>NC_047098.1:31425370-31728400 GCF_902459505.1 Geotrypetes seraphini
CTGAGTATGCTTAAGCACAATTAAGCAGTAGATAATTGAAATGGATAAGTGGCATATTTCTTCCACTTCTCTCCATTTCCACTTGGATGTTAATGAAATCTTCTCCTCCCACCTCTCTGGAAGCAACTGTACAGGCAGAAAGAAGTAAGGCTTTCCACTAGAGCTGCCCATTTTAGAGTTACTCTGCTAGACAGATTATTTGGGTGAAGGCTAGATAGGCTTCATTGGCATTGTTTTGAGCATTCAACCATTCCCATTCTTACATTTCTTGTGGTTCTTGCAATAATTTCAGACTTGGAATCTTCTGCCTCCAGGTACATCAATCTCAGATTGGTCGCCTTTGGGACAGAAAAAACCCTCATTAGTAGCAGAATGGCTTAGATCAGTGTTTTTCAACCGCTGTTCCGCGGCACACTAGTGTGCCGCGAGATGTTGCCTGGTGTGCCGTACAGTCAGGGCCGCCATCAGGGCAGTACCACCAGTCCTGCATTCAGGGGCCCGGAGCTGACAGGGGGCCCGGGCTCCCCCAGGGTCCTAGGCCACAGTCTAGGGAGAGGGGCGGTCCGCCCCACGTGGACAGGAGAGAGCTGGATGGGGGACCCGCGGAGTTCAATACATCTCGAGCCGCGAGGCTCGTCTTCTGTTCCTGCCTGCCCTGCAGCTAACATATAGCCGATCGCAAGCGTTCCCCGATGTCAGCGCTGACGTTGGAGGGAGGGCTTAAGCAAAGCCTGCCCTCCGACGTCAGCGCTGACGTCGGAGAATACTTCCGTTCGTCTATTTGTGCGCGGCAGGGCAGGCAGGAAGCAGAAGACAAGCCTCGCGGCTTGAGCTTCGTTTTGCTGAGAAAGTTGCAAAGATGGGCTGGGAGGCAAACACGGAACACAAAACGGGGGAGGGAGTGCGTTTTGGACACAAGGCATGAACTTGGGAGGGAAAGAGATGCTGAGGTGGGGGAGGGAATGGGTTTTTGGACACAGAAGGCATGGACTTGGGAGAGAGGAAGGGAGGGAAAGAGATGCTGAGGTGGGGGAGGGAATGCGTTTTTGGACACAGAAGAAATGGACTTGGGAGAGAGGAAGGGAGGGAAAGAGATGCTGAGGTGGGGGAGGGAATGAGTGTTTGGACACAGAAGGCATGGACTTTGGAGAGAGGAAGGGAGGGAAAGAGATGGTTGTGTACACGGGGAATAGAAGAAAGGAGAATTTTTGGTCATAGGGAGGGAGTGAGGTACAGATAGTGGCATACCAGGGTGGGGGGGGGCGGTCTGCCCCACCCCGGGTTTACGTCCCAAGGGGGTGCACAGCTGGCCACCCTCCAGTGTTGTCCCTAGGCCGGCAAACTGCGGCTCTTTAGCCACTTGAGTGCCACCGCCGCCATCGGGAACAGGCCGGCGCCAAGTTCTCCCTGCTTTTCCCTGTGGGGCCGGCCAACTCTCGCCACTCGCATCAATTCTGACGTCGGCGAGGACGTTCTGGGCCAGCCAATCGCTGCCTGGCTGGCCTAGAACGTCCTCTCCGACGTTAGAATTGACGACGGGTGGCGAGAGTTGGTCGGCCCCGCGGGGAAGAGAAGCAGGGAGAACTTGGCGCCGGCCTGTTCCCGATGGCGGCGGTGGCACTCAAGTGAATTACTTTATATATAGTCAATATAGGCACAGAGTTAAATTTTTTAACATTTTCTAATGGTGGTGTGCCTCGTGATTTTTTTCATGAAACAAGTGTGCCTTTGCCCAAAAAAGGTTGAAAAACACTGGCTTAGATAGTATTATGAGCGGCACTAAAATGCAAGCAAGAGACAGAACAGATCTGTGCTGTTAAAAAAAATCTCCTCCTCAAAAAAATGCACCTTTTATACATGAAACATATCCTGTACCCCACAGGCACCATGAATTTTAACCCTGAACGTACTCTATACTACAATTTAACATTACACTGCTGTACATATCCAGCAATAACTTTCACTGCCACCAGAGTGCCCTTCAGCACCGCAAGTGGTGTCAGGTCAAAAGCGCGCCGGGACAAAGGCGCGCCCAGACAACTGAGCGCAGCGTGCGCCGCCACACCGCTCTAAATTACTGTGTCTAGTGCTCTGACGGGGGTGTGTGTGGGGGGACCCCCCCACTTTACTTAATTGACATCGCGCCGTATTGTGGGAGCGTTGTGGGGGGTGTGGGGGGTTGTAACCCCCCACATTTTACTGAAAACTTCACTTTTTCCCTGTTTTTAGGGAAAAAGTTCAGTTTAATGTAATGTAATGTAATTTATTTCTTATATACCGCTACATCCGTTACAGTAAAATGTGGAGGGTTACAACTCCCCAAACCCCCCATAACGCCGGCACGATGTCTATTAAGTAAACTGGGGGGGTTCCCCAACAAAAACCCCCGTCGGAGCCCCTAAAAACTAATTTAGAGTGGCGCGGCGGCGCGTGCTGCGCTCAATTGTCGGCGCGCGCTTTTGTCTTTCGCGCTGTTGTCTATGAACCCCGCAAGTAGGTGCATCTGTGCACAATTCAGATACCACTCACCTCCTTTTCCAGTGATATTCTCTTTTCCAGCCAGTCTCTCTTGCTTGTTTCCTCACTCTTTGCTAGTTCCTCCTGCAGTACAGACTTCTCTGTTTCAAGGATCTGAAGTGACTGTTTCAGTCGAAATATTTCACTGTACAAATTCTAAAAGAAAAGCTGCAGGTCAGATCCTGACCAGAAATAACCAGTAATGAACTGACAAGGTTTTTAAAACTATTTTTATTTTAACTATTTTTTCACCCAAGTTTATTGGTTTTTAATATACCGTTTATCTAAAATTGGCTAAACAGTTTACAATAAGTTTCATAAAATATAACTTAAAATAAGCATAAAACTAAAGACATTAAAAAAACAACAACCCAATACCAGTACCAAAACACATATAAACTATCAGGTAAGTTTTAAATCTTTTATGGTATGTGCTCTATCATTCAGTGTATGCCTTTCACATCAGGAACTCTTTCAAAGGTGATTCTATTGGCTTACACTATGCTAAGTGATGCAAGAGCAGCACAAAAAGTAACTGTCAGAAGACCATAAGCAATGCTCCCTTTAAGATGTATGCATGCATACAGGGGTTAGAAAGGAAACACATATGCCTAGCAAATGCACGCACAAAAGTTTGGCTGGCTTTCTTTATTGTGAACATAGGTTACACTGCAAACATGGAGTCAAGGCTGAAACGCATGAAATGTTTTTCATGTGCATATGGGCCAGCAAAAATTATAGAGAAAATTGACTGCAAGTGCTAGGCTAGGTCAGACCCAATGGTCCATCAAAGTGGAATACTGAACAGCCACATAATAACCCATGAAGTCCTCCTAGCAGCCAAACAATATCATTTATGAAAGACTCCAGGAACTGATGGCTATACTTAGTGTGACCAAATGGCTCCAGAAAAAAGGGGACGGATTGAGACATCCGGGTTTTACTTCCATTGAAAGCAATGGAAGTAAGGAGAAAAGATTGAGACATCTTGGTTGCTTTCAATGGAAGTAAAACCCGGATGTCTCAATCCGTCCCCTTTTTTCTGGAGCCATATGGTCACACTAGCTATACTACACAGTTCTACAAGCTCTTTTCAAAACAGCTGGTAAAATTGCTTACAAACCACATGTAATACATTCGTAGAGGAAACTACAATGCTGTATAATACTATGCAAGAGGTGAGAGTTATTTGCAAATGGGGAAAAGACCCTACTAATTATGGTAGATATAAGAGTAGACCACTCTCTGTGCTGGGAGTGGATTTTAAAATCTGTTCAAAAATATTGGTAACAACACTATTACTATCACTGCTTAAACTGGTCCATCCAAATCAATCTGGGTTTGACCCAGGCCAGCATGCTAAAACAAAGTTCTTACTTTAATAGGTCTTAGCTGATCTTTTCTTTCATCCCTCCAGGCTGGTCCAGACACTTGGGTTATGAACTCCAATCAGAAGACAGAGATTGAGAATACCTGACTTCTGAGAACTATCTAAGTCAGTATTTTTGTACCAAAGCTAAATGGCAAGAACAAATTTGCCGCTCTCTTTGCCTTTTCTGTTTTCTCTCATTTTCACACTCTTTTCTTTTTTTTTTTTTAGTTTTGAACATCAATGGCATCAGACAAAAGAAAAATGTTAACTATAAAAACCTCTGCTAGCTGACAGTCAATCTCGTCTTCAAATCACACTGCACTGACAAGGTCAGAATATCTAAGGGTGGGTTCTGGACTGGTCTGGAGAGAATGGAGAAAATTAGTAGATAAGACCTAATTTCTCCTTACTTAGCAGACTTCCAGACAAATGAAGTATGGAATTAGCTTAAATATGGGAGATGGAATGGTAAGAGACCCTGGGGGGAGGAAGAGAAGAAGAAAAATGGGATGTGGGGATTTTGCATTATAATAAGGGAAACTTGGAAGAGGTTGTGCTGCACTTGTGATCAGCAATGGGAAATGTATAAAGTAATATAGTAAGCTGGAAATATGGTGTGCACTATGAATAATATTGTTATAAAATTCTGAGCATCATTTCAATAAATAAAAACTGAGAGGCTGCAAATTGTTCCAAAATATGTGACTAACATGAAGAAAAACAGTTAAACACTGAACCTTCAATGCCAAAGGAGAGCATCAATTGATAATCTGTCAGATCAAAGGCTGCTGTAAGGTCCAGTGATGTAAGAACCACCTTATCAGAATCCAAAATTACAAATCTAATTAGATAAGGCCATAAGTGCAGTCTTGCAGCATTAATCCTGACAAAACCCAAACTGCTTTGAATGTAACATCCAAATTTTAACCTTATAGCTTGGCCAGCTATCATTTCTGAAATGTTTCTTTTCATGAGTTCAACCATGTTGGATATTGATGGGAATTGTGTACCTCTGTGTCTCTTCTCTCATGTAGCAACTGCAAATATTTCTTCTCCTGCTCCTGTATAATCTCCTGCAGCTGCTTCAAGGTCTGAAAGAAAAAATTTAAAGATGAACAAAAGCCATATACTACCCTCTCTCCTACTTTCCTCATTTCACAGACAGAAGTAAAAAGAGGAGATCCAAGAATTCTCAGAACCTCATCCCAAGGTGCTTCACTGCATTAATCATGCAGGGGATCCTCCTGCTCCTGCAAATTAACCCCTTATAATAGAAGGTAATATACTGGATACTTCTCAGTATGCCCAGAGAACATTGCTTGTTCCGAGTTATCAACATTTTTTTTCCTGAGCTGGCAGTTTCTTTCTGCTTCTATGAGCATACAACTCAGGTAGAAGAACCTGCCTTGGAAACCTAGTACCATAAGACTTCTTTCACAACTAGCCAAGGCTTTTATCCCCTATTTTATATGATGACCCCCCCACTACCACCCACACACAACCACCCAAATCCCTATGTACATAGTCTGGTTACTGCAGCAACAGTCTTAGATCATGGCCATGTGCCTGTATCATTTTTATTTTTCTTCAATCTGATATTCTGCCATTTTGCTATATTGCTACAGAATGAATACAATACAATAATCACATATAAAAATCCAAATATGTAAAATAAGGGATCACAACCCACCATCCATACCTCAAATTCTAACCTTCTTTGTCAACCCCTTATAATATAATCCTATTAGGCTTCATTTCCTACATCCTATGGCAGATTTTGATAAGCCATCATAGCTTGAGCAAATTCAGCAAGGGGCTTGTAAGATGGCATGTGCACTTACAGAAATTTCAATAGTCCACCCATTGAATGAGTTTCTCTGGCAACAGAAAACTCATGGGTTAGGAAAAAGTCAAATGTGTCTCTCTATCAGATTCAACTTTTTTTAAAAATCATATTTTCCATCAGTTCATATTGGGTGTTATTGTCATATAATGTCATAGAAAGATTAGATTCTAACCTTGATAATCTCCTTTCTGGTAGAAAGGTATATCAGTCTTGACCATTGGGTTATTTTCCTCTGTGAGTTGTGTAGATGACATCATCTACCTTTCTCAGTTCCGCCTCCTTCCTCACTGGGCTGTGCTATAGCTCTTCAGTTTGTCTCAAGGCACTAACACTTATGAAGCTGTCGTACTCTCACTTGCCTCTTAGCAATAGAAATGTCTCTTTATTCTTCAGACCTGTCTGACAAGAGAAGATCTCAACCTTTATAGACACATACCTGAGACGGTAAGAAGGAGAAAAAATTGACAGAGGTCATTAAGACTGATATACCTTTCTACCAGAAAGAAGATTATTGAGGTAAGAAACTAATCTTTCCTTTTGGTGCAAAAGGTACATCAGCCTTGATCTGTGGGACGTATCAAAGCAGTCCCGAGTCTGGGGGGGGGGGGCAGGTTTAACCTGCAATGAGCACTGAGAACTCAAATGCGGCATCCCTTTGTGCTGTCACATCCTTTCTGTAAAACTTTGTAAAAGTATGGAGGGTGGACCATGTAGCTGCCCTACAAATTTCTCCAGGAGGTACATCCCAGGACTCTGCCCATGAAGAAACCACAGTTTACCACAGTCGATGTACGCCAACTAAATCACCATGCAAATCCATCTGGAAATAGAAGCCTTGAAGCTGGCCTTTTCAGTCAACTAGTACTGATAAGCACAAAAAGTTGATCTGGGATGAAAATCATTTGTCCCCTCAAGGCAATGGAGAACTCTCCTACCATCCAGCAATTTCAACACTTTCTCTCTTTTCTTCAAACCATTTGGGATGGAGCATGGGTAGTTGGACTTTCTGATTTATGTGAAAGGCCCAAACCACCTTGGCAGAAGGAAGAGATCATGTGGAGGGAGACCCCTGCCTCCCTAAACCTGAGGGAAGCCTCTCTGCATAACAGAATTCGTAGCTCCGAAACCCTTCTGGCTGAAGCGATAGCTACTAGAAAATCATCTTAATGGTAAGATCTATTAAAGACGCCTCTTACAAAGGCTCATATGGCCTTATTGATGGTCTGAAAAACCAAGGTAAGATTCCACATCAGGAACAGCTGTTGCAGAGGCAGATGGAGCCACAATCCTTTCAAAAATCTGGTGATAACTGGATGAGAGGTCAAGGACACCTTTTCCACTCGAGCCCTAAAGCACAAAACACTATGCTTTGAGGGGGGCACCAGCCACACCTCTGTTGAGTCCATCCTGGAGAAACATTCATTCGCTCCACAGGCATTCCCTGCATACCCAGTTAAATGCTTCTGTTCTTCACCGGCAGCAAGCAGAGTCTCCTATCCACTGCTCAAGCTAGCTTGAGCCTTTCTACTGACACAATGTCCTGGTTCTATGAATATGAAGTTACATCAGAGAGAGGGGCTCGAGGCCAGCATGAGCAGCAGGTAGGAGTCCCTGCTCATTGCTGGCAAAGAATAGAACCATTTAAGAAGTATCACAGGGTGCAGGGAGAGGAGAGACACCAGGTAGCTCTACAGCTGCTGGGTGATACCCCTGCTAAGATGGTATCCAGGGTGCTCTACCCCTCCCCCTTACTATGCCACTACTACTTTTTTACCATGATGGTAGTTAATGCCTGGAATGCCCTTCCAGAAGAGGTGGTTGTCAAAAATGGTGAGCGAATTCAAAAATATACTGGATAGACACAGGGGATGCCTAAATAGAAAGAGAATGAAAACACAACATGGCTGTTGAGATGTTATCTTGGGTAAGAGAAGTGGGAACTGAGGCCTGTGCCAGTCTATGTCCTGCAAATGGCCAAAGACTGAAAGAAAATCCAGCATGGAGGAACTCAGGCTGATGCCAGATAGGCTTCTACAATCTGTGTCCCACAACTGGAAAAAAACAAGTGAAGCTTTAGCAACTCCAATGTTGTAGATCACTTTATTGTCATGTGTTGCAAATGAGGGTGCTATGCAGTTCAGGAGGGAGAGGAGACATATTAACTGGTAACTTGAATACTATCAGCAGTTTTTGGAGGTAATATGTGGTTATAACTAAGACTCTAACACCCACAAAAGAGTGTACATGCCAATAGAACTTGGGCAGGTGATTCTTTATTCACTAAAAAGACCCGACACTGCCAATGATTTGGCTCTTGGCCTGCATCAGGGGTGCTGTACTTATAACTAAGACTCCATCATGTTTGGCTGCTTATATGATTGGCATGAGACTTGACAACCAGTGTTTAAGCATGGGTTACTAGGGCACACAGAGTGGTGGGCACAGCTTTGACCACCTTGTTAATCAGACTGGATCATAGGCATCTAATTTAAAATTTTCAGCGTGTGGCATTATTCTTTCTTTCATTTCTCCCCCCCACCCAGCGTGACTTTGCGGCATGACAACCCCCCCCCCTCCTTTTACAAAACCATGGCGGGGTTTTTAATGCCAGCTGTGGCATTAACATCTCCCACGCTCATAGAATTCCTATGAGGTCGGAGCCATTACTGCCATGGCCGGCGCTAAAAACCGCACTATGGTTTTGTAAAAAAAGGGGGGGGGGTTGTGGTTCTGCGTTTGCATAGGGATTATCTGTGTTCTGCATGTGTGACCAAGGCCAGGTGTTCTGGTAGGAATGAATGTTAAGAAACATGCAGTGTAGTTTAATTTTGTGGTTAACCATTATGTATTGTTAATAAGATTATATTGTGTGTATATATGAAAAATGAATTGAAACAATGGCATTACAATTAGTATTATTATTATGGGAGTGGGTTCTGGGGCAGAGCTTTTGGGTCTCTTCAAACAAAAAAGTGTTCCGTTGCCTATGGACTTGATGGACCGTTCGTGTCTTTTTATCTGCTATCATTTACTGTGGGATACAAAAGTCACCAGAACTGAACCACCTCCCCAGTCCAGAAATCTTTCAGCCCGTTTTTCAGTTTCCCATATCACATTACTATGGCACCTACTCAGCTATTACACTTGCCTGTTCTTTGGAAATCAAGATCTTGCACTGGTTTTCCTTTTCCACTTTTAAGCTGATGAAATCTTTTTTCAGATTACCAATTTCGTCAGTGTATTGAAAGTTCAATTTCCATTGCTTGTCCTGGAGATCAGAGCTGCAGACAGAAAACAGGAGACATTTCTGTTGTAAATAAAGTGTTTTCTTCTAAGAGTGGTCTGTAATTATAAATGGAAAAAACCAAAGTGACCTGCTTCTGTTACTAGAAATTGGGTTCACAAAGCTCCCTGAGTATCTAAGGCCTTCAGTTAATCTTTTACCTTTGGCCTTTGCCTGTTTTCCATTATCTGATATGCCCTATTGAATCCCCCTACTACAGCCAAGGAGCTTTCCCCTCCCTTTTGCCAGGCATAGCAAGAATATAATTGCACTATGGACTATGGAAGCTTAGCTGCAAGCCTCTGCAGTCCAGATCTTTCATGCCTTCTCTTTGTGCTCAGGAGCCTGCTATGAAGATCCTCTACCTGTAACCAGAAACAATGTAGCTGTGTACTTTGTAGGTATCATATTAAAAGGTGTTTATCATATCTACTTCCGGGGTGATTGTATGCGAGTCTGTAGTTTTATGCACATTTGTCATCCAAAAAAAGAACCCACAAGGTATCAGCAGAAGCTATTCTAAATCATTTGGTCCCTGGCTTTCTTTCGTGCCAGCAAGGATTATTCTCTGCAACTCAACTAGCCAGGGTCCCTTGAAGAGCAATGCAGCTCATGTACCACTCACCACTTTAAACATCAAGCAAGTAAATTCTAAAGCACCTTCCTCTCCTCTCTCATCATTTGCACTACTTTAAGAGTTTGGATTTTATTAATTTTAAAATTTAATTATTTGCCATTGCAAATCTGAGCTCAAAGCATGTTACAATTCTGGTACTATAGCAATTTATTAATTTTCCAGCTCAAAAGGTCTTACATCCTAAGGCAAAGGAGGGTGAAGTGATTTGCCCAAAGTCAAATACCAGAACGTTTTGAATGCTATAGTGCCAACCTTCTTGTTAACAGGTGGTACAAACAAGAGAGGGTGGTCTCCCACATTCTCATCTACACCTCCCTCAGGATTCTGTGAACAGGCACAGTCATAACATTCTTAGGAATGCCATTCATGTCCAATGTTTTTGCTCCTGGTTTGTCCTCTCTCTCTAAAGAGGCCATCTGCCTGAAAAGCTCAATGAGCAAGAGCTTCTCAGGGGGAGATTTGTGCCTCTTCTGTGGAGAAAATTCTGAAGGAAGACCAGTGGATGCCTCCTCTGAGAAGACCCCTGATTCCTCTTCATATACTCAAGAGCACTTTGAATCTGACACACAGAGCTACTCTCCAGGAGATGCTAGAGTCTCTGCCTGCCTTGAGCAACTGACCTCTTGGTCAGGCCTGGACCAGGAGGCCTGGAGATCTTTGATGTGTTAGAGAAACTTCCATCCCAGTGGACTACATATTGATACTGGTATAGTCTGTCTTGATTCTGAAGCCCTTCATGATCTCAGTGTCAATGTGTTTCCTGCATGCAGTGAATGAACTTCAAGTATCAGTTGAACCACCTCAAGCCTCTGCATCAATGCCCTCAAAACCAAATATTCACACCAAGAAAAGAAGTGCTCAATGTGCTCCTCAAATTTACTCATGAGCTATTCCTCAAAAGCTGCCATCACAGTCAGAGTGGCCAGGTCCTCCTGAGTTACTTGAGGTGTACTGGGAGATAGATCTAGACTCCTCGGAGGCTATTACACATGAGGATAGGCGGTCCTCATGTTGGGGGTGCTTTGAGGGCACCAGTGACCTTGGTGCCTTGATGTTTACAACACCACACTTTGAAAGGGCTTGATGAAGGTTAGACTTGGCCCCATCTGATACCTGGCATCCTTATCCCTCAGCCTTGAAGAGGACTGGACAATGACCAATCCCAATGGCTTCTGTGAATACTCAAACTTGAGGATGATTGAGACACTCTCAATGTCAATGTGTCACCATGCAGACTGGTGCTTCCAATGCCAATGGACTAGACTTTTAAGGGATATCATATCACAGTCTGACTGGGTTATACCTTTAGGATATTGGAAAGAAATCAACAATCCTGCAGTGTTTGGCTTTACAATCCAGAGATCCTTGCTACACCTAAATATTTTGCAGAGTCATGCCTACTTTTAATAAAAACTGCTGCATGCCACCAGTGGAGAAGGGAGAGGATTTGGGAAGGGAGTGTAAATATATATCTCTAAAAACTTCTATTTTCCCATAGACCCAGTGTTCTGTTGTTTGCGATTTCACAGTTTGCAAACATTTTCAGGAATCATACTACCAGGAATAATGAGAACACACTGTACCATTCTGTTATCAGTAATGACTGATGTTCTGATAACATTTCAATAGGTGATTAGCTTGAGAAACCACAGGAACGTATTTTACATTTTTCAAGATACATTTTGGAATTCAGGGCTCTGAACAGTTTTGTGACATTATTTCTGCGGTTTTCCCCAGAACTCGGGCATGCAGCAGTCTTCTCTTTTTTAATTTTTAGAGGTCTTTTTATCAGAAGCTCAAATCAACGTTACAAAGAAAAGGCAATATAAGTAGTAAAATATACACTATGTAAAATAAATTGCTTCTCAAACATAAAGGTCCAAACAGAAACTCTAATTAGGTTCCAACAGTACATGTTGTGCCTCAAAACCATAGAAAGTAAACCATGGATCCTATTGGGAAAATAGGGATAGGTTCCTGCAGATGCTTGTAATTCACTCTCTGGAGAAGTGGTTCTTAAACTTCTCCTGGGAGACCCCCAACCAGTCTGATTTTCAAGATATCTCCAATGAATATGCATGAGAGAAATTTGCATGCCTAATACCAGAAAAAAGTTGCAGCAAAACCAAAATACTCGGTTTGGAAAAATACCTAACTGGATGCCCTGGCCAAAAGTGAGCTGCTAGCAAAATAAAGGAAACTTTAAATGTCTGAGAAACCTAACTAAGGCAAGCGTGCAAGGGCAGAAAAAGGACCTTGATCAACAATGACAGGACTTACACAAATCAAGAAAGAATGAATCACCTTTTTTCAAAAATATGTGATTTGACGTGAGCTATGAGGAAGCACTAGTTCAGTGCTAATGTTCTGCTCCATGGATAAATGGCAACTGGCTAGGTTCCACGTGACAGCAAGAGGCACGTGTATATGCGGTGCTCATTCTTATAAGCTGTGGTAAACAAGCTGGAGAGCAGTTCCCATATGAGGGCCCATTGGCTGATGTCACCCTACATGTGAGACTATCAGTATCCTGTTTGTCCTTGGAGAAAGCATGGTTTCAGGACATCAAAGTAGATAGAATATCTTCTCTGCCCTCATTCCTTTGGAGGTACTGGCATCACCAGTCTTGCTCATATCACCTCTGTCTTTGGCATGGCTATAATTTCATAACAGGCCATCTTAAAATATTTCTAAAATGGAAATGTCCTACAAAAACCAGCTGAGCCCTTATTTGAACTCACAGTTCTTTCTTCAGCTTGTGAATTTCTTGAGTTTTATTCTGGTTCAGCTGTGATGCTGTGATGCTGAGGTTTGCTATAATGCCTCTGAGCTCAGAAAGGATATCTGGCATGCTCACCTCGAAGTCTGCAGCCAGAAGAGAGAGAAATATGGCATTAAACCCCACCAACAGTTCTACATCTCATTTAAATATACTAAACAATCCTAAACTCCCAGGAAAAAAACCAAACATGAGGCTCCTCATAATGCTGCAATACCAGAAAGGAAGATCATCTATAACTTATGAGATAAAGAAACATATTTTCTAACATAATAAACATTTGATTTCCAACTGAACTGAGATTTAGTATTCTCCATTATTAAAGAGAACATTGAAAGAAAAACCCTACAACTTAAGACAGCAAAAAAAAACTTACTCAACAAGGACAAAAGGTGACAGTTCTTTTCCATGTACCAACTACATAAAGATAAAAATCAAATGAATGACATTTATTGCAAGTCAAGACTACCTGGTCTTTTTGCAAAGCGGCACTGCCGAGCAGTGCACGATAGATACTGAGCCACCTGTTCTGTTCCTATGGGCTGCTCAGAAGCCTGCCTAAGTTGCCAAGAGCTTGTGTGGTTCTTCCCATTCTTGTCAACTGTTCTTGCCTATAAAGTTGTTCTATTTGCTGTAGTTACAAGGATTGATTCTTTTGTTCCCCCCAACCCCTTCACTGAAGATTACTAAAGGAAGGATGGCAAGGGGATGACACAAAAACATCTGTGAGGCGGTGAACAAATTTGAGTGCATAAATGTTCCACAAGACCTCTTAAGACTCCCCAGTCCAAAATGAACTGAGTCTACTTCCATTAAAACAGTGCCAGGTGATTGCCCACACCTCCACTGGAAGATGGAACCCCAAAATATCATCACGTGTCCAGGCCTTCCTTTTCTTCCACCTCTTTTGTGTCCTTAAAAGGTCTGGCCTTTCCCTTGAAACTGATACGTCCAAGATACCACAGGCTTCGCTGGATAGTACTTCCAGAAATCATATAGGAGGTCCTGGTGGAAAAAGTCTTTAATGTCCTTTACTGCTTGTGCCCTGGGAGTTTAGAACCTTGGATTTATCCTTCACATTTTCCTCCAAATCCTCTCCAAATAAGAGCCTGCTAAGGAAAGGCTATTTACCCCAGTGCATCTTGGATAACATATCAGCCTATCAATTTTGGAGTCACAACAAACAATAAGCTGCTACTATTGCAGCCATAATTATTTGCCAAAGCTCAAATTAAATCAAAGTGCATTCTCCTAGAAGGCTTACTCTGCCTCCCTGATAACTAGAGGCCCTCCAGTAATTATTGTGTCCAACATAGAGAGGCCCTGGTCATGCATCTTAGAGGCCAGTGCTAAAATCTCAAAGGACTGTTTCAACAAAGTTTCTATTCTTCTATCCTCTGAATCCTTTATGGTTAAGACCCCTTCTATGGGAATGGTGGCCTTTCTAGTGACAACCAACACCAGGATTCCTGCTTTAGGAAGACGGAGCTTCTCCTTGGCCTCCAAGGCAATAGAACAAAGTCTGCTCATACACTGTCTCACCTTCAGTCTCGCAGCAATCATCACTCTGATTGCTCTATGAATTGGGAATATCCTAGTGGGCTTTCTAATCTCTACCAGCAAGGGTCCTCAAGATATCTCAATAATGGCTTATGGACTTCTCTTTTAGGAAATTATTCAAACCTTTTTAAAATCCTTCTAACCTAACAGATTTCACCACATTTTTCGGCAAAGAATTCCAGAGTTTAACTACATGTTGTGTGAAGAAATATTTTCTCTGGTTTGGTTTAATTCTACTACTTAGCAGTTCACATGTCCCCTAGTCCTAATATTTTTTTGAAAGACTAAACAAGCGATTCAGATTTAACTTTTCCACTCACTATTTTATAGACCTCTATCATATCACCCCCTGAGTCATCTGTTCTCCAAGCTGAAGAGCCCTAGCCACTTTAGTCTTTCTAATCTAATCTGAATTTCTGTATCACACTTATCCAGTACAGCTTACAAGTTAAGAAGCCCATGAGGTAGTATGGGCAATGTTAGATACATCTCATCAATGAGTGAAGGAAATCCATAGCAGGAAGATAGGGCAAAGGGACTTTCCTCATAGGGAAGCCATCCCATCCCTTTTATTGCCCTTCTCTGTACCTTTTCTAATTCCTATAGATTTTTTTGAGATACGGCTACCAGAATTACACAGAGTATTCGAGGTGCGGCCTTACCATAGAGCAATACAAGGGCATAATAACATTTTCATCTTTGTTTTCCATTCCTTTCCTAACATTCTATTTCCTTTCTTAGCCACCGCTGCATACTGAGCTGAGTTTCAACATATCCTCAACGATGACACCTAGATCCTTTTCCTGGGCAGTGACTCCTAATGTGGAACCCTGCTTCATGTTGCTATAGTTCAGGTTCCCCTTTCCCACATGCATCACTTTGCACTTGCTCACATTAAACATCATCTGCCATTTTGATGCCCAGTCTCCCATACTCACAAGATCCTTTTGCAATTTAACAATGGTGAACAACTTTGTATCATCAGCAAATTTAATTTCTTCGCTAGTTATTCCCATCTCTAGATCATTGATAAATATGTTAAAAAGCAGCGGTCTCGGCACAGATCTCTGGGGAACCCCACTATTTATTCAAAACACCAGTTGTGCAAAAACTGTAAGGGTCGTTGCATGGGTGCTGGTGATCACGAAGAGTACCGATGTTATGCTCAGTCCTGCCTCTCCCTGATGCAGCCATAAGGTGAAACGCTGGCCATTGTCGGTCAGACGGCTATGAGAATATCCAGCCTCACACGCTAAAAGATAAGTGACTTTTATTAAGATTATTCATCTATGTAAAAAATATGTTGAACTGTCTATGCACAATTGTTTTTTGAGTTACTACTGGAGGTTTTTATGCCTATGAAGTGATTTGCTCTCTCTAGTTGGCGGAGGGCTTCAATCTAATGGGGTTCTGAGGCTTTTCCTCTGTGTAAGTAAGATTAAAGTAGCCTTTCCCTTACAGTTTTTGCACAGCTGGTGTTTTGAATAAGTAATTGTTCCAGTTGGGAGCATTTTGATTTGTGACAGAACCCCACTATTTACCCTTCTCCACTGAGAATATTGACCATTTAAACGTACTCTCTGTTTTCTGTCTTTCGACCAGTTCTTAATCCATAATAGGACATTACCTCCTATCCCATGACTCTAATTTCCTCAGAAGTCTTTCATGAGGTACTTTGTCAA
Organism: Geotrypetes seraphini; assembly: GCF_902459505.1. Classification (NCBI taxonomy): domain Eukaryota; kingdom Metazoa; phylum Chordata; class Amphibia; order Gymnophiona; family Dermophiidae; genus Geotrypetes; species Geotrypetes seraphini. The sequence continues at coordinate 31,441,047 of NC_047098.1, forward strand.
ATGCCTTTTAAAAATCCAAATACACGATATCAACTTTATCCACATGTTCATTCACCTCTTCAAAGAAATGCAGTAGATTGGTGAGGCATGATTTCCCTTGTCTAAATCCATGTTGGCTTTCTCTCATTAATCCATGCTTATGTATATGTTCTGTCATTTTGTTCTTTATAAGTCTCTACCATTTTGCCCAGCACTGACGTCAGACTCACCAGTCTATAATTTCCCGGATCACCTCTGGAACCCTTTTTAAAAATCAGCATCATGTTAGCCACCCCTCCAGTCTTCCAGAATTATGCTATTTTAAAGAAAAATTACAAATTACTAATAACAGTACTGCAAGTTCATTTTACAATTCTATCAGCACTTTAGGATGTATATCATCTGGTCCAGGCAATTTGCTACTGTTAAATTTGTCAAATTGACCCATTACATCTTCCAGTGTTACAGAGATTTGTTTGAGTTTCATTAGAATTGAATACCATTTCTGGCCAGTAACTCTCCCACATCTTCCTCAGTAAAGATTGAAGCAAAGAATTAATTTAATCTCTCTGCTATGGCCTTGTCTTCCCTGAGATCCTCTATCTTCTCCTGCTCTTGATTGTGGCTGTAGGATTTCACAGAAAGTGGCTGTTAACCAAATAAACTTAAAGGAAAAAAGGGAGGATCAGCCTAATAGGTGATGAGGTTTTGGGAGGGACACAGAGATTTCCTGGAGTATCCTGTGGAGAGTATGCAGCTTGGCTCTGTCTTGGTGTTGGGAGATACATGGCATGATTGGGTAAATGTAACATCAGGGCATGCTAGAGACATAAAATTCCTTGATGAAATCAAGGACTACTTTATGAAGCAGCTGGTTCAGGAACCGACAAGAGAAAAAGCAATTCTAGACCTAGTTCTTAGTGGAGCACATGAATTGGTGCAGGAGGTAATGGTGCTGGGGCTGCTTGATAACAGTGATAATAACATGATCAGATTTTATAAATCCCTTGAAGCAGGTCACACAGAAAATCCAATACAATAGCATTTAATTATGATAACATGAGAAGAATGATAAAAAAAGAAACTTAGAGGTGCAGCTGTAAAGGTCAAAAATTTATATTAGAATGGTATTAAAAAATACCATCCTGGAAGCCCAGACTAGATATATTCCATATATTAAAAAAGGAGGGAGGGGACAGAGGTTGTGGTTAGAGCGGATAGCATAGCTGGTTTTAAAAAAGGTTTGGACAATTTCCTGGTGGAAAAGTCCATAGTCTGTTATTGAGAAAGACATGGGGGAAGCCACTGCTTGCCCTGGATCGGTAGCACGGAATGTTGCTACTCCTTGGATTTTGGCCAGGTACTAGGGACTTGAATTGACCACCATGAGAACGGGCTATTAGGCTTGATGGATCATTGGTCTGACCCAGTAAGGCTATTCTTATGTTCTTAAGACTAAACGGTAACCAGCATGGTTAATAAGTGAGGTGAAGGAAGTTATTAGAGCCAAAAGAGAATTCTTCAGAAAGTAGAAGAAGGATCCGATTGAAAATAATTGTAAACAGCACAAAGAATGGCAAGTCAAATGCAAGGGGGCTAATAAGGAAGGCAAAGTGGGAAAAGAAGATTTCTCTGGAAGCAAAAACACACAGTAAAAAAATTCTTTAAAAGCAAGAAGTATCCAAGAGACACTGCTAATCCCTTGGATACCAGTTCAGGAGGAGTTTCTCAGGATGAGAGTTCCTCTTCTAAAATGGGGAAGGATTCTTAACCTGCTATTTCAAATAAGACTGTATAATAATCAGATTTAGATTTATTAATAGCATTTATATCTGGGGAGTAGTGCTGCCCGATCCAGGAAAAAAATTTTAATTCGATTCAGCCTGTTGAATCGATTTTTCAATTTGATTCGATTTTCCTGCCCAATTGGGTGTTTTTTTGCTAAATGCCTTGATTGACAGACATCAGAAACTGAGGGAAAGAACACCAATCACTGACAAAACAAAATCACTATGGCTACAAGACGACAGAATAAAACCCATTACCTTTCACGTTTTTTAATGTTATAGTTTAAAAATACTGCAAGAGTAGCAAGTTTAACAGGTTTCACACTGGCCAGATCCTAGGGTCACCAGCACAAGACTCAAATCTGCTAGTTATGATGGTACCTCACATTCATTCCTTTAATTCCATAGCTAATTTTATCTAGCATTTCATTCTCTCTCACATAAAATCACTCACTTGCTTTTTTATTTTCTTGACTCCCTAGCTTTTTTTTTTTAGCATGTCACTATAATTGCATCAACTTATTAACACTGCAGTACCTCCCTTGCTTTATTATGCAGACCTAACTAATCCATTTGGTTTTTAAATGGAACCTCTTATGAAGTTTAAAAACAGATTGCTGTCAGAGTTTCCTGCAAAGCATGAATATACCCAAAGACAATTTCCCAAAGCACAAGCCTAGAAGAAACCCCTTAACAAGCAAACTAAAATAATCAGTCTATTATAGCTCGCAGATGGGGTGGGCCTATCTCATGCCGACCTGGCTTAAAGCTACCAAGGATCGTGTACACACTCCAAATGCAAATTCACAATCACAGTAAAGTTTACAAAATGTATTTCTCCTTTCCAGATGCTACATGAAAACTGTTTTTGATGATCTTCCGTAGCACTGAAACTTGATTCGCTCCCTTCTCCCCCCAAAAAAAGTGAATTGGTGAATCGATTTGGATCGGAAATTGGGCAGCACTATTGGGGAGAAAAAATCTGCTGGTAGAGGAGCACAAACCTATGCATCTGAACTGGTCCAGAGAATATAAAATATTAAAAAAGGTATCTTTGCTGCAATAGCTGGCCATTTATAACCTCTCAGAATACCATTCTTGTGCAGACCTCATCATATAAGACAAAAATTCCTTACTTCACCCCTTTCTCAAAAGCCTTAGCCCTAACAGCACAGATTTTGCGAGGTTTCTAACCACTACTTTCCAATTATCTTTTAAATGTTCTACTTTCCTTTAGGAGTTAATCTACTAGGAAGTCTTAGAGCTCCAAATGAAAATGTTTCATTTTATGGCACCAGAATGTTCCTCAAGACCCTTTCACCCTTTCTATACCAATCTTTCTATGGTATCTTTTAGCACTGTATAACTCTGGCCTGAAGAAATTCAGTTTGGAAACATCTCAGCATTACTGATGCATACCATATCTACCTGAATAAACCCATTATCTCTGTCTTGCATTTTATAAGGGATTTAACAAACTTTTATCCTTCTTCAATATACCACAGTACTCTGCTTGGGTTGTAGCAGGAATAAAAGGACTACAACCAAATACATAATCCTTTATAACCCTCGGCTCAGAAGTCGCCATTTTATGGTTGACGCATCTTGTTTGCCCACAGAAAAAACTAAGTTGTTTACATATAACAAGTGATCTCCATAGAAGTCAGCCAGAAACTCTCCCGCCATCCACTTCTGGTTGACACTAGCTAAAGCTCTAAACTTTGAAAGGAAAGAAACATTGACCCAAGTGTGGGAAGAACTGCACAAGTTTTCTAGGTTTTTCTGGACTCAAAGAGAAAAAAATCCAGGCTCAGCATTATTGGTGAAGTCATGTGTGGTTGTCTTATCCTGCTGTCCAAAGAGAGCCCCATTACAAATAAGCAACTTTAGTTAACCATATGATACATAAAAATAAAAGCTGTTCATCTTACATTGGACAATGCTATTCTTTTCGGAGTTTCAAGGATGAGAAAACAATGCTCTCCAAATGTCCTTAAATGGTTTATCATCAAGTATTTTCTGTACATTAGTTCCCACTGCAAACATTCATAATCTGAAAAATACCTCATACTTTTGGCACAGAAGGGTCTATTGTGTCAGGTTAATGTTACACCCTTTACCACCACAACCCCCTGTTTGCCTTTTTCAGAGAAGTATCAAAACAGTTCAGAATTTTTGCTATAGTTTATTACAGGACTGACAAGAATTGTATCTCTCTCTAGTGTAAGTGGCTATACAAATTTTAAACACTGTCTCTTCGAGAACATACATACAAAGCAGTTTACAATATGATGATAAAATCAAAATTAAAAAAGGTACATAGATATGGAGCAGAGACAGTACAGACTCACTATAGAAGGTTACCACACCCCTCCCTTTCTTGCTCTGCAACTTCCTTCACATCCCACCTTCAGATAAAGTGCAGAAAATAGGAATGATTTGAATCAAGAGGAAAAAAATACCTGGTACTTTAGGAGTTGTGGGTTGGACTTTTGTGAATGCACTCTTTTCACTCACTAGCCCATCTGATTTCTCTTCTTCATTGTCTGTAACAAGAAAAGAGAGTGAAAGTGCCACATTGCTTCCACACAGACATTCCTCTCACATGAAGAATAATAATAACAGTTTATTTATATACCGCAAAGCCGTGAAGTTCTATGCGGTTTACATAATTTAAAATACATTTAAAATACAATAAAGGCAGAAGACGATAAGAGAGTAGAGAACCAATAGCTAAAAATCCTAAAAATCTAATAATTACATAGTATAAAATTTTACAAATTAACTACCTAAGTACTTCAAAAACATATGTGTTTTTAGATGTTTTCTAAATTCCCCATAAATTTCAGTAAAAAGGAGCAGTTGATCTAAGATTTTGCCCCATGCTGCTGCTTGATATGAAAGAAGATGTTGATGATATTTTTTAAGTTTGCATCCTTTAACAGGCAGAAAAGCAAAAATCAAATAGAACCTTAAAACAAAAGCAACTGAATTTAAATTTCACGTGTGCCTCCATTGGCAACCAATGCAACACCCGATAAAAAGATACTAGTTACCTTAGGCATTGCATTACTGCTGAGAAAGCTTTCCCTACCTGATTCTGCTTCACTCTGTGCTGCTTTTAAAACACTACCAACAAAGGAGCTAGTGGGAGTGTGAATGGCAAATCTGGCAGGGGTACGGGTAACACTATTATCATCAGCAAGATCCTGAAAGAAACATACAAACTACAGTTACTCTAACATTTCAAGTTTCTAAAGAGCAATCACTATACACAATGCTACACAGAGCCAATCACATGAAGGATGTAAGAGAGTTAAAATATGACAGTCATAAATAAATGCTAAAAATTATCTGACACTTTTCCTTATTGTATGAGAAAAAAACATAAAAGAATTCTAGAGAGAAGAATTTATTTTTCAGTTTTCCCTGAAGGTAATGAATATAATACAATACAGTGTTTTACATACCGTAGTTCTCTAAAAGGAATCTATGCGGTTTACAATAAGAACTGGATCAAGTTCTTGAAGTTACATTTTTAAGTCCGATCTTGTGGTTGTTAGGGGGAAGAGGTGAGGGGTGAGAGACCAAAAGTCAAGGTAAGTGGTGGGTTGTCTTAGGTATGTTGGCAATTTGCTCCTTGGTATACAAAGATAGTTTCAAACATTTTCCATCATACTTGTTGAGGTGATGGGAAGGATAGTTTGAAGTGTTGCGATTCCTGTGAATTGAAGGAGTGTGGGACTTTAATATCATAGGTTAGTCTGTCTGAGTTCTCACCATAGATTGTTTTATGAACCATACAGGCTATCTAGAATTTGATTTGCTTTTTCATTGGCAGCCAGTTCAGGAGTTTTAGTAATGGACTTGCCCTCTCGTACCGATTCTTTCTGAAAATTAGTCTGGTGGCTATGTTTTGTAATAGTTGCAGTCTCTTGCATTCTTTTTCTGTAATGCTATAACATAATTAGCTACAATAGTCCAGGTATGGTATTAGGACAGATTGTGCTACTGTCCTGAAATTGGTCTGGGTTAGGCTTGGTCTTATTGTTCTCAGTTGTCTCATCTTAAAAAAAGAATTTTTTTTTTACTAGTGAGGTGATATGTGTGTTTAAGTCTGAGTCTAGTGTAACTCCCAGTACTTTGGAGGAATTCTCTATCTTTAGCCTCTTGCCTGTGGACAGTTCTAGTTCTGTGCTAGGTATATAGTCTCCGAACCATAATATTCTTCTCTTTGATTTGTTTAGTTTGAGGAAATTTCTTGTTGTCCATGCACTTAGGTCATCAATAGTATTTTACAAGTAATTCAGGATATTATCAAAAGATTCTTTGGCTATACAAAGAATGAAGGTATCATATACATAAGAAAGGATGATATCCTGGGTTGAGGGCAGATTATTTCCCAGAGCTCTCTGACTTTCAACATCCCTTAAGGGGATTAGGTACCCTGTGCAAACCTTGAGTGCCTCACTCTTAATCATCTTTTAGACCCCTACTAGACCCCTCTCCCCACCAAAAAATAATAATTAAAAACAGTCACGAATACCCCAAAATCATCCCTCCTAAAATAATCCTATAGTAACATAATTGGACATCATACTTTAAAATACCAAACAGGCAAAAGCACGGGTTGATGGTTTGCTGAGTTTATGTGGCTTTGAGGATATAATATTTACCTGCAGCTGTTCTTTGACCCCTTTAGAAAGTGCCACCCTACGTGACTGTCTAGTTTGCCTAATGGTTAAGCTGGCCCTGCTAAGAGTCCCACAAGTAAAGCAAAGTTGCTTACCTGTATCAGGTGTTCTCCATAGACAGCAGGGAAATGCAGCCACACTTGCTGGTGAAGTCCCTGGACTGAGCCTGCATGGCGGAACTCTCCCCTAGATACAGTATTATTATTATTTTACTACTGGGCATATGCAGCCACCTGCCTCTGGAGCTCCACCCCTTAGCCAATCAGTATGTTTCTAGCTTAGGAAGTAAGTTGGTTAGAGGGGATGGAGGGCTGGCAAGTGTGGCTGCATTCCCCTGCTGACTACAGAGAACACCTGTTACAGGTAAGCAACTTTGCTTTCTCCAGAGACAAGCAGGGGAAATGCAACTTCACTTGCTGGTGAGTTCCTAGCTTGAATAAGAAAATGGGAGGGGGCAAAATAATTCTTTTTTAAATTTATTTAAAATGGAAATAAATTGCAAAGAACAGAATGTCCAAACTGAACATCTTGTGCTGAACTCTTGTCTAAACAATAATAACTTAGTGAATGTATGAACTGAAGACCAAGTTGCTACTTTGTAGATATCTTGTATGGGGACTGCTCTCAAGTTTGCAACTTATGAAGCTGTCGCTCGTACTTGATGTGCTCCAATATGACCAGGAGGAGTCATGAAAGCTTTAGTATAACCAAAAGAAATGCAATGGGCATCCAGGAAAATATAGTACGTTTTGAAATTGCATTCCCTTGAATAGCTGCATTGAAGGAAACAAAAAGTTGATTGGTGGTACAGATAGTGGCAGTCCTATCCAGGTAGTAAAGTAACTCTCTTGTATAGTCCAATGCATGTAAAGTTTGCTTCGCTGAAGAATCATGTGGAGGAGGAAAGAATGATGGTAATGTAATGGACTGATTAATGTGAAAGTCCATAACTACCTTTTGTAGAAACTTTGGGTGAGTACAAAGAAGTACTTTATCAGGAAAAAATTGAAGGTATGAGCCATAGATGACCAGTGCTTGCAATTTGCTAACTCTTCTGGCCGAAATAAGGGCCACTAAAAATGCTATTTTCCATGTTAAGAATTGTAGTGAAGCAGATCCCAAAGGTTCAAAAGGATCTTTCATCAACTGGTCCAAAACAATATTGAGGTCCCAGGCTAAAGGAGGAGGACAAAGTGGCGGTCGGAGATTGTTCAGATCTTGCAAGAAGCGAGAAACTAGAGGAGTTTGTGAAATTGGTTTTCCATCCCAAAAATGGTGGTAGGCCAATACAGCTGAAAGGTGAAGGCATACAGAGTTGGTCTTACCAAACAGGAACTAAGAAAATTGGAGAGAATCTGGCAAAAAACAAACAATGAGTCAGACAAGACAAACTGGAAACAAAAAATGAAAACATACAAAAATCTGATCAAAGAAAAACGCACTAAGCATTATGCAAAAAAAATTGGTACTTCAAAAATAAACAGCAAAGAATTGTTCAAACTAGTAAAAACAATAACCGATACAACACAAATACTGAAAAAGGACAATGAACCCACTCCATCGGCACAAACCCTAGCCAACTTCTTTCAAAATAAAATCGCTGACTTAAGAGCAACTCTACCCACTACCATAAACAAATGCTCTTCAATACCTCGAACCTCACGACCAAGACACCAGAGTAGACATGATTTGGGACCACCTCGAATATCCAAATTGGCATCAGTTCCTAAATCTCTTCAACAAATACACCAAATCTAACTGTCTACTTGATGCATGTCCCCCTAAAATCATGACAGTTGCCCCTCTAGAATTTAAAAAGGAACTATTTGAATGGCTAACATCCGCCCTCACAAGCGGAACACTAAACAAAAAATTGGGACACATAGTAATCACTCCAATCCCCAAAGATCAGAAAACCTCTTCAGCTCTGACATCCAATTTCAGACCCATAGCAAGCATTCCCCTTTTCACAAAGATACAGGAAGGATTGGTCAACCTTCAACTAGTAAACTACCTGGACAAATTTAACATCCTTAGTGAACACCAATCAGGATTCAGGAAAGGATACAACACAGAAACTGTCTTAGCCTCCTTACTAAACCACCTTTATGATCTCTTTAGCAAAGACAAAAGCGCACTAATTCTACAATTAGACCTCAGCAGCGCGTTCGACCTGGTAGACCATGAAATCATGCTACTGTGCCTTGAAGTAATGGGAATTTCTGGAAAGGCAAAGAAATGGTTCCAAGAATTTCTATCAAACAGATCCTACCGAGTAATCAGCAATGGAAATTATTCCAAACCATGGAAAAACCCATCAGGCGTGCCTCAAGGTTCCCCCCTATCGCCCACACTTTTCAACATCTATATCGCCTCCTTAGGTCACCTCCTACAAAAACTAAACTTAATACACTACATTTACGCAGACAACATATCCATTCTAATCCCCTTAAATGACATCACAAAAGAAATTGTAGACAACCTCTCAAACGTAATGACCAAAATCGATAAATGGACCACCAATTTCAAACTAAAACTAAACGCAGAAAAAACAAAAGTCTTTCTGGCTAGTCCTAATGACAAAATTACGAGAACATCGATAAAAATAAACAATCACGAATACCCAATTTCTAATAACATAAAAATACTTGGTATCACTCTAGACACACACCTAACTATGACTGACCACACAAACTCACTAGTGAAAAAATGTTTTTACACACTATGGAGACTAAGGTCCATAAAAAAATACTTTGACCCAACATCGTTCAGGTTGCTGGTACAGGCACTGATCTTATCCATTCTTGACTACTGCAACATCATCTACCTGGGCATCCCACAAAAAACAATAAAAAAACTGAGATTAATACAAAACACCGCCGTTCGACTAATCTTCGGACTAAGAAAAAACGACCACATCAGCCCCTACTATAAAAAGCTGCACTGGCTTCCAATTGAAGCACGAATACTATTCAAATTTACTTGCACCTGTTTCAGGCAAGTCTGGGGACTAGCACCTTCATACCTACAAACTCACTTCATCCTACACAACCCCACACGAGCGACCAGAAACAAAAACATATTTGCATACCCAAAGATTACGGGCTGCAGATACAAATCATTCCTGGATAGAACCTTTAAGTTCCAAGCAAACAGACAGCAAGTTTGGCTGAAAAACTACATAAACGAACCCAACCTGTCTTACAGTGCATTCCGCAAATCGATCAAAACCGCCCTATTCGAAAAAATTCACTGACTAAAATTGTCCCCTCCCGCACTAGGACTCCCCTCCCTTTAAACGCCTTTCTTTCTTTCTCTCAAGATGCCCCTCATGTATTCAGATATTCGCTATCCATAGTACTCCAATTCAAATGGAAGTTCTAAAGAAATACTCAGTTACTCATTACCCATTGAACTCCAATCTGTAACTTTCCCCTCTACACTATTGTATTATATTTAGACTCATTGTACGATACTGTATTTAGACTTATGTATGGTGTTGTCTTTAGACTTATTGTATTGTATTATATTTAGACTCGTTGTATTATATTGTACTGTGTTGTATACAGACTCATTGTATTGTATTGTATTGTATTGTATGTTGACTTATTGTATTGTATTGAGACCTCTTGTTATTCGCTGAATGTCCAGCCTTCTTACAGTGTAAACCGCCTAGAAGTCACCTGACTATGGCGGTATAGAAAAATAAAGTTATTATTATTATTATTAAGACCTGAATCTGATAAGTGTAGCAAGTTAAGATGTGATCAATTGACTAAATTTATGAAGGTATGATAATATTTATTTTATTCATTTCCTTTACATATCCATGGGGGGAGGGGGGAAGGGAGGGAAATAAATAAGTACTGATGGTGACATTAAGGTAACTTTAAGAATTATTTAAATCATATATTATGTTAAATTGTATTATTATTTAATATGTGAATTTGAAAATCTCAAATGATATATAAGTTGCCTGTACAGGTAATAGTGCATTGTATGTAATACCTACTGTTCTTTATTTGTTTGGCACTGTTTTTAGTTTAAAAATCAATAAAGATTTATAAAAAAAAAAAAAAAATGTGATCAATAGGGCAACGGAATGGGTCTTGATCTTGTGAGCTTGCCCATATGGAAAAACTTTTCTATTTTAGCTGATAAGACTTTCATGTAGATGGTTTTCTTTCTGCAAGTAGAATAGTTTTTACTGCTGTCGAGACTGGAACATCAGCGAGGGTTGACCATTCAATTTCCAAGCTGTGAGATGGAGGCTGTGAAGATTGGGATGCAATAGGTGAGTATTCCACTACCTTCTCAGCCCTTGCCCGCCGCTGATCCTCACAGGCCTGCTCTTTGGCTTTCCTTCCACCAGAGTGAAAGACCAAGAGCAGGCTTGAATCAGTGAGTCTGTTTCCCCCCCCCCCCCCAACAAATCGATTCAGCCAAACTAAATCAGTGAATTGAATCAAATCATAAATCGGGCAGCACTAGTAGACAGCAAAAGAATGGTTACGTCATACTGACACTGCCATACGATCCCTCCCCCTTCAATCTATTCCACAGCGAAAAAGGTGTTTTGTTTTCTTTTGTGAAAGAGGGATGGTGGGTATGGCTGCATTCCTCTTGTTGTGAGTAGAATAATTTTACTGGGTCTGTCTTACCTCCTCAAGAAGGGCTGCTTTCAAAGAACCAGAGAGGTCCAGCAACTTCTCTTTCATTCGGGTAATTTGCCCAAAAGAATCTGAGATTTCTTTCCCCATCTTCAGTAGCATGTCACGGGCCTCAGCTTTAGTGGTGTCCAGCTCCTCTTCTAGGGTTTCTTTATCTCTCCTTCAAGAAATAAACACAAGGAAAAAAGCAGGGCTGTTGGATGATTAAAATTTTTTATTGTGATTAAGCTCATAGTTATGGATTTATCTTTTTGTTTCGTTGTTCATATCAGGAAGGGACTTGTCATTCGACATGTTTTGCTGAAAGGCTGTATCAAGAAAAGTCCCCCCTTATCACATTTTTAGCTCTTGGAGCTTCTAATAAGTGATTCAATTATTGAATACAGCACTTTAACAAAAGAAGCACTTTTTTGCAAAAAAGCACTTTATAGAAAAAGCACTTATACAAAAGTAAAAAAATACATTATGTTAGAGATTTCTATTCCACCATTGCTTTGCGGTTCGAGGCGGATTACAAAAGAATTTAAAAAAATGTTTTACAGGAAGATATCTGGTAATTTCTAGAGGAGATAAAGAGTAGATGAGGTTGCTTTGGGGGATCAGGAAGGTATTGGGAAGTGGGAAGAAACAAGTGGTATTACGTCGTTTGCAGGAATTTCTTGAAAAGTAGAGTCTTTAATGAGGAGGCCAATGCTGAAAGTACTGTAGCCATTAAAAACACTTGGCTAATACTATCACTTCTGAGGACCTTGCTCCAATGAATTATTATTTATATTATACTATTGTGGCTTGAATAATTGATTTAAATATAGTATCAATACGTTTGGCTGCATGATAGCACTGCCCTGTTTATCAGTAGCATAGAATATTGCTACTCCTTGGGTTTTGGCCAGGTACTAGTGACCTGGATTGGTCACCATGAGAACAGGCTACTGGGCTTGATGGACCATTGGTCTGATCCAGTAAGGCTATTCTTATGTTCTTAATAAAAATAAATCTTTGTGTTAGAGTTAATAATTTCCTTTCTTTGTATGACGTATATCTTTATCCTTTACTGTTCTGAAAGAATTGTAATTTGGAAAAAATTTATTAGAAAGGACAAAGATCTTATTTCTTTTAAAAAACAATTAAAGACTTTTTTATTCAAGGACGCATTTACCGATTAATTAGTTAGTCTTTTGATTTTTCTTCCTTCTTACCCCCATCCTTTTGTTTTTTCCATTACATGTTTTTCACTTCTTTCTGAGCAAAATTTGTAACTTTTCCCTCCTTCCCTCTTAGTCATGTTTGTCATAAAACTAAAAGTACAGTGTTTTCTTTAAATTGCAGGTTATTATTGTTTTATGTGCTTTTAACGAGATATATGTTTTTTATTTAAACTTGTTTCTTTTATATAAGCTGTTAACAATTTGTTATATGTTTTTTAACTTTTTAATAATTAGACAGTTAGTCTTCCCTTAATTTGTTTTAACTGTACATCGCTTAGAATTTCTTATATAGGCGATTAATCAAATAAACATGAACTTGAACTTGAATAAAAAAAAAAGAAAGAAGAAAATTTTTTTAAAAAATGTATTGCAACATGCCACTCTACCCTCAATCTTCCCCAATTCTTATATTTTTCCTTCAGTGGACCCAGCATCTCATCTCATACTGTACCTCTGACCCCACCCCCTCGGTGGTTCAGCCTCTCACTCTATATCTTCCCTCTTCCCCCTCCAGCTATTTTCTAAACTTGCCTGGGTTGCGGGTAGCATCTGCAATGCAAGCAGGCTTCCTCTGTCAGCACGGAAAGCATTACTGCAGCCAAGTCCTGCTTCCTCTTATGAACTTCCTGTTTCCCATAAGAGCGGGATATGGCAGCAGATTATTGCGATTAAAATTTTTAATTGCACAGAAATTTAATGCATTAATTAAATTAACAATGCAATTAATCCACAGTCCTAGAAAAAAAGCCTTAAAAACATTTGATGTCATAATCATCAGTTCTAGAATTCCTCCAGAATTTAGTGTTGATTCCCAAGGTGCTATTGGAGTGGAAGGCTAATACTGCATATACATAAAAATTATGTGATATGGAACAATTGAAGAATATCTACATCAAGCCCCACCATTTTAAACCTATTTTATGAGTCTATATATGCAAAAACTGCAGCAGAATTTCTCTTAACATTCTATATTAAAATCACTGGTAATTTTGCATTAAATGTTATTTTGAAAAAAATAAAATAAAATTATTTGACATATTTCAGATCACACGCTACCAAAAAAGCTAACTTTGATGTTGCCTGCATTAACATTGAGCGGGCAAACATGGTGATATGGTCACCTTAATGAGATGCAAAAATCCTTTTGCCTCCTATGACAAACTTCAATGCACCCAAAATCCTGAAAGGACAGCATCCAAGGGGAAAGCTTGATTTGAACTTATATATTTATTTGCTACAAGAACTAAACATTTAAGATAACTGTGATATGACAATTTGTATTGTAGGTCTATTCCAGAACTCTTAGAATCAACAGGCTTAAGATCCCATACAAAACTAGCAGCCTTGCCAAAGGAAAAATTAAGTCTTATCCAACAAAGGGTCCAAGTCCTCATCAGGCTAAAACGTTTCTATAAATAAAAACCCTCATTCCATGAGACCCACAGCCGCTTGGATAAAGACAGAAGGGACTGGGCAGGAGCCGATACCAAGGGGGGCCGAACGGGGTTAGATGTGGAAGGCAAAAGCCGTCCCGAAAAACCAGAGACCCTCAGCCACCTGTAAGTAAGCCTTGTACATGGCTAAAACAAAATCAGGGGACAGGAGACATATTGAAAACCTGTTCCTGTCTCTGTAAGACAGGAGGAAGGTCACCTGAGGCCCCAGGTAAAATGGCGGAGCTTCCTGCCCCAAACTGGTGAAAAACATGCCGAAAAATACTCATCTGATGCTTGTAGTGGCAAAGAGGCCTAAATAGACCCAGCCACTAAAGCTGGCAAGCCAGCAGTAGCAGTAAGGGAATCCCCAGCACTATTGGTGGTGAGGGAAACCTTATTTCCCTGACCGTCAGTGGCTAGGGAAATCCCTGTGTGGGCGGTAGGGGAAGCCCGGGCTTCTACACTGCCTGCAGTCAATGAGTGGTGCACGCGCGAAGGGAACCTTGCTTGCAGGCACCCAAAGCTAATGAAGATTCCCATTCACAGTGGATGGTGAACTTCATGCACACACCAGCTGCATCAACCGTGCGCCTGGAGCAAAATAAGCACTTTTTAAGTTTCTTTAAAGTGCTCTTTGCAAAAACCACTACAAGAGAGAAACAAAATGCCAGTTAGCAATAAAAAAACAAATTAAAGGTAATTTAAGGCTTCCCTTCAGACCAGCACTGCCTCAGGATTTGTTTTTTTCAATACAACTTTAATTTAAATTGAACAGACCCCTTTGATTCTCAAAGGTATATGACTTGCCTGAATATTGGTGGAAGGCTTACAGCTGAAGCACTTCCAATGTTAAAATTTTGGGGAGGTGGAGAAAATGGGGGGAGGGACTCAACCAGTCGAGTGTGGCAACCCTGAGATTGGACACCCCTCCAAAAGGGTCCCACAAGCTCAATCCGGCACCACAATCAAGGACAAGAAGGTTACTAAACAAATCCAACAGTCTTACACTAAACCAGGGAAAGACTGCCCAGGCTTACCACTTCCACCTGCTGGAGACTGAGAACAGACTGATTGTACTTGGGACTGCACAGCCCACTTATACTACAGCCAAGTCAGTATATCATTCTCTATCTGCTGGCAGAAGAACGTAAACCCATCCATCTCTGTGCCGGTCTGGAGGGACAATAAAGAATTAGGTCTTACTTGAGTCTTTTCATTCCAAGCCAGAAGTTCATCCTGCTCAGATTCAATCTGCTGTGTTTTATTTTGTTGAGAAGTTCTCTTCTGATGGTGAATGCAGTCGCATTTTCAATTTGTTGAACTCAGATTAACTTGTGTGCAGTTAACCAGTTGTTCAGAGCCTTCTGGCTGGGGATGGGGGGGGGGGGAAAGAGAGTATCTGTTTTTGAGGTTTTGTTTTCATTCAGGATTATACTAGAGCTTTGAGGACTGTATAGAACCCTATATAAGGTGGTGTGAACAAGCCAGTTGCTCTTGCTCTCCCACCTACTCATAAAGGAGCATGAACTCATGCATTTGGACTGTTCTGGAAATGGTGAAAGAAATTGTGCTTCTGATTTCTGTTAGTCATCATGTGGCAGGATATACTGTAGTTTTAACACATGTAGTTATGCTTTTATCTTGATCCTCCCATACCAGAGTCATGGAAGATGTTTTCTTACCGTAAGAGTTGGATGGTATCCTTCTGTTCTTCACACTGTAGCTTGCTTTCCCATAGGAGAGAGAGGCTGGATTTCAGCTGTTTTTCAATTTCTATCAACTGTTCTCTGCACACATAATTCTCTTCCTCAACAAGCTGAGACAGATCCAGAAAGAAATGAATTTACTAGTAGTGAAACAATGTTTTATTAAGAAAACTGTTCTCAGAGATGAGTGCATATCAAGTTTTATTTACTTGCTGACAGATGAATTTATTATCCCAGCAAGAAGCCATCTTTTTTTCCCCTCCATGCTATCACAGGTCAGGGTCCTAGAAGATTCCCCATACTTTTTACCTCTCCGTTTTTGGCACTGGCATCAAGTTGTATCTGCAGCTCATCTATCTGCTCCTTACACATCTTCAGTTCTCCTTGGAAAGAGCTTTGTTGTTCCTCTAGTTTACAAATTTGCTTTTGTAGCTCATGCTTCTGTTGTTGGGCCTCAGACAGCATCTGCTTCAATCTACATGGATATGATGATTATATTGTAAGATGTATTTAATGGTTTGTAAATTTTTTGATATCGTATTATCTTTTGTTTTAACTCACTTGGAACTTTGTGGTTAAGCAGGATATAAATATGGAAGTTAAATTACTGGTACATTAATGAAAGACCATGGAAATAAACATGCAAACTAATAAGAGTATTGATTCTATCCTCTTTCTATTTCATTCCTAACACAAAGAGCTTTGCTTCTTTAAAGCCATGAAATGAAGTCAATAGGCAGAAGAAACCGATTATACAAATACTCAGGGAACAAGTTTAGAAGAATTTGCAGATTTTAAGTTTCTGAACATCCTTCAAAAATCGAACAATAATGAGACTTTTATCCAACCTCTTACTGAGTGTGATCCTCAGCCACAGTTTCGATGAGAGGAAATGTTGTATCTACCGTATTTTCGCGGATATAACGCGCGCGTTATACGCGTTTTTACCTACCGCGCATACCCCTCGCGCGTTATATGCCTGAGCGCGGTATACAAAAGTTTTTAAACATAGTTCCCACCCCGCCCGACGCCCGATTCACCCCCTCAGCAGGACCGCTCGCACCCCCACCCCGAACGACCGCTCGCACGCGCTCCCACCCGCACCCGCATCCACGATCGGAGCAAGAGGGAGCCCAAGCCCTCTTGCCCGGCCGACTCCCCGACGTCCGATACATCCCCCCCCGGCAGGACCACTCGCACCCCCACCCCGAAGGACCGCCGACTTCCCGACAATATCGGGCCAGAAGGGAGCCCAAACCCTCCTGGCCACGGCGACCCCCTAACCCCACCCCGCACTACATTACGGGCAGGAGGGATATTATTTTCATGTGGTATATATTAGTTGTATATGAATTTGGGAGGGGGGTGGGGGTTAAATCTTCTTGGTGTATGATATTGAAAATTTTTCAAGTGATGTTGTATTATATTTGGTTGATATTTACTGTACACTTGATGTAAGTTTAAAAATGAATAAAGAAATTAAAAAAAAAGAAAGAAGGATAAAATCATCAAGATGGATGACATCGCCATGATCCTGCCAGTTCACATATGCTCTTCTATTGCCCAAAAAGGCTTAGGCAGCTTTCTGAGCAAGTGCTTATGTGCTTCATGTTGCTCCTTCCCCTTCAATCTGTTGTATAACTGAAGGATTATATGGATGATTTATAATGCTGTCTATGAAAACCCCCTGTTTTTTCTATGGACAAATACAATATATTCAGCTGAGGGTGCAAGGTTGGGCAGTATTCAGCACTAAACTCTGTAGCAGGGTTAGGACGGCGGAGGAGTGTGAAGACCTACAAAGGGACCTGAACAAACTGGAGGAGTGGGCAAATAAATGGCAGATGAACTTCAATATAGAGAAATGCAAGGTCATGCATATAGGGAAAAAGAACTCAATGTTCAGCTACAAAATGGGGGGATTAGTACTAGGGGAAAGTAACCTTGAAAAAGACTTGGGTGTGCTGGTGGACACAACAATGAAATCAACGGCACAATGCGCAGCAGCCTCAAAGAAAGCAAACAGAATGTTGGGCATTATTAAGAAGGGTATTACAACCAGAACAAAGGAAGTCATCATGCCGCTGTATCGTGCGATGGTGCGCCCGCATCTGGAGTACTATGTCCAATATTGGTCACCATACCTTAAGAAGGACATGGCGATACTTGAGAGGGTTCAGATAAGAGCGACGAAAATGATAAAAGGTATGGAAAACCTTTCATACGCAGACAGGTTAGAAAGGCTGGGGCTCTTCTCCCTGGAAAAGCAGAGACTCAGAGGAGACATGATAGAGACTTACAAGATCATAAAGGGCATAGAGAAGGTGGAGAGGGGCAGATTCTTCTACCTATCGGGAACCACAAGAACAAGGGGGCACTCGGAGAAATTGAAAGGGGACAGGTTTAGAACCAATGCTAGGAAATTCTTTTTCACTCAGAGGGTGGTGGGCACATGGAATGCGCTTCCGGAGGCTGTGATAGGACAGAGTACATTACGGGGTTTCAAAGAAGGATTGGATAAATTCCTGATGGATGCGGGGATTGAGGGATACAGATAGAGGTATAGATAGGATTATGTAAGGGTATAGACAGAGGGATAAAGGGGATTGAAGGGTTTTAGGCGAAGGATCACCTTACAGGTCATGGACCTGATGGGCCGCCGCGGGAGCGGACTGCTGGGCACGATGGACCTATGTTCTGACCCAGCAGAGGCAACTTCTTATGTTCTTATGTTGATATGAATTTCTTGCAACCGAGATGCTGCAGCTGTGGACTGCAGTGTATCATCCAGGTAAGAGATGATGTTGGCAGGGAAAATGAATGAATTCAGAACGTCTTTGGCACACCAAGGCAGAGCAGCTCCCTTTTAAAGCTACTGGGTTTGCACTGAAGTAGAGGTTGACCACATTTCAGTTTGGGCTTCAGCTGCACTGCTGAAACTAGCTCAAAATTCTTTGTCTGCCTGGTTTCAGTTTCAGCTGAAAGCAGTAGCGTAGTGAGGGCGAGAAGCGCCTGGGGCAGTGGCGCCCCACGCCCTCATCTCCCCTGCCTTGCGCACCCCACCCTTTCCCTTCCCCCTAGTTGAAGTTGTTGCTCACAGCGGTCAACCACATGCTCCTCGTGACTCCATCGGCTCTCCCTCTGATGTCACTTCCTATGTGTGGCATTCGGAAGTGATGTCAGCAGGAGAGCCTATGGACACTGCCTCGAGGTTCTCCTTCAGTGGCCGTGCATTCAAGGGCCGGATTCTTGTCAGTATAGGTCGGGATGACCTCTTCTCAGGTGTGGTGCACCCTTGTTGTATAACTTGTGGATTATTACCAAAAACATATATTTTTTTTTATATAGAGAAGGTACGTGTTAAAAAACAATCAGCTCCGAGTGCCAAATATGCTAGGTATCATTAGGAAGACCCTATCTGAACTAGTGCAGTTATGATGAACATCCAATTGTTCATGGAGAACTTACATTACTACAGTAGCACTGTTCCATGACCCACTGAAATGCAGGACAGAGAGAGCTGGAGTTATTACAATTTTGTTTACATCTAGACATTATGGTCCATACACCCTGTAATTAATTGTTCACACACTAGTGATGGTCTGCTATGTGGATTCAAGCGCAAGCAACACATGAAAAGCTATTTTCTTACCGTTCCTTCTCCTCAGCTTGTTCTTGCTCCAGAGATTTGATGAGTTCATCTCTCACATGCTTCTCATTTCTTGCTCTCACCTGGTTGCTCTCTGCCAAGTTTTTCATCAAAGAGGCAACTTCTGTAGAGAACCAAATGCGGATGTTAAAGATCAGCACAGCAGTGCTAACACCACTACCATTGAGTTCAGCATGGTGCAGTGATTATGTCTTCAGAATCTTTGCTTGCTTTAATTTTATTTTTTTTTTAATATTCTTTATTCATTTTTTCATCTAACAAGTGCAACAAATATTAACAGTTAAACTTATACAATATCACTTGAGTATCTATTCTTAGTAACTTCACAATTAAAAATAAAAATAAATCCCTCCCTCTCAACCCTATTCTTACACATGCGATTACATATATATATTGTTCTTTATTAATCCAACCCATCAATTTATAATTAAACTTCCTCCCACCCCCCTTCCCTATACAATTATATCAGCTTAGGAAAAATGATTATTCATTTATTACAATATTCTATTAATGGTCTCCAAACCTCCTGAAATTTATTAAAATTTCCTTTCTGCAACGCTAACATTCTTTCCATCTTATACATATGACACAATGAATTCCACCAAAAACTGTAATTTAATCTATTCCAGTTTTTCCAATTAAACGTAATCTGCTGAATGGCAACTCCTGTCATAATAAGTAATAATTTATTATTATTTGCAGAAATTTGACTTTTTTTCCTCATTGACATTCCAAATAAAATAGTATCATAGGATAGAGCCACAGGATTTTCTAACAAACAATTTATTTGGCCTCAAATCGATCTCCAAAAAGCCAAAATGAATGGACAGTAGAATAATAAATGATCTAAAGTCCCTGCTTGCTTTAATTTAATAATTGAGAGTTTATTATCTGTGCAGGCAGGGCTTACACTTGGAATGACTGACAAAGTGGGAGTTCTTTAGATGAGATTCAGGATTTATTTCCCCCCCAAACAGTAATTTTTTTTGTTTAATTTATAACGCCAATAAACTATAATCATCCGGCACATAGTTTTTACAACTAAGAATATCTTCAACAGTTCAAATTTTCCCCATATTTCTGTCCTTCACTTCCATTTTCCTTTGCCTTAATTGTTGTCTACTATGGCCATAGATTATTCCAGCTCGAAGTGTAAATAAATATAAGCCTCCACATTTCCATAACAATACTCCCCAGTTGCCCTTCCCTTCCCACAGTATGGAATAGGCATCACTTTTTGTTCAAATATGTCAACACCCCACCGCTCTTCAAATCTCCCATATGTATCTCCCCTTATAGCTGTTAATTTCTCTATCAGTACCATTTTCCTCAGTCTTTGTATCCACAGTTCTATGGATGGTGTTTTCACCAAAAGTCCAGCTAACAAGACACTCTTCCATCTTGCCTGGCTGGAAGTCCTTAGTGTGCAATAGGGAAAACAAGCAAAGCTTTTTCTTGAAAAAGCAAAGTTGCTTACCTGTAACAGGTAGGGTACCATATTTGTGAAGCCAAAAAAGAGGACACATGGCTCCGCCCCTCGCCTAGGCAGTTGTCTGCTTTGTGCAGTCAGGGTGGTAGCAAACTATAATTGCATTCCATGCGACTTGCCCTCTATGGCGCCCCATCCTTTCTTGTGTTGCACCCATGATAAATCAGACTTTCAGTTGTGAGTCTATAAAATACCGAGTGGAGTGGACCAACCCTTGAGTTGATAACCATGTGAAAACAACATTAAACAGTCCTCCAGCTGTAAATGATCTGAAGCATCAGGGGCAATTGAAAACACCAACCAAACACTAAAATAGTAGGCTCTGTGGGCTTTATTTCAAAGCCTAGCCAGTGAAACTAGCTTTCTTTCCTGACCATAGGCAGATTCAGTACCTCTCCCTCCCAACTTTTTAAAGCATTCAGCAAATGGTCACATATAACAAACAGCCCCAGGGGTCTCAGTAACACATGCAGAGCACAAGTTACGGATTGTCAAACACCCCCCCCCCACCCCATTAAAAAAAAAATTCTCTACTTATCTTAAATCCATAGCATCCATTCCATTTGGAGTTTATTTCTTGAGGACCTGGCAGCTAATTAAAAACATACATAGTAGATGACGGCAGATAAAGACCCGAATGGACCATCTAGTCTGCCCAACCTGATTCAATTTAAAATTTTTTCTTCTTAGCTATTTCTGGGCAAGAATCCAAAGCTCTAGCTCTAGTTCTTGGATTCCAACTGCCAAAATCTCCATCAAAACCTACTCCAGCCCATCTACACCCTCCCAGCCATTGAAGCCCTCTCCAGCCCATCCTCCCCAAATGGCCATATACAGACACAGACCGTGCAAGTCTGCCCAGTACTGGCCTTAGTTCAATATTTAATGTTATTTTCTGATTCTAGATCTAGATCATAGCCTTTTATTTCTCTCTTTCCCAGGGAACAGGCAATTGGGAGGAACTTCCTGATACAGTCTCCTTTCGGTTGCCCCTAATCTTAGGAAAGAGAACATTATTTTATTTTGTCCCAACTTCAAGTTAACTTAGGCAGAAGAACACTGGTGCACCTGCACTGTATGTGCAGCAAATCCCTCCTGGATCCCAGCTGGCCTCTTCAATCTTTCCTCCTCTTCCCGGGCCTTGGTGGCTGCTGGCTACATACAATGCAAAAGATCGGAGGAGAAATGTGGCTTTTTTTGCTTGTTGCACAGCACGCACCAGAAGATAAGATGACCAGTGTGACCTGAGCTGCTGATCTCTACTGGTGCATGCTGTGCATCTGCGATAACCATCGGTACTGACTGACGCATCGGGTCTGGAACTCCGAGTCCAACCGTCAGTGGCATACCTAGCATATTTAACACCCGGGGGCAATCATTTTTAAACACCCCCCAGTTGAGTGATAAGGGCAGAAGCTGGTTTGGTAGGGATGAAGAGCATTCATTTTTTCCAATTGGTTAAATACAATTGGAGAATTGGTTAAATACAATTTTTTTCTGTCAGCTTGGCTATAAAAGGAAGATTAACTATTGGACGGTAATTAGTACAGTCTGCAGTTGATGAATTTAGTTGTTTGACTTTTGGAAATACTATTGCATATTTTCAAAGGTTGAGCAACAAGCCAGAAGAGAGACTGTTGGTGATAATCCTGTGACCTCTAGATAACGAAGAAGCACTCTTCCCACGTCTAACTGTAGGTTGGAAGATACTTCTTAGGTTCTGTAAGTTGGAAGACAGCTAAACGGACCTCCTAATTAACATGAAATGCTGAAACCACCTTCGGAAGAAAAAAAGAAACAGTGTGGAGAGAAATTCTAGTCTTCAAAATTCTAAGGAAAGGCTCTCTACAAGAAAGAGCCTGGAACAACGAGACTAATCGCACCAAGGTCACTGCTACCATAAAAACTGCCTTTAGTGTCAAATCCAAAATGGACGCCTCTTCCAGAGGCTCGAACGGAGCCTTGGAGAGACCTTTCAGAACTACTTTAAAGTCCCACAAAGGGAATAGTGGCTTGATCGGTAGTCTAATGCAGAGAGCACCTTTCAGAAATCTGGTGATGTTTGGGTGAGATGCTAGCATAGGTCTATAGCCCCGAGCTCTGAAACAAGACAGCCCAGTGACTGGGACCCGAAGTAAAGCCATGGAGAGACTCTTGTCAAAGTCCACTTGGAGAAAAGCCAAGACCACCGAAACTGGAGCTGAAAACGGCTCCACGCGTTCTTGGGCACACCAGTGCTGGAAAATCCTCCACACCTTACGTAGGCAAAAACTGTAGTTGACTTCTTAGACTTGAGAAGGGTGGCAATGACCACATCTGACTATCCCTTATGCTTGAATGCCTTGTGTTCAATAGCCATGCCATGAGAGCAAAACGATCCAGACCCTGGATGCGGAGACCGTGGCCTGTTCGAAAATACATCAGATCTGCATACCACGGCCTGCGAGGCCAATCTGGAGCCATGAAAATGACTCTTCCCTGATGAGCTGTGATTCGATGAACAACTCAGCCTATTATGGACTAGGGAGGAAAGACGAACAACAGGATGTCATGAGGACCCGGCTGGACTAGAACGTCTAGCCCATTGCTGCTGGGTTCGAATCTTCAGCTGAAGAATCGGACTGCCTTTTTGTTTTTTGACACCACTATGAGGTCGAATTGGGGATGACCCCAGCGCTGACAATGGAGTGAAATGCTGCCCACGACAGCATCCACTTGCCCGGATCCAAGGTTTGTCTGCTGAGGAAGTCAGCCTGAACATTGTCCACACCTGAAGATGTCGCTCTGCGCAGTGGAAGAGCAGGTGGGCTTCCAGACATAGAGATGCACCCTTGGTGCCACCCTGTCACAGCCTGAGTGATTTAGTTAATAAGTGTACCGCCACTGGAGCTCTGTCCTTAGGTGTCCATTCACCCCAGTGACATTACTTCCTTTCCACAAACAGTAATTTTAATATGTTACACAAATTAAACTATCCTCATAAGAAGAATGCCCATTCTTTCTTTTTTTAACATTCTAAGACTTCTGCCACCTAAGTGCAGAGAAATCATGTTTAGCATAAAATTAAAGACCTATTAGTCTCATAGCCCTCTTGACAAATCTTATGTAAGATAATATTTGCATAAGAAACACTTCATTTTTAAGACATTAACCTACGTAACTGATTACAGTTTCAGATCACTTGCTCTGGATGATGGCAGAGACTGACTAAAAAGATATCATACTAGAATGAGTTATGAGCATGTACATACCTGCTGCCAGTCGTGCTCTTTCCAATGTGATCTGCTCATTCTGAGTATTACACTTTTCTAGCTCAGCATACATCTAAGAACCAAAACCACAAATTAATGTCATGCCAGGAAAGACGGACTAGCAGAACTCAAGCTTGAATTGCTTCATAAGTAAAAGGGCTCTGGTAGATCTTAAGAAACAATACAGATTTTGCCACAGCTTTCAACAGTACATGCACCCACCTGGAATACAAAACACTGCCAGATGTGTGGGAAGCTTATACACTTTGCATAAAGCAAAGTTACTCACCTGTAACAGGTGTTCTCCAAGGGCAGAAGGCCAATTGTTCTCATGTGGGTGCTGCCTAACATATATTGCTTTAAGAAAGTTCTAGAAGCTTCCCATCACTGCTTTGCTCTTAGGGATCTTGCCAGGTACTTGTGACCTGGATTGGCCACTGTTGGAAATTTGAACCTGGGCTTGACTGATCTTTGGTCTGTCCCAGTATGACAACTCTTATGTTTTTATATGCAGGTGCCTTCTAGTCCAACATACGAGTGCAGGTCCATCAGTTAAATGACATAGCTGAAGAAGACAACTCTTAGGAAGTGGGAGGGTATGCAAGAATACTTGGTCTGTTATCCTCAGAGAATACCTGCTATACGTAATTTCACTTTCTCTGAGGACAAATAGGCGAGTTGTATTCTCACATGTGGGAATTCCTAGCTACCAGGCTCACAGCAAACAATGCTAGGAAATAAGAACTTGAAATGGCAAGACCTTGATGTTAACCTGAAACTATATATACACTAGTTGTGAAAGTTCAGCCTAGAACAGAACAAACCCAAGCTTAGGAGGGTAGAGTTGGATTCTAGACACCAAACAAATTCTGAAAGACTGTCCAAACTGGTTGTCACGTCGAGTATCCTGCTCAAAACAAAAGTGCGATATGGACTGAAGACCACATCACAGCCTTGCAAATCTCCAAGATGGAGGCTAATCTCAAGTGGGCTACCGATACAGCCATGGCTCTGATATTATGACTTGTAACATGATCCCCAAGAGTCAGCCCAGCCTGGGCATAAGTAAAGGAGATGCACTCTGCCACACAACTGGAAATTGTGGTTTGCTGATGACTACCTACATTCTGTTCAGATCAAAACAAACAAAAGAGCTGAGTGGATTGTCCATAGCTTTAGTCTGCTCCAGATAGAAGGCCAAGGCTCACTTGCAATCCAAGGTATGCAGTATGCTTTTGCCAGGATGGACATGAGGTATGGGGACAAATGTTGACAGAATTGACTGGTTAAGATGGAACTCAGGGTGCATGTGTAGAACTACTCTGTTGTGATAAAACTTTGTGTAAGGTGCATCAGTTACTAGGGCCTGAAACTCACTGACTCAGGGCTAGATTCTCAAAACATCACATTAAAAAACAATGGGCTGCTGTTGCAGCTGTTATTGTAGCAATTTCAAAAAAGTGAGTCATTCTCCAAAAAACACGCATGCAAATGCGGTTGACAGAGAGTGGCGAAGGTTTGCTAAATTTGCATGTGTCAATCATTGGTGATAGCGATCGGCAAATGTGCAGAATGCACAAAAAAACCCAACCCCAAATCGAAGATCAGCAGGAGAGATGCCCACTCCCTTCTGCCCCAAGCAATGCCTCCACCCCCCAACATACCCCGGCAGCAGGAGAGAGGCCCACTCCCTCCTGCTGCCAAGCAACACACCCGACACCCCTCCCTTGGCAGTGAGAGATGCCCACTCCCTCCTGCCGCCAAGCAACCCCCCACCCGATCTCCCTCTGGCCAGCAGGACCACCTCTTCAAAATGGCAGCCTTCCCTTCCCCGATGCATCCTGGGATGCGTTGGGGAGGAGCCTAAGGCTCTGATTGGCCCAGGTTGTTTAAGGCCCCTCCTATGGGCATCCATTTGTGAGGTTGCATTACCCTACTCAGTCTGTCCGCCAAGCTGTTCTACTTGCCAGCCAGGAACATGGCCCACAAAACCATCTCATGAAGGATGAGCCACTGCCATATTCCCACCACTTCCTGACTCAAAGGTTAGGATACTATACCCCCTTGCTTATTCACTTAGGGACTGATTCTGTATAGGGTGTCTACATTAGGTGCTGCTAGGTATCCTAATCAAGAATGCCTAGTGACACCATCATAGGTACCCCTGGTCAAATATATCCTGTACTTCAATTGCTTCCTGGCCAATTGGCAAAGCTCTGCAGTGTGCTCTTGAGGTAGAGGTTCCACAAGACTGAGTGTACTGCGTGCCAGAGACTTCAAATAACTGCTCAAATAGAACTGATAGGTCTGGATGCAGGCAATAAGCATTAAGGCCTGATAAAAATTCCTCCCAAATGAGTCCAAGCCTCTCTACCTGGGGGAGCCAAGGCATGTGTCGTGGAACTTTTGGCTCATTTTGAGGGCCAAGGAACGGTGAGGCAATTGCGTCCTTTCGAATCCAGGAGCCTTTTAGATACGATATTGTGTATCTATCTTCTTTGGCATGATCTGCACTGAAAGGGGAGATTTCCAGTTCTTCATCAGTGCATCCTTTAAAATAGGATGTAATGTAATGCACCCCTTCCCTTGGGAGGAGATTCAGAGCCCAAGTGTACCGCCAAGTGAGCTGCTCCTCTTTCTCCAACTTAAATGGTTTAGCAGAATCCATCTCCTTAAAACTGGGGGGGAAGACAGAAGAGGGGCCACAGAGAGACAGTCAGGGAGGAACTGGAGGGGGAGAGGGAAAGGGGGCTGCTTTCTAGCACCCGTTAATGTGACGGGCTTAAACACTAGTTGATTACATATTCTAATGATCAGACACCTTAGACACCTTTTTATTACATAAGAATATATTCAGGGGGGATGGGGATGTATGCTATATGTTTTAATTAGTTTATTTCTAATGGATGGGATGGGGGGTTCTTTTATATGCTTTTGGCAATAATAATTGAGAATGTCAAGTGATTTGTATGAATTATTTGATTGAATATTGTACACTTGTTGAAAGATATGAACACGAATAAAGATTAAAAAAAAAAAAAAAAAAAAGAGAACAAGAATAAGCTAGTGGTTAGGCCTTAGGTACCCAATGCACCAATTGTATGGGTTTGTGGATAGAGATCACTTGATTACACTGGACACACCTTTAGAAACCACTGGGGGGGTCTTAAACATCAAGAAAGGAATCATAACTAAATTAAACTTGATTTTGAGACTAAAAAGAGGCTAGACTCAAACTGAGGCTGGTGCTCAGGCCTAAGCATGCTTAAAGAACCACAAAACAAAAAAATAAATCTTGAAGGGTAAAACCTGCATGGGAAAGTACTTAAAAAAAAAGAGGAAAAAACATGCCAAGGGGAAACCATAAAGATGCAGCCACCCAGCACCCATGGAGCCATCAGTTCCATGGAAGAGATTGATTGATCTGCATGCACTGATCAGGCAAGAGGACACTCACATGTATGTTGTGGGACACTGCTAGAACTTTCTTAAAGCAATACATGCTAGGCAGTATCTGTATTAGGCTCCATCAGATGACATCACCCATATATGAAACTACAACTGGCATGCTTGTCATCGGAGAACAGTTTTCATCATCATAATAATAAATAAAAGCAGTATCAGTTTGGTATCAGTGCAGCTGTGCAAATCAGTGGTTTAGAAACAGATAAAAGGTTTCTTGATCCCCTGAGAATGTTAGAGGTGTTTTTGATTTGTCATCAGTTCTAGGGAGCTGGTGATCATGAAGTTTGTAAATTCTACTCTGGAGACACACTTGACTGCAGTGAAAAGAAAAAGTGTGTGTTTGTTTAAAAGGGACAGAAGAAGTACTGACAAGATGGAGCATTCTTTCAGCTTTTCCCACAGAACACTTTACCCAGACAAGCCATCACACAGAACAATCTTCCAGTTATGGTACTTTGCTCACACCCATATACAGAAGGGACAGAGAGCCACATGCCTTTTCTTTTTCTCTTTGCATTGTTGCACTTTTTTCCATAGCTGCCTGCGTCTGTTCGCTCATCTTTTCCATCACAAGGCGATGCTGAGTCAACAGTTTCTTCATCTCCATACACTATGACACAAACAAGGAGCTGTAAGGCCTAATGTCAGATGCTAAGAGCAGTCTGAAGAATCACTTTGTTGTAGTTTTTAGGTAATCTGACCTGTAGCTGTAATTTATCCTGGTTCTCTTCCATATTAGAACAAAGTGATTTACAGTTGTGGGAAAATTCCTTGCACTCCATGTGATAAATGAGCTGGAAGACAAAGAGGTTACCTACTACACCACTCATGAGAAAGATATTTGCTTAAGGTCCACTCTTCCGTCAACTTTTTAACTCTCACCTGCTGTTCTCATGACTATATCAGTCTCCCTCCTCTCTTATCTGCTGATTATAGCCCTCCTTTCTCTCTCACCTGCTCCTTACATGCCTCCTTCAGAGCATCAAATAGATCCTTTTCAGATTCCAAATCCAGTCTCAGCTGATTGATCACAGATGAAGAGTGAATCTTGAGATCTTCTAAGTATCCATTAGCCTGAAAGAGCAAAATATTAGTACAGAAGTCAAATACACCATATTTATGTGAATATACTCTGGGGATTGTTGAAATGTGTCAGGAAGCTTTCCATAGATGAATCAGTATAATATTTTGAGGTTCCAGAACACTGTACATAAAAAAAGCACTAGAAGAAAGTAGCATGGAGAATGATTAAAAGGAAATTTAAATAGATCTGTAAAGGATTTATTCTTCATGCATTAAGTATTTTCCTTTGACTTCTCTTCCAAAGATGTGCTTCAACATGACCTGCTTCAACTAAGAAGAAATTAAATCTTACCTGCTCTTTTTTTTTTCCTTTAGTCCCATCGGTCCAGTCCAGAATTTGTGGTTGTTGAATCCATTGACCATCAGGTAGAGAAGACTGCAGCACAATTCTGTTTTCTAAGGACCTTGTACAGCTCCAGCAATTCAGTATAACGATAGAGCATAAACACACTCAGATTTAAATCCAGCAATTTTTTACCTTTCTCCGCCCTAATGTACTTCCCTTTTATGTACCTTTTCTCGATAAATATTGTAGTTCTCCCCCCTTTCCTATTGTACCTCCATGGTTTTAATAGTTAAGCACGTTAAAAAATTGTCTGTCTTTTGTACCTCTGTAAATGTTTTAATTATTATTGTACAACGCTTAGTATCTTAGGATAAGTGTTTAATCAAATACACGAATAAACTTGAAAACTTGAATAGGCATACTTTCTTCCTTCTAATATCTTTGACTACAAAGAAACATTAATGTTTGGACATAGTGGTCAACAAGAAGAACTTGAACTTGAGTGTAGAAGACGATCCCATGATGAAACTTTAAAAAATGCAGCTGAAATATCGAAGGAAAGTTGGGTATCTGGACTGGTCTGGTAGGACTAAAGGCAAGAAAATCAGCAGGTAAAATCTAATTTCTCCTTCCTTAGCATTCCCCAGACTAGTCCAGAACTTGTGGGATGTCATAAAGCAGTTTTCAAGATGGGTGAGAAATATCTGCTGCTGGCCCCAGTAACTTGACAATACAAGGAAAGCATCCTCCCTTATCAAAATATCCAGTCTGCAATGTTTAGAAAATGAATGGAAAGACCAAGTAACTGCTCTACAAATATGTTGTGATTTATGAGACAGATTTCCTTTTCTATTTATTGAAAAGAATCTCAAAATGCTCCAGTACCAGAGGGAATCGACTTGCTCTCATTGATGTTGATAATTAATCTATCACAAAGACTGAAGAATCTGAAATACCCTGGGTACTTTCTTGGAGGAATGAGGCTCTGATTAGCCAAATCATTC
Organism: Geotrypetes seraphini; assembly: GCF_902459505.1. Classification (NCBI taxonomy): domain Eukaryota; kingdom Metazoa; phylum Chordata; class Amphibia; order Gymnophiona; family Dermophiidae; genus Geotrypetes; species Geotrypetes seraphini. The sequence continues at coordinate 31,470,775 of NC_047098.1, forward strand.
AGATAAAGATATATTCTGATCTCACTATGCAAGCATGCTGCTACCACTACTATGACTTTCAAGAATGTTCTAGGAAATGGCATGGATGGGACACCATAGTTGAGCAACTATTTGTCTTTCCCTTTGAGGGAATGTGTGTCTTTACTGTTTAATAATGGAGTTCCTTTCTGTTTCCAAATATAATTTTTTATTGTCGATTCGCCAAGACTTGTAATGCAATTAGGTAGTTTATAAAATTTTAATAAATGATAAAGAATTGAAACGGAAAATGTTGCGTCAAGATCCTCCGAGGCCAAATTGGAGTGTGGAAGTAAGCCTTCCTGAGATCAAGGTACATCAGAAACTCTTTCAGTTGGATTGACACAATGTCAGATAATAAGGTTTCCATTCTAAAATGAGAAATCCGCAGATAGACCAAAAGGAACCATCCTTTTTGGGTAGTATGAAGTACCTTGAATATCTTCCCTGACCCTGCTAGGCCTTGGGAACTAGAATCACTGCCCCCAAATTCATGAGGGAGGAGACAGCAGACTGAACCACTCTATGCACATCAATGTGTCTGAAAGGAATTCCATTAAAAAAAATCTGTAATTAGTTAGTAAAACTCTAATTTGTATCCTTTTCTAAAATGTCAAGGACTCATTGGTTGGACGTTATCCTTGAGGAAACTAGACACATGTCCTCCAATTCTGAAACTCAAAGAATGTAGGTTGACCCCAGTCATTGGTTGGCCCAAGTGGCATTTGCTGATCTAGAGGCCCGAGAAGCTGCTTTCCTATCCCCTCAAAAGGAAGGTTGTTGAGTTTGGAAGTGCTATAGATCGTGCTTGGCTTTCTGGAATTTTGACTTGTTGGACAAAGACCTAGAAGAGGACTATTTTCTGGAGGTCTCTATATCTTTATCATCATTAGAAGTCATCAACTCGTATTTGAGTCCTAGGAACTTGATGATTACAGATCTAAAAAGAAATCAGTTTTGTGCTAGTCCAGTAAGATCCTCCAGAGTCATCTCTATGGTTGTTTTCAACATGTCCAGCCATCTTATTGCAGGTCACCCTTTTTACCTGGTTCCTTCAATCTTCCCAAACATAATGTCCTTTTCCTATGATCTTTCTCTTCTGACAGTGTGACCAAAATATGACAGTTGTAACATCATCATTTGGGCTTTGAGTGACATAGCTGGTTTGATCTCTTCCAGAATTAATTTGTTAGTTCTTCTGGTAGTCCACAGTATGCCAGCACCAAAACTCAAGTGAGTCAATCTTCTTTTTGTTTTGTTTCCAGCTTTCATATCCATAATTGACCACTGAGAAAATGAGTGCATGGACAAGTCTTATATTGGTTTGGAGTGTTATTTCCTTGTCTCTGAATACTTTGTCAAGAGCATTCATTGAAGAGCAACCAAGTGTTATTCTGCTGAGTATCTCTTCCTGCTAGTTGTTTCTTTGTTTATGAAACAGTCCAGACTGAAATCCTTTACAACTTCTAGTCTATCGCCTTCAAGTTCAAAATCGTCATCATTTTCTGTGTTCATGATCTTCTCATGTTGACTTTCGGCTTTGATTTTCTCAGTAGATACAGCATGTATTCTTTGCTGCTGATGATGAGTGTTGAATCATCTGCATAGTGCAGGTTGTTTATATTTCAGTCAACAACTTTGAAACCAACACTCTCTTCTTCTAAATTTGCTTTTCTGAAGATGGCTTTGCCATAAAGGTTGAACAGGTAAGGTGACAAGATGCATTCTTGAATGATGCCATGTTTTATTGGAAACCAGTGTTGCCATATTCTGTTCTCACTGCAGCTTCTTGATTTTCATAGAGGCTCTTTAATAAACTGAGTTATGTGTTTGGATATTCCCATTTGTGCTAGAGTTCTCCATAGTTTATCGTGATCCACAGTCAAAAGCTTTGCTCTAGTCAATGAAGCAAAAGTATAGGGGCTTTTGGAATTCTTTGCTCTTCTCCAATATCATCTATCTAACATTGGAAATAATGTTTCTTATTCTTTGACTTTTTCTGAAACCAGCCTGAATTTCGGGTAGTTCTTGCTCAATGTATGATTGTAGTCTTCGCTGTATTATTTTCACCAATATTTTGTTGGCATGTGGAATTAATGCAATCGTTCTATAGTTGTTACAGTCCTTGGCGTCACCTTTCTTTGATATATGTATGAACAGTGATCTTCTCCAATGAGAAAAGAAGACCTAGATACCAACAAAAGTGCATCTATAGACAAGGCAGCAGAATGCACAGACTCAAAGTCATCCAAGTCCAGCAGCTCTTTGCAAAAGAGAGGAAGAGGAGGATCCTGGGAACATTGCCTATGTTTCAACAAATAAACATGGAGTAAGAGTAAAACATAATCAGGGTTAAAACATAGAAGTGGATTCCGAGGTGCCTGACCTCAAAAACAAACTGCTTGCTCAATCTGTGGCAGATGCCAGTGCCATAGCATTTAAGTAAAATTAGTTTCTAAGATAGCTGCCATTCCCATGGTTTCTGCTGCATAAGTGCAAGTCCCTTAGAGATATCTCCAGTGTGCTTCAAGTTTCTCCAAAGGGTCCCTAGATGCCTTTCCTGGCGCTTTCAGGTCATTCCTGATGTGTTGAGACTGTCCAGTATGAGGCACAGTGCCCAATGCAGTGAGCTGGGCTCTATATCCTTGATTTGGATTTATTTATTTCATATAACAGTTTTAGTGGATACGTTTTAGAAATGTTAATTTCTTTGATGCTCTCAAGCTCTGCCATTGACGGATCTGTGAAGTGTGCAGTGCCAGGAGTTGTATTAAGACCTGCACTAAAATATGACTGTTTGCTATCAGGCTGCTTCAGAGACTTCTCTCTCTCTTAAATTTGTTTTATTTTTTATCTTCTTTCATTATTTCTATTTCTTTGATTTTTGATCTTGGAAATGTATTATATGTTGTTATTACTTATTTTTAGTTTATCAGGTACTTTAGCCAGATTGTGAATCTTCGAGACAGATAGGGTAGTTTTTTCTTAAGTACCTTATTTCATTTTAGTTTGATACATTGTAAATCGCTTAGGTCAGTAAAATGCAGGAGCGGTATATCAAATCTTAAATAAATATAAACATATATCGGGAACAGCACTTAGATGACTCTGCCAGGGTTGCCATGAAGAGCACAAATGGTGCCACTGAAGAGCTAACAAGGATGGTGCTAAAGGCACCAGTGAGGCAATGGTGAACAAGGATGTAGACTAGCATGGGAATCCCCTTGAGTACCCCCCCCAAGGCAGATAAACTACAAATTGCTTCCCTGCACTGTGTGGGTTGTTATTTTTTAAATTGCTTTCTAGACTAATAGGAGGAGAACTAAACAGTGTGAGGAGGGAAGGCAGGATACCCAGAACCTCTAGATATATGCCTAAACAACTATCAGGCTTAAAGGTTGCTATAGTCTCTGAACAAAAATGCATTCAGGAACACACCAGTACGAGAAGAAGTAGCAAACAGTTATTATTAACAGGTGGAGAAAAGACCTCAGTGTCACGTTGGATCGAAAAACAAATCCTCCGGACAAAGCAACTTCAAAAATAAAAATTTAAAGATGCAGACACATCCTCGGTCTTAAAAACTCCACATTCTAAATTGTTTCTTTGTTTGAGTAAAAATCTAACATCAATAAGTAGCTTTTCATAACTTTTCACTGCTACAAATTATCTTCTTAGCAAGGAAAACTCAAATCTCAAAACAAAAAAAGTAAATAGAAAATTTATCTGCTGCAAAGATCTTCTTTATATGGTGTGTAAGTAGAATCTAAGGATAGCAGAAGGTCTGAATCAATTCCAAAACATAGAATATTCTCCAGCGGACCCCCATCAGCAAACTTCAGATAGGGCCCCTGTTTCACTGTAATAAGCTTCGTCAGGGGAATAAGCTGCAACAATGAAAAATCATCAGTTGAAAAAAATGTAACTCATTCTCAAAAAATCTAAACAAGAATATAAAATTGCACAATACCTTTAGCTTGAACGTAACGCTCCAAAATTTCTGCCTCCAAAAATGGCCCCTCAGCGTACCAGAAATAGGCTTCAGCAACGTCAAAAAACGTATTGACGTAACAAAACGTGATAACATCAAAAAAACACAAAAATATATATAATTCAAAATCACAAGGAATTGCGTATACAACTTCAGAAAAAACATCTAGAAAAAGGCATTCCATTCTATATATGAATTAAGTCCTCTTAGATCGCAAGTGCCTAAAACAAAAATCCAGCGCTGCTCCTGTTCCTCAGCATGTTCTTGTAATCACCACCATGAACCGGAAGGAGTGGCTGTTCTATAAAATACTGGCTTCAGCCTCGGAACCCTGGGGACTATGGGACAGATGCTCTGACTGATGAGCCACGACAAAGATTGCTATCCCATTTGCTCTACTGGGAGCCAGTTGACCAACTGGAACAGGAGCAGGCCTGACCAGAGAGACCAGGAGCTGCAGAACACCTGCTGGAAACAAATACTGAATTTCTGGAGCTGCATGTGGTCCTTAATATCACAGCATAATTCAGTGTTTTCTATCTCCACCTGCTGGTCAACGGACTCAGCAATCTGCAAATTGTGGACTGGTCTAGGAGATGCAAAGGAAGCTTTCTTTCTCTATAAAAAAATGCATTCAGAACTTTAATTACAGCTGGAACTTTAAAATAGGAAAGCAATAGAGTTATATCCACATTCATAGGCCACTGAGAAGTTCAATACTAGGTAGTTTCCCTATATAATCCCTTATTTATATTACCACTTCCTTAGCTTGGATGGCTTCTTCCAATTGAGATTTCATCTCTTTTTGCTGCTGCAGACAGTCCTGCATCTTCTCATTCATCTTGTGCTGCAGAACTGTTTGCTTTGACAGAAATTCCCTTATTCGGCAGACCTGGAGCATAAATATTTCAGCAATGGGAAGGTAAAGACACAGATCCATAATGGCAATCTGCCCAAGACTAATGATAACACAATAGCAGACTGGCAAGCACATATGTGACCAAGTACAACTCTATGGCAGACATATGACAATGTGAGGCTCTGAGGCAGGTATGTGAAAATGTACAGTTCTCTGTAATAGAACTAACTAACAAATATCCTTAAAAGTTGTACCATTTAAGATTCTCTTCACCAAAATGATCTCCCTACACTGTAAACTATTTTGAATGGACCATCATAAAAGACTTTTCAGTTGCAAAAAGCTGTAGGTGAAAGTTTTTACATTTAAAGTATGTTTTTATGAACACAGGACAGAAATATTTGTTAAGCAATTCAGCCTTGTCTTTATCAGCTTCAACATATTTCTTTACTTCACCTTTGAGTCTCACAATGCCACTTTTGCACTTCTTCCTATCACTAATATATTTTAAAATGTCTTGTCTTCCCATTTTATTGTGTCAGCTATTTTTTCTTCCATTTGCAACTTCCTTTTAAACAATGATTTCTCAGGATGATGCATGACATCATTTTCTCTACTTTAGAAATGCAGATTAAACCTCAAAGAATTTCAGCAGAATTTTTGTTGAATTTGGTTATTTAAAAAAAAAATACAAAACAAAATTTTATTTAGTTTAAGGGTAATTCAAAAAAAACAAACAAACCCAAATACAAGGGGTGGCCATGGGTGCTTCTTTGCCCCCCCCCCCCAATGACAGCAACTCTTTATATGGCCAGATTTGAAGAACAATATATTTATACATCTATGTGGGTTTCAACTATTTTATTTTGGAGGCAGTTTTTGGATATTTATTTGGACTGACAGGGTGGAACGATTGCACAAGGTTTTCCCAATGAATTAATTCTTTGTAAACTCATTTGAAATTTACTGTGCATTATCATTTGCATACTTAGGATATTTTCGAACATCTTATTGCTTCAGGAAGGGGAGGGAGTTCATAGTACTTTGTTTAAAAAAAACCTGTTGCTAGGGATACAAATTACATTTTGGAAGTTTTCACCATTCCATCTTAAAGCAAAATTAGCAGCAAGTCAATTTTTATTGATGCAATGTATTTGTTCTTCTTTGGAGGATTTCAAAGTGCAAACCAGTAAGATGCTTCAACTGTTTATAGTGAGAAGATATCCTGTGGAAGTAGTTCGCAAAGCTTATTTCCGAGCACGATATGCTCAACGATAATTATTATAATAGTACAAGCAACCTATCAAGGTAGGAGGAGAAGTGCACAGATGGATCGGCAAGTAGTTGGAGAACAGAAAGCAGAGGGTTAACATAAGTGGGAAATTTTCGGATTGGGAGAGGGTGACTAGCGGAGTGCCCCAGGGCTCGGTTCTTGGGCCTATCTTGTTCAATATTTTTTATAAATGACCTGGAGGAGGAAACAACTTGCAATATAATAAAGTTTGCAGACGATACAAAACTATGTCGGGCTGTTGACTCTCAAAGGGACTGCGAGGAACTCCAGAAGGATATGTACAAGCTAGAAGCATGGGCAACAAAGTGGCAGATGAATTTTAACATAAACAAATGCAAGGTGATGCATCTAGGAAAAAAAAATAAAGAACACGAGTATAAGATGTTGGGGGTGACATTAGCAAAATGTGAACAAGAAAGGGATTTGGGGGTACTGATTGACAGAACCCTAAAGCCTTCGGCACAATGTGCGGCGGCAGCGAAGAAAGCAAACAGGATGTTGGGCATGATTAAAAAGGGGATCACGAGTAGATCGGAAGATGTAATAATGCCACTTTATAGAGCAATGGTCAGACCGCAATTGGAATACTGTGTCCAACACTGGTCTCCATACCTCAAGAAAGATATAATTCTGCTGGAAAGGGTACAGAGGAGAGCCACGAAACTTGTCAAGGGATTGGAGAATTTGAGCTACAAAGAGCGCCTTAGGAAATTGGGATTGTTTAACCTTGAGCAGAGAAGACTGAGAGGGGATTTAATAGAGACTTTTAAAATAATAAAGGGATTTGATAAAATCGACCAAGAAGAAGCATTGCTGACTTTTTCGGATGTGACACGGACAAGAGGTCACAGACTGAAACTGAGTGGCAGCAGGTTCAGAACGAATGTCAGGAAGTTCTTTTTTACACAGCGCGTGCTGGGAATTTGGAATGCTCTCCCGGAGGATGTTGTGACAGAGATTACTGTTCTGGGATTCAAGCGCAAGTTGGATGCACACCTTCTTGCAAATTGTATCGAGGGCTATGGTATAACTGGGTCTCCAATCAGGAGTACTTAAATGGGCCGCCGCGTGTGCGGATCACCGGACTGGATGGACCTCGGTCTGATCCGGTGAGGGCTTTTCTTATGTTCTTATGTTCTTTTCTGAATTGAGTTCTAAAATTGTGGCATATTTGCATGAACACTGGCAGGTATTACAAGTCTATTATTATATTATATTATGGCATCAGTGGTCAAAAACCTAAACTATCTAAGAAGTTCTCAGAATATATGAAAAGTGCGGTGCCATTTTTTTCCCCAAAGATCAGCGATTGTGCACTGGAATAAGTTTAAATGGAAGTGAGTAAAAGTTTAACTGTTGAGCATACGTGGACTATGTTTTTTGAAAAACCTAATTGGATTAATAATCTTTTTTGCCCTATTAGGTGGCAAAGAGCCACAAAGGATATGACTGTTGTGGGGTTGATTCTTTAAAATCCTTATGCAGCGCCTTTAAAATAGTGCCACAAAACGATGGCAGCGTTGAGTGTATGAAAACAGCGCTGTGGATTCTGATGGAAACATGAATGTGAAAGAAGTTTCCTCTTTACATTATAGATTGTCTGACTGAATGATATTTTTTGAAACTGCTTGCTGGCAATTTTGAAAGGACTGAGCTGTAGGAATGCTAAAAAAATTTAATAAGCTGTTTTGAGAAGTTTTAACTGATAATAATTCAAAGAAGGGATTTAAAAAAATTATGGGCTCCTTTTACTAAGCAGCAAAACAGCATTTTACTGCAGGACAGTGAGCTAAATGCTCCTACGATCACTGAATTCCTATGAGCATCGAAGCACTTAGCTCGCAGGCCCGCAGTAAAATGCGCTTACGCTGCTTAGCAAAACCCAGCGTATATATAAAAAATAATTATTTTATAATTAAATTCATATTGACAGATAGGGAAGAAGGAGGTTTTTATGTCAATTGCATGCAGGGATAAGTGATATGATTATGTATAAGACCCCCCAATAAGAGCATAAGAATAGCATTACTGGGTCAGACCAATGGAACATCAAGCACAGTAGCCCATCCTCACGGTGGCCAATCCAGGTCACCAGTCCATGGCAAAAACCCAAAGATTAGCAACATTCCATGCTACCAATCCAGGGCAAGCAGTAGCATCCCTCATGTCTTTCTCAATAACAGACTATGGACTTTTCTTCCAGGAAATTGTCCAAACCTTTTTAAAAGTTAAACCAGCTACACTATCCACTCTTACAACAACTTCTGGCAATGTGTTCCAGAGCTTAACTATTCTCTGAGTGAAAAAATATTTCCTCCTATTGGTTTTAAAAGTATTTCCCTGTAACTTCAATGAGTGTCCCCTAGTCCTTGTAATTTTTGATGGAGTGAAAAATCGATCCACTTGTACCTGTTATACTCCCCAGATACTAGTGCCAAATCCTAAAGTAAGGAGGAAAAGTTGCAGGGATCTACACTGGGACCAGTACTGAGGTGATTAAAATTGCAGATGACACTAAACTTTTTTAGATATTACAAGTCCTCAGTTGTTTTAAGGACCATCTGATTTGTGTTATGATATGGCTAAATCACTGGAGCATAGCTTACTTATAAAAGACTTGATTATCGTAAAACAGCTGAGAGCATGCTGGGTTATTATAAATGTGGTGGGTGCCATTGGTGTCCATTGACACTGAAAGGAATGGACTGGATGCATCCTAAAACTCAGTGACTATAACATGATATTCCCAGACTTCTTGTACCTCCAGGAACATTCTTTCTAGTATATGTTGGGTGTTCTGCAAGGCCTATAAAGGTAGTATGACATACATAGGCAAGTGATTGATAGTATTCAGTTAGGGTGGAAGGGTGAGAACTCAGAATATCTTCTAAGTCACAAAGAACAGAGGTGGATTTTTCAAATAGATTCAGTTCAAATGAATGATTTAGTGCTGAATTGGAGTGGTGGTCTCTGATGTGATTGATTTGGGGGAGGAGTTGGAGAATTAATCAGGCTTTGGGTCTCATGATGAGAATTTATCATGCAGTTTGAACGCCACCATCATTTTCAAAGACATTAGTGAAGCAAGATGTGCTATAATATAAGTAAGAACCAACCTTTCGAAAGTGTTAAGAATTTTTGATAATGCATGTATGTTTTTCAATTAAATGTGGGTTTATTTTGTAGTTGACCACTTCCCTGAAGAAGAGTATTAAACACTGGCCACTCCCTCTCCCTTTCTTCCTACCCTGTGTTTTCTGAACAGATTATAGCTAGTTATATTATATCCTAGTCATGGTTCTCTGTGAACCATGTCTCCGTGACCACTACAAAATCCAAATAAGCCTGTAGATACAGAATCTTATTTCCCCTACTCTGGGAATTTGTTAAAGGATACAAAAGAGATCCCTAATCCTCCTTAAGGAAATGCTCATCTCACCTTAATAGGACATAACTAGAGAACCTAAAGCTGGGGAGGAAGCTCAGGAATTCAAGTCAAAAATCAAGGGCCAGTTTGAGGGAAAGAGGTCCAGACCAGAAAGAGGAAGGCTCTAGAAGTGTACTCGCATTGTGCAGTATGTACAGATGCTATATATTTTTTGCAGGCTACAGAAACTATAACACAGGCATTTTTTTTGTTCTGTATCAAATAAAATTTTTTCTTCTGCTCTGGACTCGGGTTCATCTGTTATTTTAGGTGTGTGAAACACAGGCCCCCAAACCAGGCTCTCTTACGTGCTATTCTAGTATACTTTTGCAGTATCAAAACTATGCAGATTATTTTCCAAAGAAATACCTGTAGAAAATTTTCCTGGGCAATTGGTACAAAATTCTTGGGTAAATGGAGTGGAGGAGTGGCCTTGTGGTTAGAGCAGCTGCCTCAGCACCCTGAGGTTGTGAGTTTGATTCCCACTGCAGCTCCTAATGACTTATATAAGTACCTGTCTAAAAAATATGTAAACTGCTTTGATTGTGTAAACCACACAGAAAAAACTATATATCAAGTTCCTTCCTACCCTGTTAAATGTAACTTTGTACCTGTCTGCAGATTTTTGAAAAATTTTCTCTATAATTCTGGCACTTTCATGTAGCCACATGAGTGATATAAACTTGTCATTTGTTTCTGAGTTGTTTGGCATATTTTCATGGCCTATTTCCAAGAAACAAATAACTTATAAACTTAACTATGGACTTCAGAATAGCCAGGCTGTGCACTAATAATAGGATAAATTCATGTCCCTTATGGCTTTGAGTATCCAGGAATTGTGATTATGCACCTACATACAGTGTGCATTGGAGAGCATCACTGCTCTTATTGCATTACATTTACATTACTTTTATTGACTTCTATTTCACCTTAACTTTTCCGTTCTAGGTGGATTACAATAAAATGTATCTGGACATTTCTAGGGAATTACATTTCAAAGCTTATTATTAGACAGACACTGGATTAGATTGCAAGACATATTTCCTAAATAACATCATTTTGATTTTTTTCTGAAATATTCTTTAACTAGTCTTTAAGCCCGTTACATTAACGGGTGCTAGAGTAGATGTCTGTCTGATTTTTTTTTTTTCTTTGTCTCTTTCTCCTTGGACGCTGCCTATCTGTCTGTCATTTTTTCTGTCTGTGTCTCTCCCTATGTCCTTAGTGCCCTCAGTGCCTCCTTCCTATGTCCTTAGTGCCCCCAGTACCTCCTTCCTGTGTCCATAGTGCCCCCAGTGCCTCCGTACTGTGTCCTTAGTGCCCCAGTGCCTCTGTACTGTATCCTTAGTGCCACAGTGCCTGCGTACAGTGTCCTTAGTGCCCCCGGTGCCATCCTTTCTATATCATTAGTGCCCCTAGTGCCTCCTTCCCGTGTCCCCATCACTATCTTCCAGACTTTGTCGTCCCCCACCCATGCCAGCCTGTCTGCCTGCCTCCCATCCCCCTGAGGAGCATATTTCCATTAAAAAAACCACCCCCCTAAAGCCAGCCAGCCTGTCTCCTTCCTATCCCTCTCAGCAGCATATTTCCATTTAAACCCCCCCCCACACCCCCGAAGCCAGCCTGCCTGCCTCCTTCCCATCAGAGCAGCATGTTTCAATTTAACCCCCCCCATGCCTGCCTCCTTCCCATGTTTCCATTTAACCCCCCCTCCGGAAACCCCCATTGACTCTCCCAGCCGACTCTCCCACCGCTAGATGGCCGACAAACCTACCGGCTCCAGCAGCATCCGAGGCAGAGTAAACACGCTGCTTCAGGCCTTCTACTGCCCTAATTTTCTCTGCCGCGTCTCTGATGATGTCATCAGGGACGCGGCTGAGGAAATCAAGTAGAAATCCAGTAGAAGGACACAAAGCAGCGTGTTTACTGTGCTTGGACGCTGCTGGAGCCGGGAAGTTTGTATTTGTCTGGCAGTGGGAGGTGCAGCTGGGAGGGTCAACGGGGGTTTCGGGTGTGCTGGGTAGGGTCAGCGCCGGGGGGGGGGGGGGAGTCGCGGCGTGTTATCTGCTGTGAGTCAGGCCGGAGCCGGGAAGCCCGCTGCGAGAGAAAGAGAGAGATGCATGGTAAGCGCGCATACGCACTCTTGTGGCCACAGCCCGACAGTTCAGGACTCAGGGAACACAGGGTAAGAGTGCGCATGCACGCTTAGCATTTTATTATTATAGATATGGTATGGCACCTAAGATTCTGACTACATCTTTATCTTGTTTTTCAGGCCACTGCTATTTAATATATTCATAAATGATCTAGAAACAGGCACGAAGTGTGAGATAATAAAATTTGCGGACGATACAAAACTATTTAGTGGAGCTGGGACTAAAGAGGAATGCGAAGCATTGCAAAGGGACTTGAACAAATTGGGGGAATGGGCGGCGAGATGGCAGATGAAGTTCAACGTTGAGAAATGTAAAGTATTGCATGTTGGAAACAGAAACCCGAGGTACAACTATACGATGGGAGGGATATTATTGAATGAGAGTAACCAAGAAAGGGACTTGGGGGTAATGGTGGACATGACAATGAAGCCGACGGCATAGTGCGCAGCGGCCGCTAAGAAAGCAAATAGAATGCTAGGCATAACAAGAAGGGTATTACAACAAGGACAAAAGAAGTTATCCTGCCATTGTATCGGGCGATGGTGCGCCCGCATCTGGAATACTGCGTCCAATATTGGTCTCCGTACCTTAGGAAGGATATGGCGTTACTCGAGAGGGTTCAGAGGAGAGCGACACGCTTGATAAAAGGGATGGAAAACCTCTCATACGCTGAGAGATTGGAGAAACTGGGTCTCTTTTCCCTGGAGAAGAGGAGACTTAGAGGGGATATGATAGAGACTTATAAGATCATGAAGGGCATAGAGAGAGTAGAGAAGGACAGATTCTTCAAACTTTCGAAAAATAAAAGAACAAGAGGACACTTGGAAAAGTTGAAAGGGGACAGATTTAAAACGAATGCTAGGAAGTTCTTCTTTACCCAACGAGTGGTGGACACCTGGAATGCGCTTCCAGAGGGCGTACTAGGGCAGAGTACAGTACAGGGGTTTAAGAAAGGATTGGATAATTTCCTGCTGGAAAAGGGGATAGAGGGGTATAAATAGAGGATTACTGCACAGGTCCTGGACCTGTTGGGCCGCCGCGTGAGCGGACTGCTGGGCATGATGGACCTCAGGTCTGACTCAGCATAGGCATTGCTTATGTTCTTATATATATACTGTACTTATAAAAATTATTCTACAGGAAACAATGCAGCCAGTTATGTAAACTTTTCTCATTATATCTAGATAAATTTAATAAATTTAACATTAAGGGGTCCTTTTATCAAGCTGTGGTAGGGGTTTAATGCGCGTAATACCACGCGTTACACCGCCTGCCGTGCTAGCCACTAACGCCTGCATTGAGCAGGCGTTAGTTTTTTAGCTGGCCGCGGGGGTTAGCGCGTGATGAAATGACCGATGTGCTAACCCCGCTAGCGTGGCTTGATAAAAGGAACCCTAAATGTCTGAAAGTATGTCTGCTCTCAAACAGGATAATATATAACCCTTGTATCACCACAATTGCTAGTAACTTACATCATGGCTCACTGCTTTTTTTTCCTCCTGGGTCAATTGATAGATTTTTTCTGCAAATTCAAAGGTGCCGAGAGATGTACCATATAATGATTTCTGTAAGAAAAAAACCAAACAATACACAAAAAAGCCATGCCTATATCTCTTTAAAAAAAAAAATAAAAATCTTTATTCGTTTTCATATCTTACAACAAGTGTGTAATATTCAATCAAAAATAAATTTTACAAATCACTTGACATTCTTACTTATAATCATCAAAGCATAAAAGAATCTGTGAGGTTATTAAATTTGCGGACGACACCAAACTCTACAGCAGGGTTAGAACCAAGGAAGACTGTGTAGACCTGCAAAGGGACTTAACAAGATTGGAAGACTGGGCAAGAAAATGGCAAATGAGTTTTAACACTGAGAAATGCAAAGTCATGTATGTAGGGAAAAAGAACCTGATGTTCAACTATAAAATGGGGGGATCATTGCTGGGGGTGAGCAACCTTGAAAGAGACCTGGGGGTGATGGTGGACACAACATTGAAAGCATCAGCACAGTGTGCGACAGCCTCAAAGAAAGCGAACAGAATGTTGGGTATCATCAAAAAGGGTATCACGACCAGGACGAAGGAAGTCATTTTGCCGCTGTATCGGGCAATGGTGCGCCCACATCTGGAGTACTGTGTCCAGTACTGGTCACCGTACCTCAAAAAGGACATGGCGGTATTTGAGGGAGTCCAGAGAAGAGCGACAAAACTGATTAAAGGTATGGAAAACTTCTCATACGCTGACAGATTGGAAATGCTGGGGCTATTCTCCCTGGAAAAGCGGAGACTTAGAGGAGACATGATAGAAACCTTCAAAATCATGAAGGGCATAGAGAAGGTAGACAGGGACAAATTCTTCAGGCTGTGGGGAGCCACAAGTACAAGGGGGCACTCGGAGAAATTGAAAAAGGACAGGTTTAGAACAAATGCTAGGAAGTTCTTTTTCACTCAGAGGGTGGTGGACACATGGAACGCGCTCTCAGATGCTGTGATAGGCCAGAGCACGCTACAGGGGTTCAAGGAGGGTCTAGATAGATTCCTGAAAGAAAAGGGGATTGAGGGGTACAGATAGAAGTGGAGGTAGGTTACAGGAATAGTCAGAAACCACTTCACAGGTCGTGGACCTGATGGGCCGCCGCGGGAGCGGACCGCTGGGCACGATGGACCTCTGGTCTGACCCAGTGGAGGCAACTTCTTATGTTCTTAATCCCTCCCCACCCAGGCTTTCAGGAAGGTTGGGATAACTTGCACAGAGCAGTCACAATTACAACATTAGTGAACACAGGGTGATCAGATATTTCAGACAAATCTCATTAGTTTTGGTAGTTGTTTGGAATATATTGTTTTGTGGTGAGACATGGGAGAGGGACTGGATGATGGATTAAATATAGATTTGTAAGAATCAAAGAAGAAAGCAAAACTTGATTACCTGTAATAGCGATTCTCTATGGAAAGCAGAGAAATGGACCTACAGGTCTGGGTGACTTCATCCAGTGTTGCCTGTGTAGATCACTTGCTGTCTAAAGAGGCCTTGTTCCATGGGCTTTCCAGAGTACACATTGAGTTTCTTGTATTACCAACACCCACCACTCCTGTCAGTCTATAAACATAGCTGATACTGATATTCTGAAAGGAAGTAAGGTGGAATTGTGTGGCTCCATTCCCCTGTTGTCCACGAAGAACCTTCCTTACAGGTAAAAAATTTCACTTTCTCCATGGAAAGCCAAGGCTGGAGCAATGGGTCTGGGAGATTCCAGAGCTGAGGGTTATTGGTTATAGAGAGAAAGTTAGCAATAATATTTGATGAAGGTATGAACAGATATCGCTTTACAAATGCTCATGATGGAAGTCATTCTGAGACTGGACACAGTGGCTGATTTGGAAATGAAGTTGGTGAATTGAAATATGGTCTAGTGGAGACACCAGCCATAATATAATGGTATATAGTCTGAAATCCACCCAGAAAGAGTTTGTTTAGTTACTATTTGATCTAGGCCATTTGAGTCAAAGGAGATGAAGAGCTGTGCACCCTTTCTTATATTTTGGGCGATATTTTAGAGTAGTGAATATCTGTAATCAAGTATGTGCAGGTGGCTTCTGGAGTGAGGTTTTGGGATGAAAGATATGAGGGTAATGGACAAGTTAAAATGAAATTCTGAAACCACTTTGGGAAGGAAGATGGGCTGTGTTGAAGAAGAACTGAGTGTAGGGGGAATGATGAACAAAGGTTTATAATTCACTGTCTTGTCTAGTGAAGTAATGATTACCAGAAACAGAACATTTCAGGAAAGGTACTGCAGAGTTGAGTGGCTCAGGAGCTCAGATAAAATTTGAGTGAACTGTGCGATGATAATGTTCAGGTTCCATTAGGGAGAAGGGGGCCAAACAGCTTAGTCTAAATACCTCTCGTGAATTTGGATATTAAGTGGTAGACAGAAATCTCTTTCATAGCTATTAGCGGGCAGATTTGATAGGCCATATGGTCTTTATCTACCATGATCTTCTGTGTTTTTACTGGTTCATGGCAAGTTGCAATGGCTGCCAAATACCAACATACCAAGTTTGATTGCAAATTTGCATTTGATATATAAAGAAGGTAGTCCAACAGCAGTGGATGACACAAAAGGCAAACTCCTGTGAGTGCTGGGAGCACCAAGTGGCAAAGTGCTTCCATTCTAAGTAATAGGATTTTCTTATCCTTGAGGACAAAGTTTGTCCCCATTCCTGCCCTGTCCCTGACAGCACTATCCCAGTCCCCATCCCATCCCCATGGACTATGTCCTCATTTACACAAGCTTCGAACACTTATGATTTTATATTTAAATTTTTTTAATTAAAATATAAAAAGTGACAATATTCTATACAGCTGTTTGTAAATCATAAATAGAGCCTTCCATTTTGATTCGGTTGTGGTACAACATTCCCCAAAATTTGGTTGCCTGTGTTTTTACAGAAGCCGGGAAGATAATTGGATTGTATTTCAGACATGGGCATAGAAGAGAACCAATACTGTGAAGTAGATGAACAGAAAAATAAGTGTCTATTAAATGTTGGAAATGCTCCTTGATGCCAGCAACAATGGAAGACTTTATTGTAATAGTAAGATGCTTGAGCAACTGAGCACGTGATGGAAAGACGTTGCAGTTGGTATGAATCTGATCAGGAGACAAGACTTTTGATGCCACATCAAAGGCTGACAAGACACAAATGATATCATTTAACAGTAGTTAATTTAAATCCCAAACCAGCTTATCAGATTTGTTGTCTAAGATGTGTTAAGTTTTTACATTTTGATACTAGCATTTTATAGATGCTGTTCCATCTAGTTGGAACAGCCTGTTTAAGGCTAGTCTCAAGCTTTTAGAGAATGATGCAGGGACACAGTTTGTACCTACCAGCTCTGTCCTCATCCTTGCACCATCCCCGCGTCATTCTCTAATTCAGCCCTAAGTCCCCCTACCCTCAAGAAGCATATAGGCTCCCCACTTCACATTTGCAAGCCAAAGCTCATAATAAAAGAAATGAAATCAAGCAGCTGTTAGCAAGATATTTGAACTTGGCATTGGGAGGTGAGAAGCTTAGAGCTCTTTCAGCTGTTGGAGGTAGGGCTGAAATACTTTCACTAGAGAAAGCCTAAAGGAGGCAGCTTGGCAACTTATTTAAAAATAGAGGGGGGTTTGATCTTGGCTGAAACTGAATCTATGGCTGAAATTCAGGTTGGTTTTAGTTTGAACCGTCTCTCCTGCTCCCACTAGAAGGTAGGTCCTCCTGAGCCAAGCAGCCCCCCCCCCCACCAACCACAAGCTCTGCCCTCTCACCAAGCTCTGGTGGTCTAGTGGCCTCTTCAGAGCAGGATTGCTCCTGCCCACGTTAGCTCCACAGTCAAAACGGCTACAGCAGGAGGTTGTGAAGCTATTTTAAGATTGGCTTGGTGGGAGCAACTGGGAATTGTTCCAGTCTCAAAGGGGCTGCTAGACCACCAGGGCCTTCTTTGTGTGGTGGGAGTGCAGTCTTTGCAATTAGGGGGGGTTGGATGTTTTGTTTTCTGCCAAAACTGAAGCATGGTTGAACTCAGATTTCAGGCTGGTTTTGGTTCCAAAATCAAAATTCAGTCAGCCTGTATTAAATAATGCTTGTTGTGCTCTGTCATGCTTAAAGACAATATATCAAAGAGCGGTGCAAAATGGAAATGATAAAACTTCATTAAAATTTGGGAACCATTAACGTCCTTTTGTCATGATTGATGCCATTTTTCTAATATTTCTATATTTAATATGTAAGATAAGGGTGGGGTGGGGGGAGGATTTCTATTATATGAAAAATAAAATTACTAGAGGGATTTCAGGATGGGAGAGGGAGGGTTATATTTGCAATTATAAGATATAACGTTAAGATGTACAAGTGGTTAAATCT
The DNA here is from genome assembly GCF_902459505.1 of Geotrypetes seraphini. Classification (NCBI taxonomy): domain Eukaryota; kingdom Metazoa; phylum Chordata; class Amphibia; order Gymnophiona; family Dermophiidae; genus Geotrypetes; species Geotrypetes seraphini. Next base: position 31,488,437 of record NC_047098.1, read on the forward strand.
ATGCTATTGTGTTGCAATTTTTGTACACTTGATGAAAGTTTTAAAATGAATAAAGAATTATATAAAAAAATATATATATCAAAGAGCCCTCAAAGACAAAAACAATCTTTACACATTGTTCAAGTGCAATTCATAAATTTATTTTGATTCTCAAGTGCTCATAAACTTATTGTTCACAGGGCAACAATGATGTAGTCACCTTTACCAGTGGTGCAGCTAGTAATTTAATCACAGCATATAACCTTCACTCGAAAAACTCTTATTAGTGCAGCTTGCTTATAGGCGAGGCAAGCTGAGATGAGCGGATGGCAGTGGAAGTCTTCTTCTCCTTCCCTATTCCAAAAATAGCAAAATTTTGCTTGGGGGTCCCTTCATTGAATGTACACCACTGCTACATAAAGACAACAACCAACATCACTCTTCCCTTCACTTCTGAAGCTGTACTTACCAAGCTCTCAAATGCCTTTTGCAGTTCTTTTTTCAGCCTTTCCTCATCCTCATTGGAATTTTGCAGTGAATTAATTTTTTCCATGGCTTTGACATACAGATTGTAATGGTACTTCTCTTCCTAGAAATGTTTTGTAAATGCACATAGAACATTAGCCAAATGAGATGAAATACAAACATTCATTCTAAACACTTTTATTAAAAAAAATTTCTTTTGTCATCTATGTGCTGCTCTGTTCCAAAAAAGATTCTGCAGAGTTTGTGGATGTACACCTTCTCTCAGAGAAAACAAACAGTGAAAGTAATAATAATAATAGCTTTATTTATATCCCATCATGCTTTTCAGTTCAAGACAGTTTACAACAAGAGAGGCTGCAGGAATGCAGCGAAGTTACATCAAGAGCATGAAGTAGGAGTAAACAAATAGGGTGTAACATAATTAAATATATATCAGAAGGCAGGCCCTTTCTCCTTACAGTTGGCGGGGGAAGAAAAGGGAAACAGAATCCCTCAGAATCTTGGGAACAGAGAGTAGGTTACAGTGTCTTTCCTCATTGTGGCACCACATTATTGTGCTTCCAAAGTACACAGTAGTGCTGCCCGATTTTCGATTCAAATCGATTCACCAATTCACTTTGGGTGAATCGATTCGAATCGATTTGATTTTTTAAAAAATCGGCCTGGCCAATTCGGTGACCGACCCTCCTCCCCGTGCCTTCCTAAAGCAGGAGTGGCAGCGCTGCCTCTTGCTGGCCTGCCGCTGCCGCTCCTGCTTTAGTGGGTGAGGGGGGAGGGTCAGTCGGGAAGAGCTGCAGAAATCCTGGTTTTACCCTGTTCCATGCTTTGACACTCTTTGCTGCATCCTCCGGCTTCCCCCCTGGCCTCCCGCTCTTATCGCAGCCTGCAGAGAGGATCGCCAGTGCTCTACATGATCCTTGCAGGCTGCCACCATCCTCAGAAGCACGTTCTCTATGACGCAGTCCCGCCCCTCCTCTGACGTCAGGGGCAGGATCGTGTCAGAGGGAACGTGCTTCTGAGGATAGAGCTCTGACGATCCTCTCTAGAGGCTGCGGTAAGAGTGGGAGGCCTGGGGGGAAGTCAGAGGACCTGCAAAGAAGGGAGGGGGAACATGCAGACCTTCAGGGGAGGGGGACCCTGGCCTAGAAGTACACAGAGGGAAGAGAGAAGGGGTACTGCTGGACAGTGCGAGCAGGGAAGGTAAGGGAGAAGGGGTACTGCTGGACAGGGGGAGCAGGGAAGGGAGAAGGGGTACTGCTGGACATGGGGGAGGTAAAAGGAAGGGAGAATAGGTGCTGCTGGACCTGGCAGAAAGGGAGGGAAAGGAAAAGTGCTACACACTGGAGGAGAGGGTGAGATGGTGCATGGGGAGAGAGCATGTTGGGTTGGGAGCTAGGAAGGAGGGTTGCCACTCGAGGGAAGAAGAAAGGACAGAGAGAGAAAGCGTGCAGGAGGCAGAAAGTATTGGACTCATGGAACGGGCGAGATGGATGGGGAGGCAGAAAGGAGGGAAGGAGAAATGTTACGCTCGGGAAGGAGGGAGAGATGCTGGATGAAAGGGTAGTTGAGAAAAGGAGAGATGGTGGATCTGGGGATGGTGAAGTCCATTGCTGCAGCTTCGTGGATGGAGATGAAAAAAGGGAAGATGCCAGACATCTTGGGGAGGGAAGGGAAATGGAAGGGGAGGATAGAGATGGAAAGTTAGCAAAGAGAAAGAAGAAAAGAGGAGACCCTGGCAAGCGAGATATCAGAAGACAACCAGAGCCTGGGATCAACAAAATTTGAATAATTACCAGACAACAAAATGTAGAAAAAATAAATTTTATTTTCTGTTTTGTGATTACAATATGTCAGATTTGAAATGTGTATCCTGCCAGAGCTGGTGTTAGACCGCAAATGTGAGCTAGGATTTAACAGAGAGAGAGAGAGGAAAAGTCTTTTTTGTTTATTTTGTTTACACCACAGAACCAGTGTGGGTAGGAGAGAGCAAAGGGGGTGAAGAGGCTATAAAATAAACACACTAGGATATTTGAAAAAAAACACCCACTTGGGCAGGAAAATCGAATCGAAAAATCAATTCAATAGGCTGAATCGAATCGAAATGTTTTTCCTGAATCGGGCAGCACTAGTACACAGAGCATCAGAATGACTCTTTTACCTGAGTTGCATGAGTCACATTCGTCTGAGTGAAGGTCTCTCTCTGCTCTGAAGGTCTCAGATGAGACACCAATCCCGGGTTACTCTGCCAATCTTGTAGCTGCCGTGAGAGCACTTCTATTATAATGAGCATATGTTCCAAATGATTCTCCAACTCATTCTTAGACAGGGAATTCAAATTCTCTCGAGAAAAGCTATCATAAAAATCAAAGCATTATTTTACAGTATCATTAGCAAATCAGTTAAATAGAAAGGTTTGTCATGTTTCTTGTGAAGATCACTTTCAGTTTGTTTAAAATTAATTTGGAAATAGTGATTCAAAGACGTCATGATACAGTGATAATCTCATCATGCAAACATCTGCAATGTTTCAAACATCTTTGGTGATATACATTTTTTAAGCTTTTTTTATTTGATGTGTTTTGCTAAAATTTTATTAAATATAATCAAAGAATAAATTATTATAAATTGAAAGATGGGTTTAATTTAAGCTTTTTCTATTTGATGTATTTTGCTAAAATTTTATTAAATATAATCAAAGAATAAATTATTATAAATTGAAAGGTGGGTTTAATTTGCATAATTATTTGACACCCTATTATACCACAGTAGTATTTTTTGGAATTTCAATTCAGGCTGTTGGTTCAGGCCTAGGTCCTAAGTATACTTGATTATTGTAATGTTATTTATCTAGGGTGTCCACAACAGCTAATTAGGTAATTACAAATGGTTCAGAATACTATTTTACAGTTGATTTTTCTGCTGAAAAACATGATCATGTGACTGAGTATTATCTTAGGTTGCACTGGCTGTCACTTAGGCCACAATTTTTTTTTTTAATTTGCCTGCATTCTTTATAAGATGTTGCATTGGCTGGCCCCACCCTATTTGATGGAACGGTTTGAGTTTGCCATGTTTTCCCATGCCATGTTGACCGTTTTGGTTTTCCTTCTGTTCGTGGCAGGTGTATATATCGCTATGTGGATAAGTCGTTTTCCTTTCAGATAGCTTTTTGTCCTCTACCTCTTATTTTGTGGTAAGGTGGCAGGTGAAAACCTATTTATTTAAAAAGTTTGTTTGGTGAGCTTTAATAGTGATTTGTTGTGATGGTATTTTATTATTTTTTTGTACATCTCCAGTGATTACTGTTTGTTTTGGGTTTTTTTTATTGTAAATCACTCTGAATTGTATGGTTGTGGTGGTATATAAATAAATAATTTATTATCATCATCTTTATAGTAGATAACGGAAAAAAGAAGCAATTCATTCATTCAGTCTGCCCATTATCCTGTCTACACTGCTAAGGATGCATCCCAGATTGACCATCTTATTCAGGACAGTCATAGGCTAATGGTTAGGGCAGTGGGCTGAGAACTAGAGGAGCCAGGTTCAAAACCCACTACTGCTCCTTGTAATATTACAAGCCCTCTGGAAATTGTGGGTATGGAAACTCATCTTGAACTTCTGAGAAATTTGGGAGCTATATCCAATCTATTTGCAACCCAGTTAGCCAGAGTGGCCTGTTGGCGGAGTTTGAGCAGAATAGCTGCTTAACTGGTTAGAACTGGCATTCAGGGCCAGATGCACTAAAATCAGTGATCGTCTAACGATCATCGCTAAACCAATTTTGACAGGTTTAGCGACAATCGCATTTACCGACCTGATTCAGAAAATGGATCACCATGTGGTTTTCTGCACGATCGCACATTCTCTGATCCGACCATGCAAATAAGGTCATTAATATTGAAATGCCATGTAAACTAGTAAAGTGATTGATGCTCTAACATGGCTTCCCAATGCACAAAATAAAGTGATCGCTTTTAGCAATCTGAAAAAAGTGACTGGTAAAGAACAATCACTGACCTATCTCGCCGATACTAAAAAATATTTATAACATGCCAAACCTTTTTTTATTTATTTAATTTTCTATACCATTCTCCCAGGAGAGCTCACAACGGTTTACATGAGTTTATTCAGGAACTCAAGCATTTTTCCCTGTCTGTCCCGGCAGTCTCACAATCTATCTAATGTACCTGGGGCAATGGGGGGATTAAGTGACTTGCCCAGGGTCACAAGGAGCAGCGTGAGTTTGAACCCACAACCCCAGGGTGCTGAGGCTGTAGCTTTAACCACTGTGCCACACTCTACCCACACTCTTACACATGCACAATATCTGCCCTGTTAAAAAAAAAGAAAAAAAGAAAAAAGCCCCCCCTCCGATGACAGCCCTCCCCGATATACCCCCTGACAAACAGGCACCGAGACCAACCCCACCCCCCCCCATGGCAGCAAAAATGGCAGGAGGGATGCCCACTCTCTCCTGACATGCCGAACCCCCCTTCTCATGTGAGAAAAAATTGGCAGGAAGGATGCCCACTCTCTCCTACCAATGGAGGCAACCCCCCCCCTCCCCCGTGCAAGGCGCTACCCCCGAACCATCCCCTACCCACACATTTCCTCCTCAAAAAAGGCAGGAGGGATGCCCACTCCCTCTTGCCACTGGATGTTCCTCCGAACCTCTCCCCATCCCGACCACCTCCAATACCTTTTTGTGAAGAGAGCAGGAGGGAGGCTCAGTCCCTCCCAGCTCTGAGGCCCACCAATCCAAAATGGCAGGTCTTCCCCTTCTCGATGCATCGTGTCATGCACACGGAGCGGCCTTAGGCACCTCCCTGTGCATCACATGATGGACCAAGGAGGGGAAGGTCCGCCATTTTGGATCAACAGGCCTCAGAGCTGGGAGGGACCAAGCCTCCCTTCTGCTCTCTTCACAAAAAAGTACTGGGGTGGGGGGCAGTTCAGAGGAGCATCTGGTAGCAGGAGGGAGTGAGCGTCCCTCCTGCCTTTTTTTTGGAGGGGTGAAGGGGGAGGCTAGGGGATGGTTCAGGAGGGGGGGCTCTGTTAGCAGGAGGGAATGGGCATTCTTCTTGATGATTTTTTCTCATTGAGGGGCAGCATGGCAGAAGGGAGTAGGCATCCCTCCTGCCATTTTCGCTGTGGCAGTGGGGGGGTATCAGTCCCATTGGTTTGTCGGGGAGGTGTTGGTTTGTCAGGGAGGGCCGTCATCGGCAGTGGGGGGAGGAGCTATTTTTCTTTTTTTAATGGGGCAGATATTGTGCGTGTGTAACGGACACACAGCATCTGTGCCCATTAAAAAAGGAAAAAAAAGGTTTCCTGCCCCGAACATCTGAGTAGTAGAAGGCTGCTTCATGGTTTAACCTGCATCTCAGCTGTTCGGGCTTCCCCTGCTAGATCTGCACATGTGTGAGAGTCACTCTTACAGTGATCAATCAGATGGAAGAGATGGGGATTACATTGAATCTCCACACAAATCATTTGCATTCAAAATTTTTAGTGCATTAATAGCTCTTTTAGAATCAAATATCAGATCAGAGCGGACCCATGCTGTCTTACAGATCTTGTTTAGTGTATCTGGGCCTCAGTCCACTAACTGCTTAAGCAGGCAGATGAAGTTAGAACAACAGAAAGGTTGTCCAAACATTATCTGCCATGCTAACTGAGCACTAGTCTGAATATTGGTTGGTGCCCAGTTAACTTCCAGGAAACTGCACATATCCAGATAGTCAATGCCGGAGCCTGGACATGACCCCGAACTGAATATCAGAGTAACATACTACATGTCAGCATGTATGATGCATCCAGTCTTCCCAACAAGATAAATTCAGTGGCGGGGGGGGGGGGATTTAAGTCTGCCCACAGTGGTCAGCCCTATGAGTGGGAAGCCAGCAGTTTTTAAGCCACTGATCTCCCAGGTTGAATATTATCCTCTACTTATCCATCAATACTAGTGTGGTCATTGTCTGAACACCCAACCTCCTACATAGCCTATCAGACAAGCCTGGCTATGTGAGTGCCTACATTTCATTACATTTTTGGGGGGGATTTCAATTCAATTCAGGATTGTACTTCCTGGATACTTATGTTTATATATCATGTGTCAATAGGTATTCAGACTGAGCAGGTTTCAGGACTATTACTACAATTAATTACAGCTCCCCCTCCCACAAATTCAGTTATTCACAATTTTTTTTGCGCCTTGATTTTTAATTCAGAAACGCTGCCCTGGACATCTCTCAGACCTTACCTGGTGGCGACACGGGGCAGGAGCAATCTTCCTATGCTCCTGCCCTGTGTAGAGCCATGCTGTGCACCCATGCCACGATTTCCTGTGGTCTCACAAGACTACAACGGGAGTTTCCGTTGTAGTCTCGTGAGACCACAGGAACTCACAGCACAGCTCTGCACAGGGCAGGAGCGTAGGAAGATCGCTCCTGCCCTGCGTCGCCGTTAGACCACTAGGTAAGGTCGGGAACGCAGAAGGGAGGCAGGGGTGGGTCAGAGTCGGCCCAAAAAATTATTCGCGATTTTCCCTATTCACGGGCCGATTCTGCCCCTAACCCCTGCGAATATTGAGGGTCTACTGTATTTCTATAGTACTACCAGATGTACGCAGCACTGTACAGAGTCACAAAGGAGACAGTCCCTGCTCAAAGGAGCTTACAATCTAAACATACAAGACATGGATACAGTTAGGGAGTACAACCCATGTCCCATCATATCTCATTTCTTCCATGCTGGAAGTTACAATATATATTTTAAAAAAATGGCACATTACAAACAAGAGAGCAAGTCCTTCTTGCAATAAAATTTTCTTTATAAACCACTTACTTCCAGAGCAAGGAGTCAGTTTCAGCAGTGCTATCCTTCACACTTGCCTCTCCCTTCCCCAAGATGCTGCTGAAGTCTCCAGATGTGTTCATGCTTCTCTCCAGTAGGGCTAGAGGGGTCACCCATGTCACTGCACAGGAACTAGTAACAGGAGTTACACTAGTACTGATATCTTTCTGTGAAACTGGTGACAATATGTCACACCGTACAGCTTCGCATGCTACTGAAGTGTTCATGCTCTTTTCCAGTAACATAAGAGGGGTCATCCATGTCACTGCACTGGATCTAAGGACTGGGCTCATGCTTCTACTACAACAGGATGCCGGCATTGTCCAGGTGCCTGCTTCTGCTGGCACATGAATAGAAAGTCTTTCCTTCTGTTCTTCTTCAGAGAAAATCAGACTCTGGCTCTTATCTCCTGAAGGAAGAATGAAATTGTAAATGTATTCCTCCTTTTTCACAATTAAATCAGCTTCTCCTTTGTTTTCTTGGTTTTTGCAGCTTGAAGTAGATCTATTCTCTGTGTGAGGGGTCATGGTTTGAAGGACATTTTCTTCTAACCGCAACAGATGTTGTCTATCACTCTCTGTTTGGGGGCATTTGCCTTCAGCAGCATTAACTTTGTTCAAAGAATGCCCCAAGTTTCCATCTTCATGCAACAAATTAGAGATGAAAAGTTTTTGCAAATCTCCTTTGGCAGTCAAAGAACTCTGTGAATCTTGCATTTCAGATAGGTCTTCAGAAGCTTTACTGTTTGACAGGGGAGATGCACTTTCCATGAATGAAATACTATCTGCTTGTACAGTTCTAGAAAAATTGTCAATTTCCTGTCCTTTGGTGACTTCTGGTGAGCTTGCCAACAGTGTGCACAGCTCAGAAAGGTCCAGAAATGCTTTTAATTCTTCAGTTTCCTCATGAACAAGCAGATTTCCACCTTCTAACTCAGCTGAGTGGAGAATAGATGTATCTCCCATAGAAATCTCATCTACTGCATGATCAGACTGTGCTGCAGCCAATACTTTACTAAAAGCAGCATCTGTGCTACCATTGAGATGAGGGGTCTGGGGTGAAATGTGTGTCAAAGAAATAGAAGATAATTCACATTCCAAGGGAGGTTGCATGCTCTCAGATGCTTCCAAGTTGCAATGCAGTGCAGCGCAATACAGAAAAGTACAAGCATTTGCTTTAGAAGACTCAATTGTCTCACTGGTCTCATTCTCAGTGCTTTGAGCTATCCCAACTCCATTACCTCCAGGCATCCCTAGCATGCAGGCTACTTCAACATCACCACATTCTACTTGTGAAGTCAAAGTCATTAGATCATGTGACTCAGGAACCACGGCTTTGTACAGATTCAGAGCTGATGTGTCTTTTTGTTCTTGTTCCCTGAGCAGTGGAAGATCTGCAGATGGACTCAGTTGTAAACATGAAAGAGAAAGCTGAGAAATCCCATCTTCACAGCATTCAGGCTTATGTATCTCTTCTGGGAGATGATCGGTATTGAATAATATCGTGGAAGAGGTGTTGGTCTGGAGATAGACTGTGCTCAAGTCAGCATCTGCTGTCAGCCTAGTTTCTAAATTTGCAGTTGTGTTCAATAACACTTTAGGTTGGTAGTCAATCTGTTAAAAAGTAAAAAAAATAAAAATAAAAAAAATAGGAAAAATCATATAACAGGTAATGTTTATAAAGTCCCGCTATTTCACAGATTTATTAAGCACTTATTTGGAAAAAAGTGCTCAAAAAATAATATGACTGATATGGTGAAAATAATAACCAGAAGCTAAAAACATAGTCTCAAGCACTCAGCCCACTCCCTCTATCTCTCTGACCACTCATCAGAAGTCATTTTAAAAGAGCCATTTAAGGGTTAATTAATAAGAGATTCAAGCATATAGACCAGCAATTTATGAGCTCAAGTGCTTATGAAATTGTGTGTAGGTATATGCACATGTGGTATAAGCACACAGAAACATCTGTTTTTATTAGATATATGAGTAGGCATTTCTAAGAGCAGAGAATAGGTATAAAGGGGGCAGGATTGATATTTCTGGGTATATTACATAAAATGTATGCATACATGCATATACACATATACATATATAGTATGTGTAAACCACTGATTGTACCTTCAGAAAGGGGGAATATAAAATCCATGATCCTTTACCCTTTTACTGGGATATACATGCACATAATTGCACCTACATTCCTTAAGAAAAGAATATTCAATGTCACAGAAGGTTACCTGCCATCGAGTTGATTAAGATAAGTGCTATCTGTTTATATGGCTGTATCAACTTTAGTGCGTATATGGCGGTGAGGGACAGTGGTTGCCATGATGACTCAGGCTGTGTTTTAATCCACGATGCATTGGGAAATTTAGGAAACACCTAAAAACATATCTGTTCCTGAAGTATTTAGGTAACTGACCTGTACAATCTTATTCCACAATAACTGATCTCTAGAGCTGTTAATCACTAGCTTTTAACTTTGTTAATTCTACTCAATTTGTAGCATCTTTTAATCATTGTAAACCGTATAGAACTTCACGGTCCTGTTATTATTATTATTAGGGTCTGAGCATTCACTATACATCACTAATGATATTATATTATTTAGTTATAAAAGATTTTTGAATTTATATTGCTGATTATTTTTCAGTATTATGCAATGGAATCTTATAGGAGTGAACAACTTTATTTCAGTTAAAAAAATCAAAAAAACATGTACTAGACTTGTTCATACCTATGAGGATTTTATGCAGTTTTAGAGTTATGTTAAAGTGAAGTACCATGCTAAAAGTACTGGTTAGCATTAGTTAAGCCTAGTTCTAAACTTACTGTATTCAATAATGGAGTCGAAGATGACAGCTTGGATACAGAACACTGGGCAGCAGCCAAAATGTTTGGCTCTAGATTAGTACCAGACAGGACTGTGATGTCCTGAAGAGGATTTCTTCCTGATGACTTTTGCTGAGGCTAAGGAATAACAGAGAAGTATCAGTACAAGTTCATCCAAGCCTACAAATTCCTCAGTCAAAGTCACTATTTTAGTAATTAATTTATAGAATCTAATTTATTACTACCACATTTGTAGAAGGGGAAAATTATATATTACTTGATAAATTTTCTTTCCTTTTGTCTCAAAAGACCAGTCCAGAACCTGTGGGTTGTATCTGTCAACCAGTGGATGGAGACAAATTAATCAAAATACTTTTGTGTGATTTGCTCCTTAAGTACACCATGCAGGTACACAAATTCAGCATTTTGACTGACAAAACAATGTGTTCTTCAGATTAACGTGTTGACCCAAGATTGAAACTTGCAGAAAAGCAGAGGACACATCACTGGAAGGAAATAAGAAGGCAGTAACACAGCTAAACACCCTAAAGACATGCCAGGGTGAGACTACAGACTGGTCTGGTGGGACTAAAGAAAACAAAATTAGTAGGCTAGATATCATTTTTCCTTCCCTAACATCACCATCAGTGGGATGTAGCAAAGCATTCCTGAATATGGGCGGAATTTTAAACCCTTATCAGAATTTAATGCTCCATAGAAATGACAGAATAAATATTGTGTCTGTATCAAAGAAGCAACCAGGTATTGTTATGTGTCTCTCTGACTTGACTAAGATGACAGAAAGAGACATGAGGCCTGACTAATTTTGATTCAGTATGCAGAGACAGACTAGAATAGAAAAACCAATGAGCTGGAGCAAACATTCATCTGCTAGAGCATGAAATCCAAACATCCTACATGAGGAGGATAGTCAATCTCTTATTATAAATGATGGAAGAGATTCAATCATTGAAAATTCTGGAGAGAGCAACTGAAGTATCACAAAGCAAAAGGAGGAATTTTCCAAGGATCTAAAAAAGAGGTTTCCAACCCAGTCCTCAGGACACACCCGGCCAGTCTGGGTTTTCAGGATGTGCCCCAAGGACTGGGTTGAAAACCTCTGATCTAAAAAATAAAAACTCTTATCCCAGTCTAGAGGTCAGATGGAAAGAAAAGTAAAACTCTGTCGTCTGCACTTAAAAACAAAACCCACTAATAACACACAAGCAAAATATGTGAAATCTAGCAACAAATGAGAGTTTAGAAGTTGAAAATGAGAAGGACCTCCCCAGCATAAACTATTTATAGCTAAGACGATAGAGGATGCCGAAGCTTCTGTCCCAAACAGATTCTTTTTTGGCTATAGTAAGAGCCTCAAATTTGGAACTATTTCCAAGTTGTAGTAATGATGTCTGTCACTTAGAGGAATTTTCAATGGCAAGAGCTCAGATAAGTGTTTGCAGCACTCCTTGTCAGGGTTTGCAGAAGTGTGCACCTAGCAAGCTGAAGAGAAGGAAGATAACCAGAGAAGAGCTACTTTGTACATGCCATTTGACTCCAACCAACTCACCTTGAGATGTACAACTCGGCACCTTTGTGACACAAGCTGGAACATTCAATGTGTTGCACAGCTAAACTATCATGGATGATCCTGGATGCACTCTGGTGGTGATAATGTCATCATAACAATGGACGCCACACTGGTGGCAGTGATTGTTGTAACCTGCAGAAGATGGGAGGCAGGGACTGTTCAGATGCACAACAGTGCAGTCCGAGCTTCTTAATACAGTCATCATAGTAGATGTAAAGTCAGAAAGCTCACTGGCTGGTTCCGAGAAATGAGTTTTGTTCCGACTGACACTATAAACAGAGGATGTTCCACTCTGACTAGATGACATGGGCGCCAAAGATTCCCTGAAGATGAGGACTATCATGACTCTTCTCTTTTATGGGCTGCCTAATCATAGACAGCAGAACTGAATCCAAGCTGGCAACTTTCCCACCTAGGGTGCAGAGACCCCACCCTCTACCCACAGTGCTTACAGGTAGCTTATTGGACCAAAGTGATATCTGAAACTATAAAGATAGGAGCATCAGCTGTTCCTGAGGCCACAGCAATTGCCTTGACACAGATGTAGTCATCAGAAGTAAACTTATATGGCAGTTGCCAGATTCAGTGAAAATAATATGGCCTCTATTCGGTGGCAGCTGCAGCTAAAAGATTTTTTAACTAGATAGAAGGAAGTAAACCACTGCTCCATTTTCTATAGCTAAGCTAGCAACAAAAACAAAGTGGACTTCCAATCAAGTAGCTAGTCTGGCATTATTCTGCTTTAGCTTCCAAGATCCTGAAGAGCTACTGAGAGAGGACATGCTGAGGGGGAAGTAAACTTCATTACTGAGTATTTGACCTGCTAGGAAATTGCATTCAAACTTGGAAAAAGGTAGATTGCAGATTAAATAGATAACTTTTTTTAAGCAGGGCTTTGTTTTGTTTTTAGGGGTACCGAGTACTGGCACATTTTCTATTGCTTGATAAAAATGACCCATGGTATTAAAAGAGCTCAGTTTCTGCACACTCAATGCTGCTTTTTCATGACTGGTTTTGTGGCTGGTTGCAGGGGGGTCTGGCTACTGTGGGGTGGATTCCTCAGTGATCACCCCATTCCTGAAGAATGGCCTGGTATTTGAGTACTGGCACCTTTTTTGTAAGACACAGTATACTGGTTTTAAGTTACTCTGCTTATTTGGCAAAGTCAATTTAGAGCAGTGGTCTCAAACTGGCGGCCCGGGGGACACATGCAGCCCACCAGGTACTATTTTGAGGCCCGCAGTCTGTACTAGTGCTGCCCACTCTTTGAAGCGTTATCAGGCTTCCCCCCTGGTCTCCCGCTCTTACCTTCAGATAATTACTGCAGCCTGCAGAGAGGATCGCTGGTGCTGTAGCATTCCTTGAAGGCTGCTGTCGTCCTCAGTAGCATGTTCCCTCTGCCACGATCCTGCCCCTGACGTCAGAGGAGGGGCAGGACCTTGACAGAGGAGACGTGCTGTGGAGACCGATGGCAGCCTGCAAGGAATGCTACAGCACCAGCGATCCTCTCTGCAGGCGGCGGTAATTAGCAGAAACTAAGACTTGAGGCCAGGGGGGAAGCTGGGGGATGCTGCAAAGAAAAGGGGGGGGAACTTGCAGTCCTTCGGGGGAGGGGGAGGGGAAAGATTTATAAACTATAAAGAGTTTTACCTCGTGTAAAATTATCATTTCCCTCCAAGTACCTACAAATACAAAATGTGGCCCTACAAAGGGTTTGAGTTTGAGACCACTGGTTTAGAGTATAGTATAGCCTTTAAAGTCTCTGTTAGGGTTTCATAACATCAATTTAGAGCACAGCTTGCAGTTGAAGGAAGCCTCTGTTTAGTGTTTAAGTCCATCCCTTCCACACACTTTATTTTTTCCAGTTTTATTAGAGAGGATTCATTTTTTTTCTTTTTTTTAAGCAGCTTGATTCCTTGCTTGTTCTAGGTATATATTTTAACCTTCACTTCAAAGAAAGAGGTAATCTAATTAAACTTTCTGAAGTCCTAGCATTTCTGACGGTTAGATCTCATACAAAAGAGGGCTAGTTGCTTCTATTGAATTACAGAACAGCTTAGGTAGAGGCTTTGACTGATATAAGCCATAAAAGCCAAACTCAGACACGAGCTGAGAGGAGAAGACAATATGTCCTCCTTAGTCTACAGATGAGAAGAGACTATTTGATCCCACATAGCAGTGGCGGTGGGCAGGAAGGTACGTGCACATACGCATGTGCAAGGCAGTCTTCCAAACACTTCTAGAATATGCTAAGAAGTGTATCAACCTAGCCTCCATCAGATGATAATATTCCCATAAATGGGCAACATGTCCTGCTTCTCCTTAGAGAAATAGTTATACCAGGCTATAATCTGTTCAGGACAGGGTAGAAAGAAAGGGAGGAGAAGTGGGCTTATATGTAAAATAATATTAAAGTAACAGAACTGCAGAAATACAGAAGGATAAGGAAGAGGCATTATGGGTAAATGTGGAAAAAGGTTATAGGAATCCTATTTACATAAGAGATGCCATACTGGGACAGATTGAAGGTTCATCAAGCCCAGTATTCTGTTTCCAACAGTGGCCAATCCAGGTCACAAGAACCTGGCAAGATCCCAAATGAGTAAAACAGATTTTATGCTGCTCATCCTAGAAATAAGCAGTAGATTTTCCCAAGTCCATCTTAATAACGGCATATGGTCTTTTAGGTCTTTTAGGAAATTAGCCAAACTTTTTCTAAACCCTGATAAGCTAACTTGTTTCACCACATTTTCTGGCAACAAATTCCAAAGTTTAATTACTCATTAAGAATTATCTTCTCCGGTTTATTTTAAATCTACTACTTAGTAGCTTCATCGCATGCCCCCTTGTCCTAGTATTTTTGGAAAGAGTACATAAGCGATTCACATCTGTCCCTTCTACTCCACGCCACTCAGTATTTTATAGATTTCTATTCTATCTCCCCTGAGCCGTCTGTTCTCCAAGCTGAAGAACCCTAACCGCATTAGCCTTTCCTCATAGGGAAGTTGTCCTATCCCCTTTAATATTTCCATCGCCCTTCTCTATACCTTTTCTAATTCTGATATGTCCTTTTTGAGATGTGGTGACCAGAATTGCACACAGTATTCTTGTGTGGTTGTACCATGGAACGACACAAAGGCATTAAATCATTCTCCTGATAATTCCTAATATTCTATTTGCTTTCTTAACTGCCACTGTACACTGAGCAGTTTCAACATATCATCAACAATGACACCTAGATCCTTTTCCTGGGCAGTGGCGCCTAACGTGGAACCCTGCATCACATAGCTATAGTTCAGGTTTCCCTTTCCCACATGCATCACTTTGCACTTGCTCACATTAAACATCATCTGCCATTCTGATGCCCAGTCTCCCGAGGTGTGGTATACAGGCCTCCTTCACAGGCAGAAAAGGACAGGGTTTTTTTGTCAGCCAGTTTTCTTAGCTTTGGAGGGAATAGCTAATGAGCTCATTTATATACTAGAGAGCTCATTAACATAGGACTTTCATTCACTGCTTCTGTGCATGGTAAAGAATGACCCAAAGCCTCTGTGCATTAATCACAAAATAACATTTCATTTAGATGGGCTAAAACCAATCTAAATTAAATGCTACACACCCAGTTGGCTTTGAGCATTAGGCCCCTAGTGCACACCAAGTTTGCAATCACCAGACTCACCAATGCAGACCAAGCTCCCTCCCCCCCCTCCAGGTGCACCTCCTCTCACAGGCACTCTCTCTCCTACTTCCACTCCACTTACAATGCTGTCTTCTCTTCAAACCTTTCTCTCCTTATTTTTAAATTTCTTCACAGACGCCAAAAGGAATGAGAGAGGGGGGAGGAGGCAAGTACAGAAGAGGGATGTATACGCCTAAGTTTTCACCCCTAGTGCCAAGGGACAGACCTAAGAGACCCTACCCCCAGCTCAACTAGGCAGATCAGTTCTCCAACTGGACTCTAGCAGTTCCTGCAGAATCCATCACACCTGTATGAGTTGCCTGTCTACCAACTGCTGGAGATAAGAGAACACGGAGGAGTTGCAGGTTGCATGGTGCCTTATATAGAGGATGCTCCACAAATTTTCATTCTCTTCTGCATCTGCTGAAAGCAAAACCTGTCTGTCTGGATTGGTCTGGTGGACAATAAGGAATCACCATTATGCTGAAAAAGGGTCCATGTTAGAGGTCTGCACGGGAATGGGGATTGCGGGAATCCCATGGGTCCCGCGGGAATCCCTCCCTAACCCACGGGACTCCCACGGGGACCCCCCTCTAGCCAACGGGACTCCCACAGAGATGGAAGGCTTTGGAAGCAGGGTTCGTCCATATAATATAATGGACACGTCAGCCTTAGTAAAAGAGGGGGGTTTATAAGTTAATTACATGAACAGAAAACAAAAAAAGTGTTCCACCAAAGAGATTTCACAAGAAAAACAGCAGCACAAACACAAAAGAAACTGTGGAATTGATGATCATGTCAGAAGTAATTGCTGCTTTTTATGGGGACGGGCGGGGATGGAGGTAATTCCTTGCGGGGACAGGTAAGGACGGAGAGAATCCTGACGGGGATGGGTGGGGACAGAGAAGAACCTGGCGGGGACAGGTGGGGACAGAGATGATCCTGGCGGGGATGGGTAGGATTTCTGTCCCCGCGCAACTCTCTAGTCCATGTGCAATATTCTTATAGCATAAGTACAATGAGGATGATAAATTGTACTATAAATTATTTTTTTTTCTTTTCTGCTGAGGCTTTCTTTCTTTCGTTTTTTCAAAGAAGAGTACAAAACATAACCAGTAAGCAATTATACAACAGCCATAAAGTCTCAGGCTTTCAAGAAGTTGTACTATGATTCTTCAGTACAAAGCTAAACAATTCAACCTGAGAGACTGCCCCCCCCATAACCGAATAGTAATTGTACTATAAATTCTACTGAAAGCAAGCATAAGAGCAGATGAACACCACAGAGCCCGGTTTCGCTTACCAAGGTCTTTCTTATTACAATAAACATACATAGACACTATAAACAGAGGTGCTGTATTTACTCACGGTTTGGATAACTCCCATCTCATTCTCATCTAATGCAGCTTCCTTGACAGTCCACATCTTCCCACCTTCTGTAGGTTTCACTTTCTATTTAAAGTCCACAATTCAGGAGACTTGCTGTGAATAGGAAAAATAGGAAAATAAGGAACTCCATGGTCTGTTTTAAACACTAAGTCATCAGGCTTTCTGTACATCTTTCCTTGTTAAAACAAATCAGTATAATTATCAATGTACAAATTCTTTTTTTTTTTAAATCTTTATTCCTTTTTATTTCTCTCAACAAGTATACAATATTATTACAATTAATTCACATAACTCACTTGACATTCTTACACAATATTATTATACATGTTTTAATTCCCCCACACTCACCTCCCATCCCTTCCCATATCAATAAAATAATCTATCCAAACATATACATACTTAGACATCCCTCTTCCATAATACAATTAATCATACTTTAACCTATCCCTCCCCCCACCCTTTCTTCCTCAAACTCTTTTTTCATTTCATTATATACATTAATGCACAACAAATATATCTCATCATATTACATATATCCCCTAATATTTCATAACAACATATTTCCAATAATTTTACCCCCTTTCCTTTTCTATTCATACATATATACCATGTTTCTTATATCCATTAATCAGTTGAAATATACCGTTATTTAATTGGATTATCCTATCCCCCCCAATGTACAAATTCCAAAGCAAAGTATATAAATGCATAGAAGAACCACTATACACATACCCAGCTTCTTATATGTTTACTCTAAGGGCTCCTTTTACTAAGCTACGATAGCAGTTTTAGCGCGTGCTGAATTGCTGTGTGCGCTAGACCTTAACGCCAGCATTGAGCTGGCGTTAGTTCTAGCTGTGTAGCGCGGGTTTAGCGTGCGCTAAAAACGCTATCACAGCTTAGTAAAAGGAGCCCTAAATACAAGCTGAAATATTAAGAGACAGGATATGAGGCTAAAGATCCTATAGCCCAACTCTATATGGCAGACCTTGTAGTTATAGTATTCCTATTATGGAGCAGAGGAGTGGTCTAATGGTTAGAATAGTAGGCTGAGAATTAGAAAAACCAGGGTTCAAATCCTTGTGACATTGGGAGTCACTCCCCTCCATTACCTCAGGTAAAACTTGGGACTAGATTTAAAGAATGCTACTGCATTAGTATACGTTATTAGTAAATTTTCCCTACTGCACAAAATGGGACTAGAGGTGAATAATGCATGTTAGATCAGTGTTCTTCACTGCAAGGTCTGGGGGCCAATGGCAGCACTCTTTGACTGGCTCCCTAACACCCTTCTATCAATAATACATACTTCTCCCCACCTTGTCCAGAGGCGTTCTTCTAGCAGTGTCTCCAGCCTAATGGAGAAAGTAAGTCTTACCGTAGGGGTGATTTCTGCTTTACCTTTTGGAACCCTGCAGGCCTGAAACTTAGGCCAAAAACCATCTTTGCTGTCCTGAAGCATTCTGGATGTGTTTACAAGACCTGTGTGTTCACAGCCAAAGACATCGTCCTTCACTGGAACTCCATTGCCATGAGTACACGTGGAGGAGAGGCAGCCTCCCAACCATTGCTATGAACAGGGTCTTGTGCTGTTATCATCTTGGCACATCTTGCTGTCTCACGAGGGCTGTTTATAAGAACACTATTCTCTATTACTACTACTAACTATTTCTAAAGTGCTACCAGACACACGCAGCGCTACACAGTCACAAAGAGTAAGAAAACAGTCCCTGCTCGAAAGAGCTAACAATCTAAACAGGCAAGACAGACAAACAGGATGTCATGGATACAGTTAAGGGGAAAGGTTAATCAGTGGATTAGGTTGGAAGGCAGAGGAGTAGGGTTAAGGATTGAAAGCTATATCAAAAAGTTGGGTTTTCAGTCTGTTTTTAAACAAGAGCTTGATGGACAAACTCAGGTAATTTATTCCAGGCATAGGGGGAAGCTAGATGAAGTCTGGAATTGGCAGTGGAGGAGAAGGGTGACTAAAAAGCCCCAGCTGGACTGGTTCTGATTGGTCCTCTATGAGTCACCTATGCATGCACTAAGAATCTGCGCGCTATCCTGAGTTAGACAATTCTGGGTTTGTGGGAGCTCGGATCTATAGTTGTGTAGCTCCTTTGCACTTTTCAGGGACAATAAGAACTGATAAGAGGCATCTTCCTTGTGCTGTGCCTGCTCTCGGCTGAGCACTAAGGAATCAGAGGCTGTTTGTGTTTGGGACACTGCTGAACTTGGTCTCTGATTTGCACCACGAAGGACTGGCAATCATTTGAATTGACTGTTACCTGAGGGAAGCAACTTTGTGCTGACTGATCAAGAATTCTCCTTCTGCCAGACTGGACTTAAGGCTCGCTTGTAAGCTTTAGCCAAGGAGATAATTCATCACTGTGGGAGCTGGCTTCTGCTGGGCCCAATGGTGAAGCAGGAATTTATCTCTATAGCCTTGCTGGACTAGATTGTTTTGGTAGGAATAAGACTCTTGGTAATTGTGCCAAGCTAATCATATCAGATTTGCTGCTATATTCTTATCAGGAATCATAATTGTTAGGAAATATATATTGTGTGATAATTAGTCATATTTTCTAATTACTTAGTGATTACATATTGTGTACTGGCATTTACAGAGATATTTGTGAATAATTATTAGTTTATTTTATCCAGTTTGCTATATATATTATTCTTCTATTTTCATAATAAAATAAGCTTCAGATATTCTAGTCTCATCGTTCCAATAAGATTTTATAAGTCTGAACCTGGTAGTTAGCAGTGGGTGTATCTGGTTTCCCTAGACATGAGTACAGAAGCTTATCTGATTGCCTGACAGATTTATAACACCCTAATTACTGCTACATTACCTACTAATTTTCTTTTGTTTAGTCCCTCCGGACCAGTCTAGATGCTTGTGTTACGCACTACTATCAGCAGATGGAGACAGAACTACTGACTTCAGAGTAGTTCATAACAGCCTGTGCAGTTTACAGCCGGCCAGTATTTCCATACCAAAGCAAGATAGATTTTTTTTTCTTTTTAGACTATACAACCAGGAGCAAACAACTGAACTCTCTTGTGTATTCAATTGCTCACCTGTCTTTTTTTTTTTTAATTATATGCTCAGCAATGATCTTCTAAACACTAAGGGCACACCAATCCAACCAAACTAAGCCCAAAGGATTATCTTTCTTAAGTAGGCTGGGTTCTGGGCCAGACTGGAGATAAGTCCTAATCTTTCCTTTTTTAGCTTCTCTCTAGACAGGTCCAGCTGCTTGAGAAGTACCAAATCAGTAAATCAAAAGGTGGGCCTTCTGCAATCCCTGCCTTAGATTAGACATCAGTTTAATTTGCATTCTTGTTTGAGGGCGTGGGGGCAGGAAAGTAAATGCAGTCATGTTGGCAGGGGGAGGGTGTGAGCAGTTGGAGCACTTGGAGAGCCCTCTACGGTTGCTGGTGGAGTAGGCTGGAATTATTCCCCTGACGCAGCTCAGCGAAAACAGAGGTTTCCCCGTCGGGAAGGAGTGGCTGCGGGGCCGGGCAGGCTTGCACTTTTTTGATGCGTGGAAGACAACATGGATACCGTCTGCAACTAAGTGTTTATTTTTCCTGCTTGCCATTGACAGTGTTTGAGACTTGTATATGTGCTGCTTGCTTTATTTACACTTTTGGAAGTTTTGTAATTTGGCGTGCTTAGGTTTTTTTTGTGGTGGTTCCTACGAGGGCTACTATTGTGTTTCTCACTGCTGATTGGACTGATATATTTTGGACCTTACATGTAAAGTGGAGTTTTTTTTGCCATATGAAGACGAACTGAGGCTTTTTCTCCACTTTTTTTCTTTTTGTCCTTTGTGTGTTGTGTTATTATTTGAATGAATGAGTGGGTCTGTGTATGAGTGCTGTGGGTAGACCTTGTAGTGTCTAGGTAGGTCTCTCCGATAGTTTCCAATAGGACATAATTTGTTAGTTTAAGGAGTTTTGTATGTCCTTCCTGAGATTTTTTGGAGGAGGGGGCAGCCCCGCATTAACATTAGCATTATTTGAGAGTCCACACCTCATGCCTGCACCAAACTACACCTATGCCCATGAAAATAGAGAACTATCCACTATACCTAAATAAATTCACATTAAGCCATAAATGAAACAGCATGAACTAAATCTAAATAACATGAATGGTTGAGTTGCTACAGATACCAACTCAGCGAGTGCTAGAGCATCCTCAATATTGAGTAAACTCCTTCATCTGTATTAAGTTTATCACCCCAATAATCTGGAAAGTTTGCTTCTGTACAGGATTTCCCCAGACATTTCCTCTTTTCTCGATGAGTATCTGGGCAGTCTGGAGATTATGACTTTCCGGGTTTCTGGGAGATGGGCTGCACCTGCAGTGCACCAATTTATGCTCCTTCTTGAGTCAGCAGCAGCACTTCATCTGCTTTCCAGTGTGCTCTGCCAGAAGTGAAAGCAGTCTAAGAGGCACAGCTGAACCCCTCCAGAGCTGCCAATGCTTCTACAAATCTGCTCCAACTTGGAGCTGCTAGGCTTCCTCTGTGCCACTGATTTCCCCCCTCATGCTACCAGTGCCTGCTAGTATCGCCGTGCTGCTGACCTCCTCACATGAGACCTCATAGGCATCAGAACAGGGGAGGCCACAGGGGCCATGGCCTTCCCTAAAATTTGGGCCCACACACTCTCCCATGTCCCTGCGTTCTACCTTAAATCTTCGGGCAGTCACCGTGCAGCATCAATGAGTAGGCCTGCCTCGGAATCATTCATTCTACTTCCGGGGACAGGCCTGCTCCTTGACACTGTACAGTGGCTGCCTGAAGATTTAAAACTACAGTGCCAGGAGGAGGTGGATGAGTGAATTAGGAGAGATGCTGCAGGATTTCACTGAGGCTAAGGCGGAGCTCCTGCCCCCCCCCCCCCCTAAACAGGACAGCGTTCGGCTGCCCATGTGAGACCTATTATATCCTGGAGCTTTAACTATCTTAGTACATTCCCTTGTAATTCAACAATAGGATTACTGTAATACTCTCTATGCAGGAAATAGGCAAAAAGAAATCAGAAGACTACAAAACATTCAAAATACAGCAATTCGATTAATATTTAATCTGAGGAAATATGATCCCATCACTTATCATTTGTAAACATTCCAATTAATCACCGTATTGTTTATAAAATACTTTTATTACCTTTTAAAATTAAACAGGTGGATGACCTCTCTATCTGGCACATTTTCAGAATCAATATGTGCCGTCTAGATCAAAGACGCCTTATAGTACCATCATATCGTGAAATAGTTCATGAACATATAAGAACTGTAACTTTCCCTATTAAGGGCCCAAAACTTTGGAACAGTCTACCACTAAAAATAAGATTATTAAAGAATCTTGATAAATTTAAATCAGAACTAAAAACATTTCTCTTCTCTGATGAGAACAGTTAAAAAGCGGCTCTGATATGGAGAGAACCCTGGAGACATTAGAAACTTAGATATTGATTTATGTGCCTTTGAAACTACAGTAATTTAATTTAGATTGTTTATATTTAGGTATTTTATTTTATATTGATTTATGTAAAGCTAATATTTGGCTTTTTAGATTGTAAGTTTCCCAGAAGACTATGACCCTTGGTACAGGATAAATTTTTTTTTTTTTAAATAAAGTTGGAAACTTGAACACTGATAAGTTGCTCCAGAGTCCTGTGAAAATTCAGCACAGACACTGTTCATTCTCTCTCCCCTGCTGAAATCACACTGCAAGTGGAGTGAACGGCCGCTTCCTCCTCTTGTGTCTGCCTAGAGTCACCTGCTTATGAACCACAGTTAGCTTTATAGGCAGGCATGGGGGAGGAAGCTGCCCAATATGCAGCTGTTCACACTCTCCTCTTCTTGCAGTGCGATTTCAGCAGGGAAGAGGGAGAGAGTGAACACATCTGCTGCCTGCCTCTGTATAGCTGGAGGCAGGACAAGGTGACTGTGTGCACCATATGGTGGTGATGTAAAGCAAGGTGACTTGAGCACCATTGGGATGGGATGAAATGGGGGAGGGGGGGCAAAGCAACATGAGCACCATGGGGATGGGGAAGAGGGGGGATGAACAAGGACTCTGTCAAAGGAGTTTCACATATATCACAGAAGTTATCCAAAGATATAAAAATAATTAATAGTAGTATCCACTCTTCTGATAAGTATGCTTGGAAAATCTGGAAGTTTTTGAAAAGTAAATTATTGTCTATTGATGTAAGTCAGTCACTATTTGATATTAGCAAAGGTAGCAACTATTTTTATTTTTGTGTCTTCTTCTCGCCACAATATAGTTATAAACACACATATGCACAATAACCATCTAGAACTCTTCTTGTTCCATATTGATCAGAAAAGACTTTGGATATTTGTTACATGACAATGTTTCATTGCTTTTGAAAGTGTTAAGAGAGTGGGTTTGGGCTTTTGTGAGCGGGTATGTGATACACAAGAGGCATTCTTAGTTGTTATTGTGGCACATGTTTATTTATAAACTGTATCTGATGCACTTTTGCACACGAAAAAATTGAGTGATATGCTGTGATCAAGTAGCAGAACCTTATTGACCAAAATGTGCACTCTATTAAGTGCTTGGCGTGTACTGAGTTTCACCGCCTCTTTATTATCGACAAATTTTATTGTGCGCTATTTATCTCCAGTATTGCCCCTGGTGTGTCAGGTTTGTAAGTGGGGAGTTTCTTTTGGGTTGTTGTCATCTTAATATGTGACGTTTCCTTACAGCAGCAGAACGTTACAAACAAGGAAGCGACAGACTGAGCGGGGCCAGCTTTGATTCGCATATCCCTAAAATCAACACGAGGGGAAGTGGCATTTAATGTGTAGTGTATGAAACGAGGAATCCCACGTTCCTCGATTTCTTTTTCCAGCGAGACGTGAAATCAAAACTCTGCGCAGAGCTACAAAAGTCAGACGCACTCGACTGCCCTCACCCGCCGAGCACATTCAAGGACCCTCCCCATCTGCCAGCTTTCCCTCTTCAACTCTCCCCAGTCCATCGAATCTACCCCTCGCCTCCCCATATATCATCCGGCATCTTTCCCTCCACCTCCCCTACCCCGCCCACGGTCGGGCGTCTCGTCTTCATTTTCAAACTCCCCGCTCCCGCGTCCTACCTTCCTGCTCGACGCTTTCCTTTTTCGACGCTCCGCCCCCCCCCCTGACGTAATTTCCGGCAGGCAGGATGCTGCAGAGAGGAAGTTGCGGCGGTGGCGGGGGGTCGGGTAAGGCTAGGGATGGTAGCTCCTTGCCGGTTGGAGGCAACTTGTATGAGTCGCTGCAGTAGTCTTCAAAGACAAGTTTGAAGGTTGGACGCGTAGGGTGGGATGTAACTTGGGGAAGGGGTAAAAAGGGGGAAGGAACCTTTATATTGTACTGCTTTTTCTATGTAGCTTACACAATCAAAGCAGTTTCTGAAGGCAGTCTACCTAGCAGGAAAACAATGTCCTAGCTGACGAGTTCAGCAGACTCCTACAACCACACAAATGGTCACTCAACATTGCCATTTTGTGTCAGATCTTTACAATTTGGGGAACCCCAGAGATGAATCTCTTTGCTTCTGCCCACAATCACAAATTTCCTGTCTGCTGCTTCAGATTACACACCCAATTGTCCAGGCTCCGATGCTTTCAAGTTTCAAGTTTATTGATTTTTGATATCCCGATCATAAAACAAATATCTGACCGGTTAACAATAAAAAAAAATTTAAAATAGGAGAGTAAGAACTAGTTAATGGTGTGTATGAGAAATTTGCGAAAACATATTAGACATATACTTCTTAACTGGAGAGACAGGTTTCTCTATGCCAGGGGTGTCCAATGTCGGTCCTCGAGGGCCACAATCCAGTCGGGTTTTCAGGATTTCCCCAATGAATATGCATTGAAAGCAGTGCATGCAAATAGATCTCATGCATATTCATTGGGGAAATCCTGAAAACCCGACTGGACTGCGGCCCTCGAGGACCGACATTAGCCAGGTCCTTATTTTGTACCAATGGCCATGAAGTGTTAAGTGGCTTTAACTAGAGTTACAAGGAGCTGCAGTGCAACTGGGCTGGCTGACTTGAGGGAGAGGTATTAATCGATGGGGTGTAGGCTGGCTGTTGTTGAGTGCTTCCTCTGGTTCTTGTCTGACACCATACTTTGAGATGTCCATTTCAACCTAGTTGACTAGGATAGTGTTGCCAGATTCAGGGAAAAATTTTGCAATTCAATTTGGCTTATTGAATTGATTTTTAATTTGATTCACTTTTCCCGCCCAATTAAGCATTTTTTGGGGTTGGGGGTTTTTTTTTGTGTGTTTTTTTTTCCCGAACATTCTGGTAGGTTCATTTTGTAGCCTATTCACCCACCCCCATCCCCCTTTGCCCTCTGAAACCCTACGCTAGCATTGTGCTGTAAACAACAACAACAACAA
This sequence comes from Geotrypetes seraphini, assembly GCF_902459505.1. Classification (NCBI taxonomy): domain Eukaryota; kingdom Metazoa; phylum Chordata; class Amphibia; order Gymnophiona; family Dermophiidae; genus Geotrypetes; species Geotrypetes seraphini. The sequence continues at coordinate 31,513,699 of NC_047098.1, forward strand.
AAATTTTCTTCTTTGTTGGGTCCTAGCTCTTGCTCACTGTCTAACACCAGCTCTGGCAGGATATACATGTCAAAACTGACATATTGTAATCACAAAATGGAAAATAAAATTATTTTTTTCTACCTTTTTGTCATTTATTATTCAAATCATGTTGGTCCCTGGTTCTGGTTTCTATTTGTCTTCTGTTAACTCGCTCACCAGTGCCTCCTGCCCATTTGACATTTTCTTTCTCTGTGCTCACCAACCATCTTCAATCTCTTCAACTACCATATCCAACATTTCTGTTTTTTTCCAAATGTTTACCATCTTTCTCTTACCCTGCCTTGTGCCCTGGGTCAAACCTCTCTATTCCTCTCCATGCAACATCTCTCTCTTTATCGTGCAACATTTCTTTCTCTCGCCCTGATCTCCAACCCTATGTCCAACTTTCTCCTTTCTCCATATGTCTCCCCTCTAGAGAATGACAGGGGGACACATTTTTCCCTGTCCCCACAGGAACTCAATTGCCCCTGTCCCATTCCTGTAAGCTCCGTCTTAATTGCACAAGCCTTGAATACTTGTGATTTTAAAGTGTTTGAGGTTTCTGCAAACATTAGACTTGCACTGACTGGCAGCGGGTTGCCTTCTCCGAAGAGTCACATTTTGAGCTCCATTGAATGGATGGACATGTCAGGCATGAAATCGCCAAGAACAGACACCCAGCAACCATTGTTGGACATACACAAGCTGGTGGTGACAGCGGTATGGTCTGGGTCCCATGCTACCTCTTGAAGGCACTCTCAACCGACATGGATATCTCTACCCTTGCCGATCAAGTACACCCTTACATGTTGAGGATATTTTCTACAACCAATGGGATTTTTAAACAGGACAATGTGACAGGTTCTACTGCCAGAATTGTTCCTGAGTGGTTTGCAGAGCACAACCAAGACTTCCAGCTCATTCCCTGGGCTCTAAATTCCCCAGACCTTAACCCAATCAAGCACATATGGGACCATCTTGATCGACATGTTTGATGACTAGATGCACTGTATTTTCAATGGCTCCAGCTACCTCCAGCAACCATTTAGTATCTTATTGAGTCACTCCCATAGTGTTTGGCTGCTGTCCGTGCTGCCAGAGGTGGTTATTTTGGATATTAGCAGGTGGTCATGATAATGTGACTTGACTATGTAGTTATTTGTAAAGTTAAATAGAAATCCAGTTATGTTTATACAAGGACATATTTCTATTTTATTTTTTGCTATCTGGTTAATATTCATTGTCCTTTCTAGTATGCCATTCAGAACGTTGGAAGTGATGGACTATAGATATCCCTGGAATTCTGCCTGTGCATGCACCCCGGCCCCCAATAGAAAATCACATTGACCTTTCTTAGATGAATGTATGTAATTAACTTGGTTTATGGGCAAGAGCAGCAGAAATAATGTCAAAGGGGGAAGAAAGAAACTTAGTGAAAAGATCAGCATTGTGGAAGTGATGAACAAGCATAATATTTGCTACAGATGCCAATGCATTGACAATATTTTTTTAAACGTTAGTTTATCTTTATATAATTTAAGTATTACAATATAAGCTTGTATAGAAAAATGCTTTAAAAAAAAAACCTATCAAATGTAATAAAATAATAAGAAATACATCAATAGTGTAAAGCTCATAATTGAAGGAAAATAGACATAAAAAATTGAGAAGAAATAAGTCAGTCACTAACAAAAAGTAGCAATAAAGCACTATGGGGTGCTATCACTAAGCTATGGCAAGTACTAGCACTTGCTTTCTGCAGCTTAAAATGGCTTACCACAGGACACACTCAGGCATCCTGCAGTAACTTTGAGATTTGCATGTGCCCCCCCCCCCTCTCGGACAGACATCCACCACAAATCTGTCATAAATCCAAAGGATCTCAATGTGAGGAGTCTATCTATGTCCTTTTAAATCAAAAACAAGGGGCTTTGAGGCAGACAGAGGCTTTTAAAATCAAATTGGGAAATCCAAGATGGCCACCATGATAGCAATTTTAGCACCTAAAATGAGGTGTCAGGTCAAAAGTGCGCCGGGACAAAGGCGCGCCCAGACAATTGAGCGCAGCGCGCGCTGCCACACTGCTCTAAATTACTGTTTTTAGTGCTCCGATGGGGGGGAACCCCCCCCCCCACTTTACTTAATAGACATTGCGCCGCGTTGTGGGGGGGTTGTAACCCCCCACATTTTACTGAAAACTTCACTTTTTCCCTGTTTTTAGGGAAAAAGTTCAGTTTACAGTAAAATGTGGAGGGTTACAACCCCCCATAACGCCGGCACGATGTCTATTAAGTAAACTGGGGGAGGTTCCCCAACAAAAACCCCCGTTGGAGCACCTAAAAACTGTAATTTAGAGCGGCACGGCGGCGCGCGCTGCGCTCAATTGTCAGCGCGCGCTTTTGTCTTTCGCGCTGTTGTCTATGAACCCTAAAATGGCACATGGAGGCAAAAATGAAACAAAAAATTTAGGGAAGGGGTTTTTGGAAATGGGGGACACTGTCCCTAGCCTCTGAAACCTTTAAAATTAACTCCTCCTGATTTTCCCATAGGCTGTAACAGCCTTACTCAGTGTGCCATGCTGGGAGTTGCTAACAGAGAACCTCTAAGAGGTATGGGAAGATTTCTTCCTCAGACAAGTCTGAGAAAAGAAAACCGGCTTGTTTCTTTGGACTACCATCCAGTCTCCCCGAGGGACCAGACCCCCAGACTCCCACCAGAGCCCATACAATGTTGTCATGGAAGGAATGCAGTCAGTCTCAATCCTGGTACAGACATACCATGAAAGTCACAAAGCCCACTGTGGATGAAACCTGGGACGAGACTGCTCTCATGGGAATGGTTCCTAATCCTCCGGACTGTTAATGCAGGCTGGCCACACAAGACTATGCAAAGCTACAGACCTCAGCCCTGAGTTTATGTATCCTCTTGCAGCCAGAGATGTCTCAGGAGAACCAAGAGCCTCTGCAGCACTAATAGCCTCATGGGAGAAAAGAAAAAAAAACTAAAGAAAAAAACACAAGCAGAATAGAGAAGCTCCTACAGCTTTGCTGTAAAAAGTATGACTGAGGAAATCCAGAACAGTCCAGAGCAAGAGAATATGTAAATTAGGCTCTCTACATACTTTGCAGTAAAGGAGGATAAATACCCATTAGTCAAGACTATTATTCTTGTTGCACTAGAAATAGAAATTAGCTTACAATGGCATACAACGGGCTATGCTCAGGTGTCTGGCAGTAACTGTCAAATGTACATGTGGTAACCTCACAGTAATTTTTTTTTTTGAGGGGGCATGTCTGCTCTAACGAACTGGCTCATCAACATTACTGTTTGTGCTACTTAGTGGAAGGTTAATGTAGGAGCCCTTAGTGTCTTCCAACTAGGAAGCAGTAAGTGCTCTCATGGTTCTTTTTTTTAAAAATGGCAGCGTGCTAATGCCAACATTAGCACATGGCCATATATTGAAAACCACCACCTCCCCCCTAAAAAATAAGTCCTTTTATGGCTGTGCTAAAAGTGGGCTTAGCATACTGAAAAGGCCCTTTTAAGGGTTTGGTAACCTCATTCTTAGTGCAGCTTAATAACAGCCCCCCATAAAAAATTAATTAAAAAAGGACCCTTTTATTAAGCTGCATAAGGAAGTGCTAAGGCTGTTTCTTATAGCAAGACTTTCCTATCGGGCCATTTTTACTGAGCTACCCTGATACACCCCCCTCTAAAAATAAAAAATAAAAAGTATTAACTTTACAATTTGATCTAGTGCACCTGCCTTCCCTCTTCCCAGCACCCAAACTAACATTATGGTCATGGATTTCACCTCTCTCATATCCCCCAACACTTCCCTGCACACCTTGAAAAGGAAGGCAGAAAATGTCATTTTATAAAACAGCAGAACCTGACCCCTTCTGAGATGTACCAAGCAAAATTCCCTTATTTGGTAGAGCGATACCACACAGTATAACCCACATAGTCCCTATGGCAGGCTCAGTCTCTGTAGTGTTCAAGGCCCAGTTAAAAGCCCACCTCTTCGAGAGTGCTTTCAACTTCTAACTCCTCTCACCTTGGATTCTGCATCCCCAACCCTCTGTCATGTCTGTCTGTCAAATTTAGATTGTAAGCTCTTCCAAGCAGGAACTATCTATAAATGTCAAAATGTACAGCTGCATATGCCTTTCAGTGATAAGTGATAGGTAGTACTAGGCACTGTCATTTTGCAAGATAACTGTGTGAGGCAGGAGTGAATGGGCATTGCTGCTGTCTTCCATCTTCAAAATGTGTAGCAGGGGGTTAGAATAATTCATGGATTCATTTTATCAAGTTGCAGATGCTTTGGGGGGTATAGAATGGAGAGTCATTTGTAACATCAGGACTGCTTTGGGGGTTAGAGGGCCCAGGCAAAGGGTTATTTGCTAAACACCCAAAGAGTTGCAGGATCCTTATTCCCAGTTTCTTCATTCTGTTGAAAAGTATACTCACAACAAAATGAAATCAGTCAGTACTGGTAACACTTTATACCCTCACTGACTTGACCTTAAAGTCCTGACATTGTACTCAGCCTTTTCAGCTTCTGTGTTCTTCTCTGCATTTGTGCAGAATAATTAATTAGTCTCATTACTATTGTTTTAAATATGCTGTGCACTAGAGTCTAACCCAAGGCTTTGTGCAGGGTTAGTATGTGTGCAAAACCTCCTTTAACACATTATACATAGTACAGTGATACCTTGGAATCCGAATACCCCAGTACTCTTAACAACTTGAAATCCAAACTAAAAATTCAAGCAAATTTTGCCCCAGAATCCGAACTCTGCTTTGGAATCTGAACGCCCTGCGCATTGTATATGTGTGTTTGTGCCCCAGAATCTGAATGCTGCTGTTTTGGAATATTTGTTAATATTTTACCTTAAAATCTAGTGCAGGGGTGCCCAATCTTTTGGCTTCCCTGGGCCGTACTGGCCGAAAAAAAAATGTTTCTGGGGCCACGCAAACACTGCGGGGAGCCAACAAGAAGGTAAACACCTAGAGGCAGCAGAGGAAAACACTACATTGCCCTTGACTGGGGCCACACAAAATACTTCACGGGGCCGCAGGTTGGACACCCTTGATCTAGTGTATTTACTATTAAAATTTGAGTTTGTGGGAGCCAGGAATGGGTCTTTTCAAAAATCTAACACCTCCCACTCTCTGGTACCCTTGTCCCTCTCTATCTTCTTAGCTCCTTTCCTTTAACCCTTCATTGGAGTTCCTTTCTATCCTAACTCTATAAACCGTGCCGAGCTCTACGCTTGCGGAGATGGCGCGGTATACAAACCTAAGGTTTAGTTTAGTTTAATCCAGTTTCTATTATTTTCAATGAGAAAAACTGTCTTGGAACTCAAACGGGGTTCTGGAACGGATTAAGTTCGTATTCCAAGGTATCACTGTATATGATGGCAGATAAAGACCCATACAATCCATCAAAGGTGGCCATAAACCACCACCCTATGGAGGTTACCACTCCTCATTACCATCCTCTCAAAGAAAAACTCAAACCACATAATGTGACAGCTGGCAACAAACTCCTCTGGAGCAGACTACACACGCTGGAATTCGCCCACAGAAAGGCTCCACACGATAGAAGATCACTTCCACCTCAGGAAGCAAGCAAAAGCTTTTGTGAGGGATGACCTATTGTTTAAAATTAATGCCAGCCACTGTATAGGACAAGTATGAGCTCTTCTGTATGCACACTCTATTAGTAAATGAGGGAGCACTATTACTAGCATTCATTCAAAACAGCAAAAAATTCCAAATGCACAATAATACAAAAATTTCCCGCTTGCCCATCCCTACATTTTGTATCTGCAGGCCACAAAATTGTCAGCTAAAGCCACCATCAACCCTGCCCAAAGGTTAGCACATTTTATTGTATAGGATCCTGTGTGTGACCGATGTAACTTCTGCAGGTACTGTCATGCAATTTTACTTGTTCTGGCAGGTCCTTTTCATGTTGCACTCTGTAATTCTTGTTCTTCTACTGTAAAATTAGCCCTACCCACCCACCCTATGAGTGTTCAGGGGACAGGGTCAAGGAGAAAAGATATGTTTGTAAGAACAAGAGCCACATACACAGCAGATAATCAAATCAGCAGGTTGGTTGGTTTTTGTTTTTTTTCCAAGGTAAAAAGATGACTTTCAAACATGTACATAGCAATGAGTCCTTATTGAAAAGTGCAAATGGGTTTGTCTGAGAACAAGTTTATACATCTGTGCAGCAGCATAGAACAAACAAGGGCTGGTCCAAGGTCTCTATAAATATTTACAGAGAAGTACATATAAAAAATAATATAATTACCTTAAGCATCTTTACATCATTAATCATTATTCTAATAAAACACGTGCAAGAGAGGAGGTGGTAGTAAGTAAAAATCTATAAAAGTATGCCTATGCTCTACAACCTTCTCCTGCCCGTGAGAGAAACAAATCTCAGGACTTGGCCTTCACCTCACCTAATTCTGGATAAAGCTCAGAGAACCAGGGACCAGCAATTCCTGTTTTCACCAAGCTTATAAACTAGTTATACTCAAAAAGCCCAACTTCTAGAGCCATTTCTTTTCTGAAGCGCTAGATATACCACTGACCTTGCAGAGCAAAACATCTGCCAAACCCTCTACACTTGCAAAGGAGGATGCTTCTTTTGGAGAACAGTCCATTTCATTTGGTCATATAAAATTACCATTCCACTTCAAAGGTTTTATATGCTCCAGTGCAGTTCAAGCAGAACTGAGCTTTCTCCCTCTGTCCCCTTATAGTGTGCACACCAATAGTTTACTGTACCCTTGAATACAAAATTAATATTTGTAACCTTGGCCCCATGCTGCTTGGGCAGCTATCCAAAAGAAATGGCTGTGTGTATTCTGAACCACAGCAGCATGAAATAAATTCTGTGTATTTTCTCTGGCTGAGTTTTCCAGTACTTAATATTCTCCCTTCATATTTTTCACAGTTTTAGGGGGGGTTGGGCGCTAACTCACAAATACATTAACATAAAATGACATAGGTCAGAAGGTGAACTAAACATAATGTCAGATCTGGGGAATGAAGATGCAGAACTTCCTGTACCAGGACAGATGGGTGGAAGCACTTCAGAACTCTCCATTAAAGTCCCAAGAACACTATCACCAGTCACTATCACCAGTCTAAATCACTATCACCAGTAAGTCATTTATTGCTCCAGAGATAGTCTTTGCTCATTAAGTCCACAATCCACTATGAATCTTTTCTTTTTATCTGCATTTAAACAAAATTTGGTTTCAAAAGCACGGCCATCTGCTCCCCAGTTGTTCCTTTGGAGGCTAGGAGAATTGGTTTGTTGTTGCAGCAGAAATAGACAGCAGTTTTCCAGCCCAATTACTCCTACTTTCTCCTACCAAAGATAGATTTTTTGCTGGGGTTCTTATCACTCATGCTGAGCCCAATCAGCAGCCGGGCCTTCTCATCCTCCTCCTGTTGCTTGGGACGGCTCCCCTCTACTTTTACCTCCATTTTCCCTTTGCCCTCAGCTGCTGTGGTTGGTTTCAGTCGCAGCTTTTCTTTAATGACCTGAGAAACAATGTAGAAATGTTATAAATGCTCAATAGAATATGAGCACTAAAAACAGCAAATAAGTTATATTGTAGCCAATCTGGTGAACAGATTCCAAGCAGAACTGGCTAAAGCAGTGTTTTTCAACCTTTTTACACCTATGGACCAGCAGAAACAAAAGAATTATTCTGTGGACCGGCAGTTGAAGAACACTGGGCTAAGTCGTGGGCCAGACCCGGCCCATCTCTACCCAATCTCCACCTCAGACCCCGCCCCCATAATAGTACTAATTGCACTTTGCACGTCCCGTGCCTCATCTGGAAGCCTTCTCTCTGACGTTGCAACGTCGGAGAGAAGGCTTCCGGTTCAGGCGCAGGATGCCCGTAGGAGCCACTGCCCGTGGCTTTGTGCACTGAATCAGTTAGGAAGAGGGACTGGCTCAAAGATAATGCCGCATCGATCGCACCATAGACCGGCGGTTGAAGAACACTGTTTTGGGCCTGACGCACGTGCTGGCCCTGTGGACCGACAAGAAATTTCTGTGGACCGGCACTGGTCCATGGACCGGTGATTGAAGAACACTGGGCTAAAGTATGGTAGCTACCCTTCAGAAATGTCCAATTTCACTAATCAGATTACATGGAAAAGAACATTTTTGAGGGGGAGGGGAGGTTTGAAGTTTCCTCATATTCTTTTGGACTTCAATTTAACTGAAACTGATTACTCATGAGTTAAGTTCAAGTTCAAGTTCAATTTTATTTGATGAATCGCCTATAACACTTTCTAAGTGATGTACAATTTAAAATATCATATATGATAACAAACAGTATTAAAAACAAAACTTCTTAACAAATTTTTGAAAAGCAAAAATTTATGACATACAATGTTAGAACTTAAGGGGTTACATCACTAACTAGGTACATTAGGGAAAAAGGGGAACAGTTACAATTTTCTCAATCTAAGAAGGAAGAAACATTGAAGGTAAACACATAAGGAAGGGGCAAAAATGAATTTAGAAGATTAAAAATTTGAGCTTGAAAAACAAAAATTTTTAAACAGAATTTGAATTATTAAATAGTAAAAGCGTCTTTAAATAAAAAAGTTTTCAAAGATTTTTTAAAGGAATTGAGGTCTTTTTCTTTTCTTATATAGAGGGGCAAGGAATTCCAAGTTTGAGGTGCTAAAACGGAGAACATTTCATTTCTTCTTGTGCCTACTATTTTTAAAGAAGGGACTGATAATAGATCTTGAGATATAGATCGAAGGGAGCGAGAAGAATGATAAGGAATAATCATTTTGGAGATAAATTGTGGTTCATTAGATACCATAGTCTTAAAGATTAGTAGTGCCATTACAGTGCCATTAACTTTTATTTCAAGTTTTGTTTAGTTTTACTATCCTGCACTATGGCTTATACCTTTCTAGGCAGCTTACATTCTATTTGATAGGGGAAAAGGGTCTTGGATAAGCGTACATTAGACAATAACATAAATGTAAGGGAAGAGGGTAGAATTACAATCGTCAATAGAAAAGAAGGGGGGGGGATTTTTCCTAGTTTTATTTCCTCCCAACAAACCTAGTTGTTGGAATTGCAGCCCTCACCCAGTGGCTACAAACCACAATGCTCTTTGGAATCTGACACAGATTTTGAGTCTGACCAATAAGCTTCATAGCTGTATAATGGTTGAAACACTCTCACCCTCCTTAACATCCTCAACCCCATTCAGTCCAGGAAATACCATGTCTCTACTACTAAATAAACCTCAAAATATCCAGATTTTACTTTCCTTTTTATTTTACAACTAGTATCTGGTCCAATAGCAAAAATCCCCAATAGATAGGGGTATTTCTTGCACTTAATGCCCTATCTTGGTTGCTTCAGTTTTGCTTCTAAGACAGAAGACCAAAATCCTCCATAAATCGAAGTACCACAAAGGAACAGCAGTGGAGACAAGAACAGTCAGGATAACAAACATGTATAAAAGGAATTTTATTGTGGATGACTTGACATGAATCATGTTTCGGCCAATAAGGCCTGCCTCAGGACTCTAATCTATGCATATATCTCTTGATCTATATGAACCACTCGTATCAATCAACTATGTTATGGTAAAAGGGGGAAAAAAACCTGTTGCTCACTATCCTCTCTTCTATCTTCTGTCAGTCTTAAGAAAACGATCCCCAAACATATATTTGAATTCAATAATGCAAATTTTGATTGGATGCAAATATATGTTTGGGGATCGCTTATTAAAAAGAAGTGTTTTCTTAAGACTCAGAGAAGATGGAAGAGAGAGGATAGCTTAGCGGGGTTTAAAAAAAAGGTTTGGATAATTTTCTAAAAGAGAAGTCCATAGGCCATTATTGAGATGGCTTAGAGAAATCCACTGCTTATTCCTAGGATAAGCAGCATAAAATCTGTTTTACTACTTGGGATCATGCTAGGTACTTGGGACCTGGGTTGGCCACTGTTGGAAACAGGATACTGGGCTTGATAGACCTTCGGTCTGTCCCAGTATGGCAAGTCTTATGTTTTTATCTTATGCAAGAGATCCTGGAATGTGGTTATCTAACTGCCTGACAAATTCCTTTCTTGATGTTTGGCTTAAGGCTTCAAAGAAGCATTGTTGATCTTTACCTGAGCAACTAATGCTTTGCGACTATCCCTCTTGACAGCCATGGCAAAGTCCAGCCAAGTCCAAGTGTTGTTATGATACTCCAGGCAGGGCAGCACAAGGTTTAGGTCTCCCCAGTCAACGCTGTTCTTCTCACCCTGAAAGGGAAGTATAGGTAAGAGGCACTTCAGTAACAGGGAAAATGTGTGTTGCATGGGAGCATTACAGAGACATCCACAAACTGTACTGTAAGTATACAAACTGGCTGAGGTTGAGAACCAGTAAACTATGAGATGACAACACCCTGTACCTTAACTTGTGTATATGACAGCAACATGAACAGACAAAATCAGGGAGATTATGACGGTGTGCTGAAAAGTTCTCAGCCCAACCAACATCCTAAATTCTGAGCATTATTTGTTATTTTATTTTGTAAAGTGCCAAATTTGTAGATTCATAATCCTATGTTTTGACATTGTTTCAGATCATTGATTGAACCATATCTTTTTTTTTTTTTTTAATTTCTTTATTCAGTTTTGCATATTACAAGTGTACCAGAAAAAGTCATATGATCTTATAAATACACACTTGATTTTCCTACATGTAATACTTTAAGTACAACATATCATTCTTATATTCATATTCTATAATATCTTGAATATTATGTAATACATCTAATATGTAAAACAATTATAATTAACATAGAAAACCCTCCCAATCCCTCCCTACCCATTTCAGAAAATCCAACCTAATAATGTACATTAAAAATTTTAATTAATTCATATATATTATAAGATGAATAAAATAATACCCACCCACATCCCCTCTTAACAAATATCTTAATATTAAACCATATCAACGAAAAGTGTAGAATTCTCAAGTGTGGCGCAGTGGTTGAATCTACAGCCTCAGCACCCTGGAGTTGTGGGTTCAAATCCCGCGCTGCTCTTTGTGGCCCTGGGCAAGTCACTCAGTCAGTCCTCCATAGCCCCAGGTACGTTAGATAGATTGTGAGCACACCGGGACAGATAGGGAAAAATACTTGGGTACCTGATTGTAAAACCGCTTAGATAAACCTTGATAGGTGGTATATAAATGCCTAATAAACTTGAAACTCCGAGCAATGGATGTTTTGACACAGTTGAGATCATCCACCCTGCTCACCAGTTCTTGCTCCATCTGACTATTTTCTGTTTCCAGACCTTAAAAAGAGTTTGAAAGGGTGACAATTTTCAAGTGATTCGGAGGTGACTGCAGCAGCGGAGCAGTATTTCAGTGACCAGACAGTATTACAGAAACTTCAGACATGATGTGTCAAGTGTGTTAAACTTAGTGGTGAATATGTGAAATAACTTGAAAGTTTCATGGCTCCACATCATTCCCTCCTTGGCTGGGCTGAGAACTTTTCAGCACCCCCTTGTAAACCCTATTGTACCTCCTGAGGCCAGAAGCCAGGAATGCTCTCTTCCACAGTAAAATACTGTAGCTACAGGCTGGCTTTTCTCTGTAGTTCCTTGTCCAATCAATCATTCTTTCCAGACTGGACTACTGTAATTCCATCTATCTAAGTCTAACCAATAAAAATCTTCAAAGACTTCAGCGGATCCAGAACACTGCGGCTAGGTTGATCTTCGCAAAAAGCAAATTTGACCATGATTCCCCGCTTCTGTCAAAACTTCACCGGCTTCCGATGATTTCTAGGATTCACTTTAAATGTACCTGCCTAATATTCAAGATCCTACATGGCATTCTTCCTCCCCTAATTCCACTATCCTGGAATTCTTCAAGACCTGACACTACCAGATCTGCCTACATACTCAAACTATCTTTCCCCTCGTTAAAAGGCGTCATGTATGCAGGTAAATTAAGGAAATCCCTTTTCTTCAAATTCACTAAGATTTGGAATAACTTCCCTGCCCCACTGCTAAACCTAGGCTCATTCCAGGTTTTCAGATGCTTTCGGAATACGAAAGCATCTGAAAACCTGGCTTTTCTCCAAAACGTAAAGCTATCTATTTAAAATGTAAAGCTAGCTATCCTCTTCTTATTATGTCCTTCCCTCATTTTTTGAATTACCTGTAAACTGTGCCGAGCTCTATCTTCATGGAGATGATACGGTATACAAACTTAAGGTTTAGTTTAGTTTCTCTTCCTCTCTCTCTCTCTTTTCTTTTCTCTCTCTTTCTTCCTCTCTTTTTCTCTCTCTTCCTCTCTTTTTTCTCTCTCTATTGCTCTCTCTCTTTGTTTCTCTCTCTTCCTCTCTTTTTATCTCTCTCTATTCTTCTCTCTCTCTTCCTCGCTCTCTTTTTCTCTTTCTCCTTTTTTCTCTCTCTTCCTCTCTCTCTCTCTTTTTTTTCTCTTTTTCTCGTTCTTATTCTCAATAAAAGGTGTCATGTATACATGTAAATTAGGGAAATCCCTTTTCTTCAAATTCACTGAGCTTTGGCATAACCTCCCTGCCCCACTGCGGAACCTAGGCTCATTCCAATTATTCCGAAAGCATCTGAAAACCTGGCTTTTCTCCAAAACGTAAAGCTATCTATTTAAAATGTAAAGCTAGCTATTCTCTTCATAACCCCTAATTTCTTATGTCCTTTCCTCATTTTATTGAATTTACTTGTAAACCGTGCCAAGCTATATCTTTATGGAGATGATGCGGTATACAAACTTAAGGTTTGGTTTAGTTTAGTTAGTCGTTTGGCACAATAAAATGGTTCATGGGAAGCTGCCAAAGCTATTTTATTTTATATTTTATATGTTTTAAGATGTTTGTTTCTTCATTTATTTTTATATATTTTTTATTAATTTTAGTTGTTCTATGTCCCCTGAAGAAGGAAGTTTTTTGCCAAAACTTGGATCCCCCTGTTGGGACTATGTTTTATGATTTTCACATAAAATAAAGTTTCCCTTGATTGAAAAAGAACATCAGCTTTGCCTTTTTCCTTACATGCTGTTTGCTTCTTCTGGGCAAAGCCAGTCTCCCTTTCTTTATAGTTGGTAGTGAGCTTCAGGCTGATAGGATCCAAGACATGGGCCGTAGCTTGTGTGGCCAGGTCCCAAACACAGTCTTGTAACAGTCTTCATTCAGCCAGGTACAAGGTCTGGTCCTAGCTAGACCTAAAAGCCAGGCTCCCAAGTATTCAGCAAGAAAATAACTGGCTTACCTCAGCCAAGCAGAATGTCTAGTGGTTGTAGTTAAGGAATATGCTGGGGTCACTTCCTACTCCTTCCCCTGGGCCTCCTTAACCTATCTCTGGCCCTGCCTCTTACACTTCCTAGTAGCTGCTTTCCTGACTCCTCCTTCCCATGTCACTTCCCCCTAAGGAGGAGTTCCCTATGTTAAGGTGACTGACATTGTGAGGGAGTGTTAGATTCCCTCACATGGGGCCTTACCAATGAGTTGTATAGGGTGTATCAATAACTCCTTTCTTCTGCTGATTATGCCTCTCTCTATACAGCCTTGCATCTTTCTGGCTACAACCACCACCTTGTTACATTATTGAATCACTTTCAGATTCGCAAACACTATTACCCCAAAGTCCCTCTCCCCATTCGTGCATATCAGCTTCTCATTGCATAACTCTGCACTTCTTTGCATTGAATTTTAGTTGCCCAACAGACCATTCTTCTAATTTTTGAAAATCCTTTTTCATGTTTTCCACTCCCTCTGGAGTGTCCACTGTTACTAATCTTGGTTATCATCCACAAAAAGGTAAACCTTACCTTCTAACCCTTCAGCAAGGTCACTCACAAACATATTGAATAGAACCAACACCGATCCCCGAGGCACTCCACTATTCACCTTTCATTTCTCTGAGTGAATTCTACGTATTAATCATTACCCTTTAGCATTTCTCTGTCAACCAGTTTCTAATTTAGTTCATCACTTTGGGTTCTAACTTCAGTCTTAAAAATTTATTCAAGAAAGCTTTGCTGAAATCTAAGTAAATTAAAGCTAGTGCACATCCTCAATCCAATTCTCTGGTTGCCCAGTCAAAGAATTCAATCAGATTAATTTGGTACAATTTACCTTTAGTAAAACCATGTTGCCTCAGATTTTGTAACACATTAGATTCTAGGAAATTCACTATTCTTTCAGCAACACTTCCATTATTCTTCCAATAATCAAAGTAAGGCTTATTGGACTGTAGTTCCCCCTCTTCATCTCTGTGACCACTTTTATGAAGAGGGACCACATCCGCTCTTCTTCAATCTCACAGAACCTCTCATGTCTCCAAAGATTTACTGAAGAAATCTTTAAGAGGACCTGCCAGAACCTCTCTGAATTCCCTCAATATCCTGGGATGGATCCCATCTAGTCCCATGGCTTTGTTCACCTTCAATTTTTCAAGTTGTTTATAAACACTTTCTTCCATGAACAGTGCAGCATCTACTCCATTTCTCATCTTTACCAGCCAATAATGGTCCTTTTCCAGGATTTTTTTTCTGTGAACACAATACTAAAAGTTCCATCTCACCCAGGATGAACAGATGCATGCAACAGCTGTTCAAAGGGAGTGTTTAAGAAATATCCCTACCACAGGGCGCACTGTTGCACATAGTACACACTCTTTCCCAAGGGATACGTATGCATGCATAGCCTTCTCAGGAAAGAATTTGAAAATAGTGCACCCTCTAAAAAATGTGCACCCTTATTGGCAAACAATAGTTGTTTACAAAAACTGCCCATCTCTATTTTTGACCCCAGTTATACTATTTGTTTTGTACTACAAAATCTATTGGTAATTTGGTATAATGTGATGAAATGCTTCCTATTTTATCAAACCCTTCACCTATCAAGCACACACCCAATAACATTGTGTAAGCCAATGAATACTATTTCTCCAAGGATAAAAAGGATAGCAAGTCCCCATAACCTAGATGACATCACAGGCACACAGCCTGCAGGACACTACTCTAGGTTAATTATAATAAATCTTTTGAGCTGTCTCACTGCGTGTGTGCACTGTTTTCTATCTGCCACTGTTATGCAGGATCTCCTCAGTCTTCTTCTTTCTGTGAATGAAGTCTCACTGGAGCTTGCACCAAAATCCATTTTTCTTGTAATATTTTAAAGTTTTCTTGCTTGTTCTGTCGGCATTATGTGGTGCCAATTGCTGGTAGCACATTAGTTTAAGTTTTTTTGATCAGTTTATAGGTTTTCTTTATTATTCATGCTCGACCCAAGGGAGGCCTCAGTGCAGCAACTCAGAATTCCAGTTGAGGACTTTCCAAATCAAGTAGTTTTATTTCACTTTGGCTATTTTTATGGATATGTCTTATAAGGAAGCCCCCCAACAACTTTAGAGAAGTGCAGCCAATATAATAGGAAGGTATCTATCATGATTACTCAACAAAATTATGTTCACAGATGTCCAAGAAAGGTTTTCATGGTTAAGAGAAGCAGCATGAACAAATTTTTGGTGCCAGTAAATCCAGTCCATCGACACTGGCATCAGGAGCATCAGTTTCTAGGGGTCCCAGGATCTGCATCAAGAGTGCATATATCACCCTCGACATCAAGCATCAATAGAAGCCTTTGGGACTGACTATTTTCCATGCTGCCTTGCGATGATGAAGGATTTGTCCTCAACTTCATTGGTGCTAGGGGGCTTGTGGTGCCAAGTGGAGGTCAGGGTATATCTTTTTTTTTGTTTGTTTGTTTTAAATTCTTTATTCATTTTTGCATATTACAACAAGTGTAGTAGATAAACTCATATGAACTTATAAATACACACTTGATTAACTCTCATATAACACTTTAAGTACAACATTTAATTAGCAATTAATATTCTATAATATTTTGAATATTATGTAATACACCTAATATTTAAACTATTCTTATTAAATAGAAAATCCTCCCATCCCATCCCTCCCACCACAGAATTACATACAAGTACCATTACAATGAAACTATTGATATATTCATATATTATGAAATAACAAAAATAAAATCCACCCATTTCCCCTCTAATCAAATATCTTATCTTGGGAAAAGTTTATCATTCATTACACAAATCTGTTAATGGTCCCCAGATCTTCTGAAATTTACCAAAATATCCTTTTTGTGTAGCTATTGTACGTTCCATTCTGTATATATGACATACAGAATTCCACCAAAAGTTGTAATTTAACCTGTCATAATTTTTCCAATTGTATGTTATTTGCTGAATTGCTACTCCAGTCAAAATAAATAAAAGTTTGTTGTTATTTGACGAGATTTGACTCCTTGCTCTCATTGTCGTTCCAAATAAAATAGTATGATATGTCAAGGCTACTGGATTTTCCAATATCCTATTTATTTGAAGCCAAATTGATTTCCAAAATAATAATATGAATGGACAATAGAATAAAAGATGATCTAATGTCCCAGCTTCAAGATGACAATGCCAACATTTATTAGACTTAGAGCTATCTATTTTTTGTAAACGAACAGGGGTCCAAAAAGCTCTATGCAAAAGAAAAAACCATGTTTGTCTCATAGATGCTGACACTGTACATCTTAACCTCCAAGACCAAAGTCGTGGCCATTGAGATGCATTAATTTGGTCAGGGTATATCAACATTGCAGCTCATCAGAGCATGGCATCAACAGCACTAAGTTGCTGAGGACATGGTTATATAAATCTTTATAATCTCCCTCCCCCAGCTGTGTCTGTTCTAAGCTGATTTTCAAGAGTCTCTCCCCTTAAACCTGTTTATTGTCTGTGTCTACATTATTGTTGACCTTATTTTTTATGCAGATTTTTCAAGCACTGAACAATTTTGGACATGTGATGAGGGCAAATTCACTAAAAAAGGAGGTGCTACTCGGAATGGTAAGTGATAAAAGAGAAGCAAGGGCAAAGGCCCATTGGCTGCATACCATCAAGAATGACACGGGAATGAACATCAAGCAATTGAAAGAAGCCGTGGAAAACAGGGAAGCATGGTGAAGACTGGCCTACAGAGTATCCAAGGATTGGACACGAATGAATGGATAGTACCATATTTTCCCATGTATAGGCCGCCCCTTTGTATAAACCGCCCCTATGTATAGGCTGCAGGAAATGCCGATTTAAGTTTTAAAACTCTTAGATAAGCCACCCCATTTTACTAGCTGTGGCTTATCTAAGAGACGCCTCCAACTACTGCACATCCTTGGCACCTGCCCCAGCCCCGCTGTTGTGCTCCCTCTTGCGAAAAGTTCACAAAAGGGTTCTGGAGACTGCGGGAGCAGGAGAGGGAGGAGGAGGAAAGGAAGAGAAGAGAGCCATCTTCCTCCTCTTCTGCACTGCCACAGCTACGCAATACCTGCTGCCTCACTGGGGGGCCCAACCTCGGTGGTCAGGTAACCTGCTGTCACTGACGTCTACACCTAGGCCCGCAGCGGTTACGTTCTGCGCGAGGCGGTTTCCAAGTCTCAACAGGATGGTTTGCGCCGAGCCCCTTCTCAAATAAGCCTGTTTGGGGAAGGGAAATATTTGGATTTAATTTGGGTGCTGTGTGTGCTGGGGAATCAGTGAACGATCTTATATTACTTTAGGTAAAGGGGGTGTGTGTTGGGAAGGGGGGAAGGGAACAATCTTGCTTCCATTTGGGGAGAGGGGTGTGATTTGTTGGGGACAGGAAACGATCTTGCTTTGATTTGGGGGGAGGGTTTTAATTGGTTGAGAACAATAAACTATCTTGGTTTTCTTTGGGAGGAGGGTTGTGATTGGGAGAAAGGCTACTGCTGGACAGGGGAAGTAAAAGGAAGGGAGAAGATACAGAAAGAAAGAAAGAATGTCAGACAGCCAGGGAGAGACAGTAAGACCGGGGGAGGGGGGGTGGCAGGGAAGAGACAGACAGAGACACACAGGGGGACAGAGACAGAAAGAAAGAAAGGGGGGCAGGGAGAGAGAACAAAAACATAAAGTAAAAAAGAAAGAAATGCCTCAGCGACCCATTGTGCTAAAAGTCTACACATCTATTCTAGCACCCGTTAATGTAACGGGCTTAAACACTAGTATTATATAAGAAGGGATCACTGAAACCAGCTTAAATCAGAATTAACATCAATGTTTGGCCACTTAACTCAATACGTTTGTTATTTGTACTATGTTTAAGTGTACAAAGGATTAGATCAGAATTGCACACAATATTCAAGATCTAGGTGGACAGTGTGTGATGCTGACTCTACACACAATGTATAAAGAAACTGATACAAGCAAGACCACCCCCCCCCCCCAGGAGACTGACCTTGTAACTGACACACAGAGGCACCTGTGGGATTTTAATGTAGATAAACGAATTGTTCATGGCAGCTCGTTCTTTCATTTTATCCAGATCATCCACAGGATGCTGTAAAAGAGAAGCCCCTGGAAACATTTAATTGACATAAGAGGGCACAGGCTCACTGATTTATTGATTCATTCAATTTTCTATACCGTTCTCCTAGGGAAGCTCAGGTACTCAATCAATTTTCCCTGTCTGTCCCGACGGGCTCACAATCTATCTAATGTACTTGGGGCAATGGGGTATTAAGAGCTAGATGCACTATATACGGTCAGTAATACCGTGTGGGTCTGCTGCAATCTGAATTTTGGCCGATTCCAAAAAAGTGATTAATGAACAAACAAGTTTGCATGCAAATGATTTGCGTGGAGGTTCACCAAAATCCCTGTCTCTCCTGTCCGATGGATCGCTGTGAGAGTGACTCTTACACATGCGCAGAGCTGGCAGGGGAAGTCCGAACAACTGAGAGGCAGAGGAAGACCCGAAGCAGCTTCCTGCCACTCAGCTGTTTGGGGCAGGAAACATTTTTTTCAAAAATCAACACAGATGTTATGCGTGTTACCCACATGCAATATCTGTCCCCATTTTTAAAAAAGTTGTGCCGGCTCCCTCTCCCTTCCACAGCCGTTACAATCCTAACAACTATGGGTTCTCAAACCCCTCCACCCTAATGACAGCCGCTCCTGCAAGAGACAGGAGGGATGCCCACTCCCGCCTGCCTCAGAAACCCACAGTAGCGAAAATGGCAGGAGGGAAGCCCACTCCCTCCTGCCAATGGGGATCCTGCGAACCACCCCCTACCCTACACCCTTCCCCTCCCCACCAAAAAAGGCAAGAGGGATGCCCACTCCCTCTTGTCACTGGATGCTCCCTCGAATCCCACCTGCCACTGGATGCCCCCCCCCCCCGCACTAGGGCCCCTTAACCCCGAATCATCCCCTTTCCTCCCCCATTCCCCCTTCCGAAGTTGAGAGCAGGAGGGAGGGAGGCTTGGTCCCTCCAGCTCTGAAGCCCGCCAGTTCAAAATAGTGGGCCTTCCCCTCCCCGGTACATCCTGTGATGCACAGGAAAGGTCCTAAGGCCCTGATTGGCTGAGACACTTAAGGCCCCCTTCAAGGGCTTTGGGCTTCTCCTTCTGTATACCGGGATTCAGAGGGAGGGGGGCCTAAGGCTCTGACTGACTTGGGATCATGCGTGTGTAACACACACATAGCATCTGTGCCCATTAAATTAAAAAGGTATGGCATGATATATATGATAAGTGACCAATCACTTTTTTCGGATTGCTAAGAACAATCACTTTTTGTGAATCAGGAAGCCATGTTAGAGTATCAATCACTCTGTTAGTTTACATGGCATTTCAATATTAATGACCTTATTTGCATGGCCAGATCGGAGAATGAGCGATCATGCACAAAACCACGTGGTGAGCTGTTTTGTGAATTGGGTCAGCAAATCCAATCATTGCTAAACCAGTCAAAACCGGTTTAACGATGATTGTTAAACGATTAATGACTTTAGTGCAGGGTCACAAGGAGTAGCATGGGTGCTAAGGCTATAGCTTTAACCGCTGCACCACACTCTCCCCTGATACAGAGCTAATACTATAGGAGGAGTGACAGTCTCAATTCTTGGCCCTGTGTGGAGCTAAGCTGCACAGGAAAATCCATATCACAAGACAAACTGGCTTTGGCACTGGACTTTGACTTCTCTTGGAGAGGAATAGTTTCTGAAATCATAACCCTAAAATGATTCAGGAGCAAGGAATGATCCACCCAGATAGTCACTTAAGGATTTCATTGCCAGAGATGAAAGATAGCTATGGTGAGTAGTGGAGCTTGCAAAGGAAAACTGGTTAGTCCAGGACTAGATATAGCACAGGGAGACTGGAAATGACAACCTCTTTCCTGCTTGGGAAGTGATTTCCTAAGAATATCATACAGGAGGAACATAAAAAAAAGACTAAAACTGCATTGACAGTTATTTATTCAAAATTTGGATTCTTCTGGCAAGAAAGTGGCTGAAAATGAAAAGCAAAATAAAATATTTACCTCAGGTGCTTTTCGGAATGATCTCCTGACCCCAGTGGTTCGATTTAAACCCTGAGACATTCCTTTCCCTGGGCCAAGTGAGACAGAATCATCAGCTACCACCAGCTGGCGAGGCTTCACCACAGGCATTCCTGCAATGGAAGGGTGGCTTATTTCTATTTTGCAAAGTCACAGCTTGTCCCAATACTCATGATGATATTTAAACTCAAGAATGATATGGAAGCTCACAACATGGCACTCTAGTCTTAGTTACATATTATTTGTCCTAAGCCTGCTACCCTGGCATACTCAGAATATGGAATTTCAGAATAAGGTAATAAAGAATGGTTATTAACTCTCAAATAATACTAGGAATAGAGTGCATTCCATGAAATTAAGTATGAGCAAATTTATGAAGTTTTCTTTACTGAGTCAGATAAAGATACAACAATGCAAAATAACAGAAAAGATGACATATCTAAAAACTGAAACAATTAAAAACAAACCCTTCTTAAATTTATTGAATACTAGCTGATGCCCCGGCGTTGCACGGGTATTTAATTATAGCAATAACACTGTAAATGGATTCAAATAAAGATACTTTATAGTGGTGAATGAAATTATTTTTTTACAGCTTAATAAAAAGTACAATATTCAAATTATAATGTGAAATATTTGACAAAATGAATACAATACAACTAACGCAAAACGTGATTATAAACAACATTTTTAGTTTCACCTCCTGGAGCAAGAACATATAAATTCTTGGGTGAACCCACCCTTGAGCAAGCAACATAGAGTTGTGGGCCGCGAGACCCCCACAACATATCACCCCAGGTAGTGAGGGATCTGCATACCAAGTTTCGTTCAAATCGGTTAAGCCGTTTTTGAATTACAGTGAGAATGGCAGCTTTTTACATTTTTTCCATTGACATGAATGGGTGAAATCTGATTTTCTGTTTGTAGCTCCGCCCATGTGAGCAGGTGAGCCGCGAGACCCCCAGAACATATCACCCCAGGTAGTGAGGGATCTGCATACCAAGTTTCGCTCAAATCGGTCAAGCCGTTTTTGAATTACTGTGAGAATGGCAGCTTTTTACATTTTTTCCATTGACATGAATGGGTGAAATCTGATTTTCTGTTTGTAGCTCCGCCCACGTGTGCAGGTGGGCCGCGAGACCCCCAGAACATATCACCCCAGGTAGTGAGGGATCTGCATACCAAGTTTCGTTCAAATCGGTCAAGCCGTTTTTGAATTACTGTGAGAATGGCAGCTTTTTACATTTTTTCCATTGACATGAATGGGTGAAATCTGATTTTCTGTTTGTAGCTCAGCCCACGTGTGCAGGTGGGCCGTGAGACCCCCAGAACATATCATCCCAGGTAGTGAGGGATCTGCATACCAAGTTTCGTTCAAATCGGTCAAGCCGTTTTTGCGTGATCGCGGCACATACACATACACACCTCCGATTTTATATATATATAGATAGATAATCCCCTCCCTTCCCACCCAACATGTCTCCCTCCCCCCACAAGTGGAAGCCATTCCCTCTCAATGTCCCAACAGAACAGTCAAAAATTATACATCTTCAAATCATTTAAATAAGTAGAATGAACTCGAGCAGGGAGTCCTTAATTAACAAATTATTTCTGTGCTCTTTGACACACACTCTCCACATTCATTCCATCTGTAAAAGATCATGCATCTGGTTCCGCCATTGGGTAAGAGTAGGTGCCCTAAAAGTCTGTTAGGCATTGCCTTCACTTCTCTGCTGATTCACTTAAGCACTACCCCTGTGCATCACAAATGAAGTTATTAGTTTTTGATCTGTCGAGTTTTGTGTCGATACTATCTTCTTTCTATTTAAGGATCTTTTGAGTATATCCCACACATTTTAAAACTCTTATTGGTTTTGCCTTCACCACTTCTACAGGGAGGGCACTCCAGGTATCCACCACCCTCTTTGTGAAGAAGTATTTCCTGATGTTACTCCTCTGTCTACTACCCTGCAACCTCATTTTATGTCCTCCAGTTTTACCACTTCTCAGTCTCTGGAATAGATTTGCTCCTTCAAGTATTTAAATGTCTGTATCATATCTTCTCTATCTCCTTTCCTTCAAGGTATTCATATTCAGATATTCAAGCCTCTTCCCATACCTCTCTCGGCACAATCCAGATATCAATTTTGTTGCCTTCCTCTGGACAACTTCAAGTCTTCTTACATCCTTAGTAATAATAATAATAATAACAGTTTATATACCGCAATACCGTGAAGTTCTATGCGGTTTACAAAAGATTACAAGAGGTACAAAATGAGTGACCTGAAGAGAGAAGAGAGTGAGAAATAGGTCAAGAAAACAGTTGTTGAGAGTGAAATGCGGGTCAGTTGTCTAGGTACTTCAGGAATAGGTATTTTTTTAGGCGCTTCCTGAATTCCTCGTAAGTGGAGGGCGAGAGCAGGTATGGCCTCCAGAAATGAACATAATATTCCAAGTGTAGCCTCACCAACAACTTGTACAGGAGCATCAACACCCCTTTTTCTGTTGGTGATTCTGCTCTTTATGCAGCCCAGTATCCTTCTGGCTACAGCAACCATTTTGTCATATTGTTTCACAGACTTGAGATCCTAAGACATTATCTTGCCAAGGTCCCTCTCCCTGTCTGTGCATATCAGCTTCTACCCATAAGCATATACAGCTCCTTTAGATTTTTACTCCCCAACTGCATCTCTCTGCACTTCTTCACATTAAATTTTAACTGACAGATATTAGACCATTCTTCCAGCATTTGCAGATCTCTTCTCATGTTCTCTATTCCCTCTGGCATGTCTACTCAGTTGCAAATCTTTGAGCCATCTGCAACAAGATACTTCCTTTTAATCCTTCAGAAATATTATTCACAAAGATATTGAACAAAATGGGCCCCAATACCTATCCCTGAGGCATACCACTACTCACCTTTCTTTCCTCTGAGCAAATTCCATTCAACATCACTCTGTGTCGTCAGTCCATCAACCAATTTTAATCTGGTCACCCTTCGAGACCTAACTTCAGTCCACTAAGTTTATTGATGAGCTTCCTATGAGGAACCATGAAATCTAGGTAGACTACATCTAATGCACATCCTCCATCTAGTTCTCTGGCCTTCCAGTCAAAGAAATCGATCAGATTTGTTTGGCACGATTTCCCCTTGATAAAACCATGTTGTCTTGGATCTTGTAACCCGTAAAGATTCCAGGTAGTTCATTATTCTTCCTTCAGCAGAACTTCCATTATCTTTCCAACCACTAAAGTGAAGCTTTCCGACCTGTAGTTTCCAACTTCTTCTCTGTTATCACTTTTGTGAAGAGGGACTACATTCGTTTTTCTCAATCCTATGGAACCTCTCTTATCTTCAAGGATTTATTAAACAAATCTACAACAGATCATGAAAGAACTTCTCCAAGTTCTCTCAATAACCTAGGGTGGATCTCATCTGGTCCCATGGCTTTGTCCACTTTTAGTTTTCCCAGTTGTTCATAAACACTTTCTTCCATGAATGGAGCGATATCTACTCCAGTACCATACATACTGTAGGTCTGTCAGCTAGCAGAAGGTCCTTCTCCAGACTTTTCTTCCATGAACACAGAAATATTTGTTTAGCATGTTTGCTTTTTCCTCATCACTTTTCACACAGAACTTTTCAGCATCTTCTAGTCTCACAATTCCATTTCTACTCTTCCTCCTTTCTCCAATATACTTGAAAACGTCGTCTTCTCTTTTTACATCTCTAACCATTTTTTCTTCCGCCTGTGCTTTTGCCAATCATATTTCTTCAAGTTTTATCTTGTATTCTTTTCTGTTTCTCTTCTTGTGTTCTGTTGTATTCCTTGAATGCCGCCTCTTTTGCCTTTTTTAGCCACCTGTTTTGAGAACCATAATGGTTTCCTTTTCCTCTTGTTTTATTTAACTTTCCTTATGTAGAGTTCAGTTGCCATTTTTATAGCTTCTTTCAGTTTGGACTACAGTCTTTATATTTCCTTTATATTCTACCATCCCATCAGTTCTTTCTTCAGAAACACTCTCATTTTACTGAAATCAGCATGCTTGAAATCCAGGACTTTGAGTTTTGTGTGTCTTCGGTCTTAAATCAAACCATACCTTATGGTGATCACTTATCCAGGTGGTCACCCACCCCATACAGACACACTTTCTCTATTTTTGAGCACTAGATCTAACATTGTCCCTTTTCTTGTTGGTTTCATCACAATTTGTTTGAGCAGAGTGCTTTAAAGGGTATCCACCATCTTTTTGCTTCTTTCCAAGTCTGCAGTCAGGACATTCCAGTCTGCATCAGGAAGGTTGAAATCTCCAAGTAACAGCAGCTCCCCTTTCAGACTCAGCTTATGGATATCTGCAGCCAGCTCTTTGTCCAGCTTCTCTGTTTGTGTTGATCACTATGTGTATAGAGGTTCCATCTTCTCTCTTCAAGCTGATCCATAACACTTCCTCCATTCCCCATGACCCCTGTATTTCAGGTGCTTCAATATTGTTTTTCACATATAGCTCCACGCCTCCACATTTTCAGCCATCTTTATCCTTTCTAAAAAGGTTACATCCCACTCGTGGAAACCATTGAACCAGGTCTTTGTGATAGCAACAATATCCAAGTCAGTTTCTAACATCAGGGCTTGCAGATCCTGAACTTTATTAGCTAAACTACAAGTATTCCATTGCTCTGTCAGGATGTCTATGTGGCCAGTCCATTACAATATTGGCACCACTTATGTCTAATTGGTCAGGATTAGGACGTTTTCAACATGGATGTTTTTCTGATCGAAAATGGGGTATAAAGGAAAATGGTGGCCAAGATGTCTAAGTAGACGATATATATATATATTGTCTACTTAGACATCTTGGCCACCATTTAACTTTGGACGTTCAGCTGGAAACATCCAAGTTGGACTTAAGACGGGTTTTTTTTCGAAAATGTCCCTCACTGACATCCATCCCTATGACTTTAATTTTCTCAAGTGTCACTTTTGTCAATTGCTTTGTGAAAATCCAGATACACACTCAAAGAATATGGAGCTTCACACCACAGCCTCAGCTTTTTCTCCTCATCTATGGAATCACCACCATCACCTACCTGTGGTAACAAGTTTAGATTTATCCTCTTCATCCCCGACGTCTTCCTCTTCCATGCTGCGGCCAGGAAAGAAGAAGCCCATCATCCTATGGAAGAACTGGTGCGTCAGCTGGATGGTGAGAGGTACCACGTTCACCTGGAAGAAGTATTTTAGAGCTGTGTGGTCAATAAGCATTCATAGCAGCTCTTCACCAATAGTAGAAGTTTAGGAATTGGTTGAGGGACATATCACATGGTGGTGGTAAACAGAATTCATTATATTAAAACCTGTTATTGCATGGGAATGTAAATTAGGCACTTACCAGTTAGCACAGCCTATGTGGGATGAAAATGAACTTTAAAAATGAATGGCATTCACATATTCTGGTATGTATACTTAATGAGAACACATTCTTGTAGTATTGTTACATACCTTAGAATCAGATCAGTTATTACTTCAATCTACTTACAACAAATCATGCATAGGTACAAATATACACACACACACCTGAAAACACAAGTAAATATGAGTGCTGCAAAAGTCCTTTCCAACATCCTCAATTACAAAGAAAAAGCTTCAGGTCTCTCCTCAGATTAAGAAATCACTGTGTTTACATTACCCTCTCAAACCTCAATTCAAACACTTAGTTCATTTGGCCCAGCAACAGTGCTTCACGATCCCATATCTTCTAAATTCATTAAACAATTCTATAAGCTCCATTTATTTTCTAAACAATTTTTCCAAGTCTTCAAACAAGCACCATACCCATTTTATGGAAAGATGGCATCATATGTCCTAGGGTAAAAGATCCCACATTTGTTAACTCCGTTGTCTTTATGAGTATCTACTTGTTGCCTGGCCAACCTCCCTTTTACATCCAAAATAGCTAAACAGCTCATAGTATCCCAACTATGTGGAAAAACTAATCTTCTATAATAAAACACTAAGTGCGCATGCACACTTAGGATGGCGTGGTCCTTGACAGCATGATGTATCCCTCCGTGCCGAATTCCATTTTCGAACACGGAGGCAGGGAACACGCCGGCAACTCCCCCCTCCCACCCTCACTCACCAACCGCCGCTGCTGCTCCTCTTCAAAGCAACCTGCTGAGGTTCGCCGGCTGGCTGTAGTGAACCTTGCAGGCCACTCTCCACAACATAACATAAGAACATAAGAATTGCCATCTCCGGATCAGACCCATGGTCCATCGAGTCCGGCGATCCGCACACGCGGAGGCCCAGTCAGGTATACACCTGATTGTTTTAATCACCCATATCCCTCTATGCCTCTCATAAGGAGATGTGCATCTAATTTGCCTTTGAATCCTAGCACAGTGGATTCCTTAATAACCTCCTGTGGAAGAGCATTCCATGCGTCCACCACTCGCTGCGTAAAGCAGAACTTCCTGACATTTGTCCTGGACTTGTCACCCCTTAGCTTCAAACCATGTCCTCTTGTCCGTGTCACATTGGACAATGTAAATAATTTGTTTTTCTGCTCTATTTTATCGATGTCTTTCAGTATTTTGAACGTCTCTATCATGTCCCCTCGCAGCCTCCTCTTCTCAAGGGAGAACAATCCTAGTTTCTTGAGTCGTTCCTCATATTCCAATTTCTCCATACCTCTTATTAGTTTCGTTGCTCGTCTCTGCACCCTCTCCAGCAGTTTTATATCTCCAGAAGATTAGCAAAGGTAAGAACCTAATCTTTCATTCTTGTACAATCCCCTTTATTCCAGGACAAGTGGGCCTTAACAGAGCAGTCCCGAAAACATCAGGGTGGGACTCATGAGCTCGCTGCCAACACCAGGGCACCAAAAGTGGCATCCTGCTTGACTGCCACATCAATCCTGTAAAACCTGGTAAAGGTGTGCATGGAGGACCATGTAGCAGTCCTGCAAATCTCATCCAGAGACACCGCTGATGATGCGGCCCAGGAGGAGGAAACCCCTCTGGCAGAATGAGCCTGCACCCTGGAAGGGGGGGGGCTTCTTACCTGCTGCTACATAAGCTGCAGAAATGGCCACTCGAATCCATCTTGAAATAGTAGCCTTAGAGGCAGGCTTGCCCTTGCGTATAGGACCAACTAAGACAAACAGGTCATCTGAGACACAAGACTTGTTGGTAACCTCCAAATACCACAGCAAAAGTTTGCGCACATCCAGGGACCGCAGCACCCGGTCCTGGGTCTTTGAACTGGAAGGAACAAATGCTGGAAGTCGGACTTCCTGATTCACATGGAAGACAGAAACTACTTTCGGAAGGAAGGAAGAAACTGTACCCAAGAGCACTGCAGAATCTGTAATACGCAAGAAAGAATCCCGACAAGAAAGAGCTTGAAACTCCGAAACTCTCCGAGCTGACGTGACAGCCACAAGGAATGCCGTCTTGATCGTGAGATCCATCAATGACGCCTGCTCCAGAGGCTCATAAGGCGGGCAAGCCAGGGAGCACAAATCCAGATTCAGATTCCATGTCGGACAAGGGAGGCACAAAGGAGGCCTCAGATGAACTGCGCCCCATAGAAAACTGACGTCTGGATGAACTGCCAAGGAGCCCCTCAAGGCAATAGGACCCAGGCAGGACAGACCTGCAATATGAACCCATACTGAAGCCATTGCAAGGCCTTTTTTGGGTTTTTTTCAGATCATCCTGCAGAAACTCCAGCACCCGAGGAACTGAGGGAGAAGAAGGATCCTCCTGTTGGCTGGTGCACCATGCTTGGTAGTACTGCCAAGCTTTCATGTAGGCCGCCACCATGGACTTACGTTTGCTGTGAAGCAAAGTGGCTATCCTGCAGCAGAATAGCCCTGGGCTGTCAAGGCCATGCCATAAGACCAAAGCGGTCCGGTCCTGCAGAGTGATCGGCCCTTGCGTGAGGAGATGAGGGTGACAAGGCAACCGCAACCCTTGATTCCACCGGAGACAAACTAGATCAGCATACCACAGTCGCCTTGGCCAGTTGGGAGCCACCAGGATCACCAGTCTTTTGTGCTCTGCTATTCGATGCAACAGATGCCCTATCATGGACCACAGAGGGAAGGCATAAAGAAGACACTTCTGGGGCCAGGGCTGCACCAGAGCATCCAGGCCATCGCTGCCAGCCTCTCAACAACTGTAAAATCAATTGGCCTTCTTGTTCGCCTTGAGATCGAACACTGGGACCCCCCATCGGTGAAGAACTCGAACACTCTCCTGGAAAGAGACCACTCTCTGGGGTCATATCTGTCAACTGAGAAAGTCTGCTTGAACGTTGTCCACACCTGCCACGTGAGCTGCGGACAGTGCTACCAGGTGTCTTTCTGCCCAGCAAAAGAGCAACCGAGCCTCCATGCTAAGGGAGGGACTCCTCGTGCTCCCTGATGATTAATGGACCCTCAGATCCCCCACTGAAGCCCGTACTACATTGTGAGGGGAGGAATGCAGTTGGCCCTGATCCTGTACAAACTCATCATGGAAGTTGCACAGCCTGTGCTCAAGCCTACTGTGGATGAAACCTGGGGCGAACCTGCTCCCAAGAAAATAGTCCCTGAACCTCTGGACCAGTAATGCAGGCTGGTCACATAGAAATCAAGCATGCACCTGCGAGCTACAGAACTCTGTCCTGACAGTCTGTATCTTCTTGCAACCAGAGATGTCTTGGGGGAACAGAGAGCCTCTGCAGCACCAAAAAAGCCTTGCTTACAGTAGAAACCCTCCAAAATAAAGAAAATAAATGTGAGCAGAACAGAGAAGCTCCTACAACTTCACTGTAGAGAGTAAGACTGAAGAAATCCAGCACAACTCAGAGAGAGGAGAAGGAGCAGTATATGTAAATTAGGCTTTTTACAGACTTCGCAGTAAAGGAGGGTAAATATCCATTGGTCAAGACTGATATTCTTGTTGCACTAGAATCATCATTATTGTAATCTGCTATGTCAGCGCTCTCTGTATATCAATATATCAAATGGAAATAAACTGTAAACTGTGTACAAGTATGCAGAGATATGACAACACAATGTGAGGGCTAAGCTGGAATGCCTTACCTCAAAATGTTCTTTCACAGAGATTCCACCAACAGGAGGCCGCACTTTGCTGAAAATGCGGAGTGCCAACTGACGGCCAGACTGCCCAGGACTCTGAGGACGGAGTACCACCTACAAATCAAACATTTGACATTCTATAGTTATATTTTCCTCTCTCACAGACCTAAGGTCTTCACATCCTGTATTATTCCAGGCCTTTGGGAGGCTCTTTATCTCTCCCCCACTTCCTATATTTCAAGGCACTTATCCTGTGCTATTCATCCTATAACCCAAAGTTGACTTCACCCTTTCATCTCAGGGTCCTGACAGGATATCCTTCTCTTCCACTTTTTTGTTAATCTCAGAATCCATGGGGAATTTGCCCCATTTCTTCATCCCATGCCCCAGAGGGGGTCTGCCCCTACTTTCCTTCATCCTGGGTCCCCAGAAAAAAATATTTGGCTCCCTTCTCCTAGTTTGAATAGAGCTCTACCCTTCATTCCCCCTATTCAATATCCTTTAATCTTTAGCTTGGGGCGGGGCAGGCACTATTCCTTTCTTCTCCCAAGAACATTTACCTTGTACACAGCATTGGGAAGCAGATTGTTCATGGTGAACCAGCCCAGTTCCAGCAAGTGCTCTGCAGTGTCATCCGACTTATTTACCTAGACGTTTAGGATACAAACAATGAAAATGTCACCTAGGAAAAGAATAGGTTCAAACCTTCAGCTTATTGCATAGGTCAAGCATTCTCCAAAAATTGTCACTTCCCACTATTTTATTCACATGGTTTCAGTGATGTTAATCCTGGAAACTATAGGAAAAACAAAGAAGAACTGCAGACAAATGTACAAGATGCAGGCTATGTTTATTATATCAATTAATGATTGCGGTTAATGTTACCACCTTTACACAAACCTAGGGACCCGACACGGTCCGTGTTTCGGTTAACACGCCTTCATCAGGGGTCCTAGGTTGGCACGGTATTAAATTAAGCCGCAAGCAGAAAAAGAACAATAGCCTGTATAGATTGAAGGTAAACGCCGATCCAAAATTTCAGTGTGAGCTTGCAATAATCAACTATCTAAAATACTAGTCTAGTATTTAGGGCTCCAAACTTTTCTTAAGAATCTGAGCTTTATTTGTCATAGCTTGAGATCCTACATCATGAGCACAGGGTCTGCACTTTTACCTAAAGGGAAAGTCAGGCATTTTCAAAATAGCCATTTACCCAGGTAAATGACTTTTGCAATCTTCCTTCATTATGCATGTACAGTATATACAAAAAAGTTTAAACTTTAAAAGTAAATGGACAATTACATATTTTTATTGGATTGAAAAAATAATTTGGGATGAAAAGGCACAAGGCTGAAAGTTTAGGGCACTTAATACTCTTCCACTGGCACTCAATCTGTGTCCTACTCTTGTCCATCCTTTTCTAAGAAAAGATTACCTATTACCTACCCACTATAACCCCAACAAACCTTGCTATAGAGGAAACGCTGAAGTTCCAGCTCTGCAATCCCCAGTTGTCCATCCTCCTCTGTCAGACGCCACCGAGCCTGTGCAAAGTAAAATTCTGTTCGTCTGGCTACACTCACATCCTCTTGCTGCTTACGCAGTTCCATTTTGTTTGCTCTTTGCAGCTGGAAATCCTTAAAACACCTGGCATTTTAGAAAAATAAAACATGACACTGATGTACACATACACCCCCCCACTCCTCCTTCAAAGTGTAACAGAAAAAAAATCCACTTTAGTGTGCAACACACACAGATATACACAGGAAACATTATGAATATTAACCACAGATTTTCCATATTGCCTTTCAGTTCTGAGCCAAGTGCAGCTAGAATTCATTTTCTCTCCAAAAGGACAGTATGCCAAAAATGCAATGTTGCTTATCTTTAGGAGAGACTATAAGGGGCCTAAGAGCAGCAAGTTTATGCAGGGATTGAAGCACCGGAACAATTACTACTGCACTGGGGGTATTTAGGGAGAATGGAGGAGGAAGATCCACAAGAGTGAGATCAGTAGAAGCTTCATCTTTACTTGGTGCATTTTAAGTTTCTCTCTTTTGGGGCTGTACCTTTAGTTACAGTTCTAACTCTGGACTCCCTGTACTTAGACTAGATAACTAAAGGCCCCATTTACAAAGCCACAGAAACAACATGCCATGATAAACACACTGAAGCCCATAGGAATTGAATGGGATTTGGTGTGTTTACTGCGGCAGTATTGCTACCGCAACTTTGTAAAAGGGGCCCTAATTCAACAGCAGAAACAACCAAACTATCTGTGGAAATGCAGTCAAGTTTTAGTTTTTATTAAAATGTGATGTACCACTCATCAGTAAGCTACCTGCAATGCTTACACACACACACTAATTCATAAATGGAAAAAGAAGGACATCCATATCTATTAAAAAGAGCTAAAAGACATGCTGTACTCAGACATATGCCCCAGGCCAAGCTCCATCCAGCAGCCTGTTAAGATATACTCAACAAGAGTAGCACTTGGTGAAGAGAATTTTTGAAGGAGGTTTTAAACTTTAGATAAGAAATATCTAACTGAAAATTAAGCAGTAATGAATTCTAGAAGCAGGGGGCATATAACACAACAAATGAACTCTGTATGTTATCAAGTCAAATGTGTCTAAAAGATGGAACTACCAAAAGATTCTGTTGCATAGGTCTAAGTTTTTGGAAAGCAAATAAGGAAGTGGTAAATGGAATAGAAATACAGTATTGTAAATATAGAATGATAAACTTTATGCACTTGTCAATTGGCACTTCACAAAACACACAGGACAACAATTACGCTTATAAAACCATGATTTCAAGAAACAACTTGGGCACTACACAAACACACAGAAGGGAAGCAGTTAAAACCATGATTTCAGTACCTGAGAAAATTAAAGAGATAATGAGGTTTTGGCACTTCACAAACACACAGGAGGGCATTTACACTGATAGAACCATGGATTTCAACACACAACCTAGGCAGTTCACAAATAGAAAGGAAGTTAGGCTGATAAACCATGATTTCACAACACAACTTGAGGAAAATTAGTCGGATAATAAAACACCACCACCGTGCACCTACATCCTTTTTTCAGTTTAAAAACCCTCAAAAACACAACATAACCATTGTTATATCATACAAACTGCTTACCATGTGTGTAAATTTAATACAACACACTAAGAGAGAAAAGCTGTCTGCCTCTTGTTTTTATGCACAGGCACATCCTACACAGAAGCGCTATTTTTTTTTTTTTTTTAACGTTATAAATTTTATTGATTAACTAACAGATTTTTCCTATCTTTAACTCTCCACAGTTATATGTTTTCTGTGATTTTTTACCTCACTGCTCATGTCAATACCTTTACTAACAACTTCAGATACTACAAAAACTGTTTGCACTAACAGGACATAAAATGTGCATTATACTTCTACTGAGTTTCACGTCACAGAACATACACCTTCCAATGTGCTTTTAGCGTGCCTATAGACTACAACACCTTCTATCATGCCTACAGGGATAAGTTGTATGAAAATACTTCCATCAAAGTTTAGTTGGTACCCTATAGACCTACACATTATTCTTAAAACATTTAAAATCTCTACATCCTAGCTAAACCCATTAACCACTTGTATATGTCTCCTGGATGCCACAAAAAATGCAACATTTCAACTTTAATAAGAAAAACACTATACCGTTAGAAGACCAACTCAAAGAAATAAATTTACATCAATTTAAAAATTTCCTTTACATGAAAAATAACCTACGTCTACAAGACCAATTAGAAAAGCTAAAGGTACTGAAAATATGTCAAACTTTATTATTACTCTCAACTTAGATGTCTTAGAAGGACTTTGCAATGGAACCAGCCTAATTATAATCAACCTCTGTAACATCATCATCATCAAAGCAAATATTATAAGTGGAGAACAATCAGGTAGAGAAGGACACATTCCAAGAATCACCCTAGAGTTAAACAAAACTTGGATGTACAATACAATAACATCATAAGAACATAAGCGTTGCCTCTGCCGGGTCAGACCAGGGGTCCATCGTGCCCGGCAGTCCGCTCCCGCGGCGGCCCCCCAGGTCCATGACCTGAAAGTGTTCCCTACCTAACCTAAAATATCCATACCCTATTCACTCAATGTCCTGTAAGGTAAACCTCTATCTGTACCCTGTTATCCCCTTTGCTTCCAGGAAATCATCCAGTCCCTTTTTGAACCCCAGAATTGTACTCTGTCCTATCACCTCTCCGGGAAGCGCGTTCCAGGTGTCCACCACCCTCTGAGTGAAGAAGAACCTCCTTGCATTCGTTATGAATCTGTCTCCTCTCAGTTTTTCTGAATGACCTCTTGTTTTAGTTGTCCCTGCTAGTCTAAAGAATCTGTCCCTCTCCACCTTCTCTATGCCTTTCATGATTTTATAAGTTTCTATCATGTCCCCTCTCAGTCTTCGCTTTCCAGGGTAAAGAGCCCCAGCCTGTCCAACCGTTCGGCATATGAAAGGTTCTCCATACCCTTTATCATCCTCGTTGCCCTCCTCTGGACCCTCTCGAGTATTGCCATGTCCTTCTTGAGATATGGCGACCAGTATTGGACGCAGTATTCCAGATGTGGGCGCACCATTGCTCGATACAGTGGCAGGATAACTTCTTTTGTTTTGGTAGTGATACCTTTTTTGATAATGCCCAACATTCTGTTCGCTTTTTTTGAGGCCGCTGCACATTGTGCCGCCTGCTTCATTGTGTTATCCACCAATACCCCCAGATCTTTTTCTTGGCTGCTTTCCCCGAGTACCCTCCCTCCCATCGTATAGCTGTACATGGAGTTCCCCTTCCCTATGTGCAAGACCTTACATTTCTCCACATTGAAGCTCATCTGCCATTTTTTTGCCCACTCACTCAGTTTGTTCAGGTCGCTCTGCAGTTCTTTGCATTCCTCAACAGTTCTGGCCCTGCTGGAGAGTTTTGTGTCATCCGCGAACTTGATAACTTCGCACTTTGTCCCCGTTTCTAGATCATTAATAAATATATTGAACAGCAATGGTCCCAGCACAGTAAGACCTGCATGCGTAATGACTATACACAAGCTCAAGGACAAACTTTTGACTTTATTAGTGTTGATCTCAACACATCCACCTTCATGCATGGAATGTTATAGGTTGCTTTTTCAAGAGTCAGGAGACTAAACTGTTTGAAAGTACAACTACCACTAGAAAATCCATGTAACACAAGCGCGGAACACCAAAATCAAAAAGACGCCAAATACGCACATAAGCTTGAGAGGTAGGAAGTCTCCGAGACCCCAAGAAGGTGAAGATCACCTTATCAGAATATTCTCTCTTATTTAGGCAGTCCCTTTCAAGAACCAAGCCGTAAGAACAAAAGGGACTCGGATAAAACATTGGAATGGGACTGGGACCCTGAGTCAGAAGGTCAGGTGATAAGAGGCAGAGGAAGAGATCTGCGTACCATGGGCGCCTGGGCCAGTCCGTGGCCACAAGGATCACGTGGCCTGAGTGCCAGGCAAGCCAAAGAACTCTGCCCACCACTGGTCATGGAGGAAAGACATACAGCAGGCCACCGTCAGCCAAGCCTGCACCAGAGAACCCAGCCCCTTGGCCTGGTAATCCCTGCATCGACTGAAGAACCTCACCAGTCACTGGGATTCAGCACATGGACAACTGAGGAAGATCACCCGGATGTGGGAGGCTGAGAAGTACAGAAGATGAGCCTCTGCATTGTTGTGTCCTGCGCTACTAGGTGACTCTTGGTTCCCCCCAACGACTGACATAAACTACCGTCGTAGCATTGACTGAAAGAACCCGAACTGACTTGCTCTACAGCAACGGCTGGAAAGCCAGAAATGCCAACTGAATGGCTCTGGCCTCCAGAATATTGATCAACCAGGAAGCCTCCACCGGCGACCAGCTGCCCTGAGCCAAGCGACTAAGACATTGAGCTCCCCAACCGAGTAGACTGGCATCCATTAGAAGCACTGTCCACTGGGGCTGATCCATGCTCACTTCCTGAACCAGACTGGAAGACTGTAGCCACCATCGCAGGCTGCGACGAACCAACCCCTGAAGAGGGACAGGAGAGTCCAGATCCTGAATCTGTGGCACCCACCTCTGAAGAGGGTGCATGTGAGCTCGAGCCCACCTGACTACTTACAAGGAGGCCTCCATCGACCCTAGGACCTGCAGAAAATCCTGAGCCTGGAGACCGCACCTTCAAAAAGATATAAAAAGGATGGAATCGGTCCAGAGGAAGGCTACTAAAATGGCATGTGGCCTTCGTCAAAAAGCATATGGGGACAGGCTTAAATATCTCAATATGTATGCTTTAGAACAGGGGTGCCCACACTTTTTGGGCTTGCGAGCTACTTTTAAAATGACCAAGTCAAAATGATCTACCAACAATAAAATTAAAAAAAAAAACACAACGCACACTGTACGCATACAATTGTTAATTATCATTCCTATTCTGGGGTTTTTTCAAAGAGGTCAAAGGAGATGACTCTATGCACTGTCACCTCAGTAACAACCATACAAAAATAGACAAATACCCACCCCCTCCCTTTTTACTAAACCACGATAGCAGTTTTTAGCGCAGGGAGCTGCGCTGAATGCCCAGCGCTGCTCTCGACACTCATAGGCTCCCTGCGCTAAAAACCTCTATTGCGGTTTAGTAAAAGGGGACCATATTGTAAAATATAGAGAGCAGATATAAATTCAGACACATTTTGATCACTAAATTTAAAATAAAATCATTTTTTCTACCTTGTCTGGTGATTTCATGAGTCTCTGGTTGCACTTTCTTCTTCTGACTGTGCATCCAATCTTTCCTCCCTTCTTTTAGCCTGTATGCTTCCTCTCTTCCTGACCTCATTCCCCCCCCCCAATGTTTTCTTCTTCTCTCCTTGCCCTCTCTTTCTTTCTCTCTTCATGCCCCCATTCTTTTTTTCTGTTTCTCTTCTTTCCTTCTGTCTCCCTGCCTGCCCTCTTTCTCCCTCCCTGCCCACCCACAAGCCACTGCTTCTGCCGCTGCCATCGGATAACAGGCCCCCAAAGCCGCCCGCCGCCAGCCAAGCTCTCCTTGCTTCGGGCCCACCAGCATTCCTCTCCCCGACGTCAATTTTGCCGTCGGAGAGGAAGTTCCGCTGGCCAGAACTTCCTCTCCGACGGCACAATTGAGGTCAGGAAGAGGAAGGCTGATCGGCCCAGATCGACATTTTGGGAAAAATGCTGCCGGGTCCTGCCTTTGAGGAAACAGAAAGTAGGCAGGACCTGGCAGCAAGAAGAGCAAATCGCAAGCTTCACTGACCTGTCTCCCGCTTTAGCCCGCGAACAGGGCTCTAACATGTGCGTGCCGGCTTCCCTTCTTACCCCCTCCCCCTCCCCGGACATAACTTCCGGTTTCAGAGGGAAGCGAAGGGAAGCCGGTACAAGCACATGTTAGCCCCCGGAGCATAAGTTCTCCAAGCCTTTTTTTGTTTTTTTTTTTAAATGTTGAGCAGCCGGAGGCAGCAGCAGAATTCAGGAGCGGGCCAGTCAGGAGGGGAAAAAAGAGAAGGGAAGAAGGGAACCCGTTCTGCGATCGACTGGGGTCGCCTGAGCGAGCAAACTGTCGATCGCGATCGACGCGTTGGGCACCCCTGCTTTAGAAGAAAGGCGGAAGAGGGGAGATATGTTAGAGACATTTAAATACCTATGCGGTGAAAATGTGTGCGAGTCGAGTGTCTTTCATTTAAAAGGAAGGTCTAAAATGAGAGAGCATAGGATGAGGTTAAGAGGTGATAGGCTCAGGAGTAATCTTAAGGAATTACTTTTTTACAGAATGGGTGGTAGATGTGTGGAACAGTCTCTTGGAAGAGGTGGTGGAGACAAGATTGTGTCTGAATTCAAGAAAGCATGGGATAGACACATGGGATCTCTTAGAGAGAGGAAGAGATAATGGTTACTGAATATGGGCAGACTAGATGGGCCATTTGGTCTTTATCTGCTATCATGTTTCTATGATAAATATGTTAAAAGGATGCGGTCCCAGCATAGACCCCTGAGGAACTCCACTATTTATTTATTTATTTTAAAAAATTTATATACCGCATACAACTATGCGGTTTCCATATCACATACATAAAATCTTTCCCTACGATTATCACATAAAACATGTCTAAACAACATCATTAATCATCTCTGTTATAAACAGGGATAGAGTGCAAATTCAATCAATTCAGAAATACAAGCAAGCTTTAAATCATACATGGCTTTCAAAAATATTCTAAAAGGCGATTATCAACTGAAATATACCTTAGCATAAGAAAGCATTGGCAAATAATTGAGTTTTCAGCATTTTCTTAAAATTCATCCTCCCATACAAAACCGCAGGATACCAGACAAGGAATTCCATAGTTCTACGCCAGCCACAGATATCATTGATGCTCCGATCCTAGCACTACTTACCCTTTTTCATTGAGAATATTGGCCATTTAACCCTACTCTGTTTTCTATCTTTTAACCAGTTCAAAATCCATAATAGGACATTATCTCCTATCCCCACAACTTCCTAATTTCTTCAGAGGTCTTTCTTGAGGTACTTTGTCAAATGCCTTTTGAAAATTCAGATACAAAATGTCAACCAGCTCATCTTTATTCAAGCTTATTCACCCTTCAAAGGAATGTAGTAGATTGCTGGAACAAGATTTCCCTTGACTAAATCCACGTTGTCTATCTTTTAACCAGTTCTAAATCCACAATAGGACATTACCTCATACCCCACGACTTTCTAATTTCCTCAGAAGTCTCTCTCAAGGTACTTTATCAAATGCCTTTTGAAAATCCAGATACACAATATCGACCAGCTCACCTTTATTCACTCCTTCAATGAAATGTAGTTGATTACAATGAAATGTAATTGATTACAAAAACAAGATTTCTCTTGACTAAATCTATGTTGGTTTGTCTCATTAATCCATGCTTTTGTAAATGCTCTGTAATTTTGATCTTTATAATAGTCTCTACCATTTTTTTCGGCACAGATATCAGACTCACTGGTCTATAATTTTCTGATCATCTATGGAACCCTTGTTAAAAATCAGCATCACATTTGCCACCCTCCAGTACCATGTAATTTGGAATGTATACCGTCTAGTCCAGGCGATTTTTTTTTTTTTTCTAGTCCAGGCAATTTACTACTCTTCAATTTGTCAAATTGCCTAATTACATCTTCTGGTGTTTCAGATACTTGTTTTAGTTTTTCTGATTCATCAGCATTCTGATTCATCAGCACTGAATAATATTTCTGGCACTGGTATCTCCCCCATATCTTTCTCAAACAAAAATACTCCGCATTAGATGGAACAGGTGCTGCCACCAGGAAGAGATCTATCTCAACTTGTTTTTGTCTATGAACAATCATAATGCATTGGCAACACCCTAGCAAAATTATCTAATGGAGTCAAATCCTGGGCTTAGCTGTGCTAGAGTCTCGAAAAACATGTAAGTTTTTACTGAACATGGGCTGGTTTCCTACCACTGGTCTCCTGCCAAAGTCTGTTCTCTCTCTCTCTCTTTAGCTCTCCTCCTCAACTTCACTTTTTTTTGTTAATAAATAAGGGAATAAATAAACAGAACAAAACAAGTGAAAGAAGATTAGCATTGCAAAAAGAAAGAGCTTTTGAATTAACTTTTGATTCCTTTGCTGGTTACCTGATAAGAATGTTCAGATCCTCACTCTTCTGCTGTAAGTCCGATTTCTCTTGGGACAGTTGTGCCTGTAGTTTCTGGTTCATATCAAGAAGAATCTCATTCTTACTTTCATCCAGCAAAGACTAAAAGAAATGAATATTAGTCAAAAGAAAGGTATTTACCTAATGCCACAGATCTTTGCCAGTGATCACACCCCTTTTCCTGGGACAGCTCCTCCACTCCCCCCCAAGCTCCCCCCCCCCAAGCAGCACCTTCATGATGGAGTAGATTTGTTTCTCCAGCTGACGAATTTGTGCTACATGTTGTCTCACTGCTTCCTGCAGATGAAGGATGCTGCTGCGCTGCTCCTCAGGATTGCTGGAGATTTCTAGCTGGAATCGCACACGCTGCTTCTTCTCACTGTGTTCCTGAGAAAGTTAAGGAAAAAGGAAAAAAAGCACCAAAATGAAGTTCACATATGCATATAGTTCTTGGGTTCTAGAATCTGTCTCTTGCCTACTTGCTGTATAGAGATTTGTATTTAGAAGGTCCAGAATTATCTGGTTATCTTTTTTTTATTTTAGAATTTTTCAAAAATGTTTACATAAGAAACATACAGGATATGGAAATCAGGAAACCAAGTATTTGCATACAAAATTAAACCATCAAAGCTCTCATTACATTGAGAGGAGTGCAATTATCTGGTTATGTTAACATGTTGGCCAATTTCTATTTATGAAGACTGTTTTGCCCACACAAGTTGTGTGGCAATATTAGTATGTCAGTATTTAGCTAAAGATTTTAGCCTGCCCCCTACCATGCATACAGCCCCATTCTTTTTTGTCTCCGATACTTTTGCCCATAAAGATTAAGTGGCCCAGACAAATGAAGACATTTTAAAGAGCAGATTTATGCTACTAAAAGCATATTTTATCCGCATTAATCTCGTATAACATGGTAGATGACATAAGAAAGAGCTATTAGTCCATCCAGTCTATCCAATTTTTTGATATATCCCATCTGCCAGCCACACAGCATAACCAACTGTAAAAGATGATACTCCTTATCCAAGACAGTTCTTATTATCTTCCATCACTATACCCTACCCTGCTTGTAGCTCAGCATATAAGATCATCTTTTTAGTTCATATCCAGCACTAACTTTCCCTCCTCCAGTCCAATCACAAGGTCCCTGACCAGCCTTCTTTACCTCTTTTGTAGCCAGTCCCAACAGAGGAGTTTTCTTATACTAAGTTCTTACAAAAGTTTTCCACTCTTCTGAATCTTCATCAGGCCACTGTGCTCACAAGCAGTAAGGATTTTCAAGCTATCCTTCAGACATGTAAACTTCTGCACGATAGGTCCCCCACTTCTTGACTGCTGAACAGCAGCAGAGATGCCTGGACAATGCAACCAAGCTGAAACAAAAATTCAACATTGAAGGGCAGGCATTCTTGAATTGCATTGTTGCTATTGATGAAACGTGGGTCAGAGACTTTGAGAAGGAGCTGAAATCACAGTCCAACGAGTGGAGAACTCCATCTTCCCCACGACCAAAAAAATTTTGACAAGCTCGTTCAAAAGTCAAACAAATGATGATTTTTGCTTATGATCATGAAGGCAATCATCATCACAGACAAAGTTCCATGTGGAAAAAGTGTAACAGCAGTGTATTATCGTGATTTTTTGCACAAAACCCGAAAAATGCACAAAATCTGACCTCAGTTGCTCTTGGCTGGGCCACTCATTCTTCAAGACAACGCTTGCCCTCACATAAGGAATGTTGTCATTGAAAAACTACGAAAAAAAAAGCTGGGAGGTGTTACCTCATGCTCCCTACAGTCCAGACATGAGTCCACCAGA
This sequence comes from Geotrypetes seraphini, assembly GCF_902459505.1. Classification (NCBI taxonomy): domain Eukaryota; kingdom Metazoa; phylum Chordata; class Amphibia; order Gymnophiona; family Dermophiidae; genus Geotrypetes; species Geotrypetes seraphini. Next base: position 31,554,861 of record NC_047098.1, read on the forward strand.
CATCGACCTTTTTCCAAAGTTGAAACAACCTATGCGTGGACATTGTTTTGCATCTTTGGAAGAGCTTTCTTCTGCTGTTACTCGAGCCATTCAGCAACTGAACAAAAACTGCGTCTTGGATGGAATAATGAAGCTTCCCGGACGTTGGGACTTGGTCATTGCAAAACAAGGATTGTATTGAAGGATTGTAAAGAAATACTTGAAAAAAATAAAACATGTAAATTAAAAAAAAAAAAAAAAAAAGTGTGCATTATTTATGAAATGACCCTCGTATTTCACTATCTTATCGCAAATTGTATTTCTCTTCCCCTACCTTTCCAAATGTGTCTATGTTTTTGTCATTGTTCTTGTCTTAGTCATGTCACCCTGATGATTTTATATTCTTCTTTTGTACGCTGCTTCGACATTTTTTTAAGTGGTACATCACATTTTTTTATAAACTTGAGAAACTCTCTCAATCAGTAAAGTCAGTTCTGCTTGTAGCAAGATGATCTTCCACTAGAAAATCTTATCATGCTAAATGGAAGTGTTTTTCCTTATGGGCACATGCAAAGTCAATATCCTCTTCATTGCCCACTGGATTATATCATCACATATCTTCTACATTTGTCAAACTCTGGCCTAAAGACACTCTGTAAGATTTCATTTGTCTGCCATTTCAGAGTACCACTCATTGGTGTATGATAAACCAGTTTCACAGCACCCTCTCGTTTCTCGCTCTATGAGAGGTCTTACCAATCTGAGACCTCCACTGAGAGACCCTCCTCCATCCTGGGACCTCAATGTAGTCTTGGAACAATTGATGAAAGACCCTTTTATGCTGCTGGGATCTGCATCTCTCACCTTTCTTTCCTAGAAAACAATTTTTCTTACAGAGCTCACATCAGCTAGGAGAGTTAGTGAGCTTCAAGCTTTAGTCATGTATTATCCTTATTTACAATTTCTTCTAAATAAAGTGCAATTACGGACTCATCCTAAATTTCTTCCCAAGGTGGTTTTGGAATTCCACCTTAATCAAACCATCACTTTGCTGATGTTCTTTCCACCTCCTCACTTCTCTGCAACAGAAGAGTCCCTTCATACACTAGATTGCAGAAGAGCACTTCTTTTTTTACCTCAAGGAGACTTCTCAATTCCTCAAATCCAGCCAACTATTCATTTCCTACAATCCAGCTACCCGTGGCCAACCAGCAACTAAAAGAGATATATTATTATGCATCCACTTTTGTTGCACAAGAGCTCATATATAGCCCCCTAATTCAATTGGGGCACATAAACTACGAGCTACAACTGCTTCAATAGCAAACTTGAAAATCAATCCTAATTCAGAATATCTGCAGAGCAGCAATCTGGTCTTCAGTGCATACATTTACAAAGCACTATTGTTTAGACCAAAGCTTAGCACAAGACGTTCATTTTGGACAATTATGTAATTTATTTGCATTGTAATTTATATCCACCGCCTGTCTGCTTTTTCAGCTTGGGACTCACCAAAAAGTATGCCTGCATATCCCCTGCTTGTCTCCGGAGAAAGCGAAGTTGCTTACCTTTAACAAATGTTCTCTGTTGATAGCAGGGGAATGCAGCTACACTTGCCCGCCCACAGTCCTCTCATCTCGACTTGTTATATTGCTAGAGACAAAACTGACAGGATGAGGGGAGGGGCTCCAGGTGTAGGGCATCCTGCACATGCTCAGTAAGCCAAAAGTTAACTATAGCTAGGAGAGAGCACCGACACATGGGCTCAGTCAGAGGACTTCACCAACAAGTGTGGCTGCATTCTCATGCTGTCTACGGAGAGCACCTATTACAGGTAAGCAACTTTGCTTTTTCCCCTACTACCTTCAAAATTGCTCTGGGTTTTATCTAAATAGTTTATGTTAGTGTCTCACTTTTCTGGTTTCTTTACCATTCTATGGACAACTGAAACTCACACTCTATGATCTACTCTCTTGGATTTCTGCACCCAAAATGAATCTCAGCTTTTTTTTTCCCAGCATATACTCCTGGCAGAATTCTATGCAAAAAAAAAACAACAAAATTCTGCACACAAAATTTGCAAATTCTGCAAGTTTATTTGACAACATTTAAACAATATTTTTGCTAATTATCCAGAATTCCAGTACAATTCAGTATTTTCATTAAATTATACTAAAGAAAACAAGAAGCCTTCAAGTTTATCTAGCAGTACACCTTTGTAAAAGCCCACCTTAGTGAAGTTTGGCTGATTTGTTTTCATAGTACTTCATTTTGCCTTTATGTTGTTGAAAAACATTTCTAAAAGCCGACTTATTTCAATAAATTCAGAATAAAAAACTTTTTCTATCTTTTGTTGTTTGAGCAGTTTATTTTTCCATTCATTTAGGTCCTAGAGTCCCTTTTTCTGCTTTTCTTTGTTTTTTCATAACTATATTCCCAGGATCACCTGCCAATTTTATATTTTGTCCCTATCTATCCTGTCCAGCATCTGTCCACCCTGTCTCTATCCTGAGCTTCTCCCCTCCGTGTCCCTCTCCATTCCCCTGCATCCATCATTCCTCTTTCAGAATCACCCCTTTTCAAGCAATGTTCCTGTGTCTAGCAGTCCTTCTATGCCCTGTCTCAATGCTCTCTTCCCATCAAGCATTTCTCTCCATGTCTGACCCTCTTCATGCCCAGCACTGCTTCACTGTCCCCCCCGTCTCTAAGCTCAGTTCCCATCTAGGATATCTTCTCTATATTTCTGTGCCTCTCTCTGTGTAGGATCTTCCACCCTGAGACAGCTTCTCTCCCCTCAAGTCTGCATCTGACTCATCCTTCTCTCTCCCCCCTCTAACATCCCCAGCCAGCATCTCAATCTATCTCCCCCTGAGCTAGTACCTCTCTCCCCAGCCAGCATCTCTCACCCTGTCCCCCCAGCCAGCATCTTTCTCACCCCTGCCCCCCCCAGCCAGCATCTTTCTCACCCCTGCCCCCCCAGCCAGCATCTCTCTCTCCCCATCCCCCCAGCAATGCATTTTTCTCACCCCTGTCCCCCCAGCCATACATTTTTCTCACCCCTGCCCCCAAGCCATACATTTTTCTCACCCCCTGTCCCTCCCAGCCAGCATCTCTCACTCTCTTCCCCATTGTCCACTATCTCAGCAACGCCAATTCCAGTCAATGGCAGCCTGCCGCCAGCTAGGCATGCTTCCCTCTACTGTGGTCCCGCCAAAGAAAGAGGAAATTACATCATCGAGAGCAGGACTTCGTTAGAGGGAAGCCTGCAGAGTGCACACAAGGAGCTCAAAGTTGTTGCCAGTAGCAATTTGAAGAGGGAGTGTAGCTCAAAACCATATTTTGCGCAGACTTCGGGTAATTATGCGTCCCTTGGGAATTCTGCACAAATTCTGCATTGCACAGTAGTGTAGAATTCCACCAGGAGTAAGCATTAAAACTTAGCTGAGAAGTAGTCTACTGTTCCTCAAGCTTTCTTTTTACATACTATTTACTCCTTCAGGATCTCCACTTTGTAAGATGTTCTTCAGTCATTTACAAATGACATTCTTTTCCTTGTAACCCTTCTACAATCTCTCTCACAGAAACATTGAGCAGCACCAGCTCCAGGACCGATCCCTGTGGGACTCAAGTTCTCACCTTTCTTTCTTCAGAGAAGTGCTACATCAGTAGCATCTTCTGGAACCTCTCTCACTGCCTATCAGTGGCAAGCTCTGGACCCTGTCTCTTGTCCATCAGCTACATCAGAAACATGTTCTGTACCTTTCGCTTTGGTTCCACATGCAGCAACAAGTTGTTTACAATGTCCAGAATCATGGCATACTGTGCAGGGTTGGTAGATATCTCCAAGTCATGATGGATGAGGGTGAAGGTGTCGGCAGCTCCTTTAACCACAAGGAGGACAAATAACCAGAATATCACTACCTCTTTCAGTCATCTCACAAACACATACTTAACTCTAATATTGTCTACCTCCATGCTAACCTGATACCGCGTTCTTCTTCATTTCATGTATCCTCAGTGGAACCCTAATATTACCTCCCTCCGTGCTTCCTAATTCCAATCCTGCTTCTTTCTTCACAAGTATCTTTATCCAATCCCCACAATGTCACTTCCCTCCTCCCAAGTCTGCCCACTCAACCTCCAATAGCATTTCTCTACTTATCTTAGCAATACAGCTCACCTGATATTTTCACTCAGCCCCTCACAAAAATGCATCTGAATACATACCCTCCTGCTTCTTCAGTAGATCCTCCTTCTGATTTTCTGGTATCTCTGGTGGCTTAATCTGCGAGGCTAGTTCTGGGTCAATGTCATGACTATAGCTGATGTAGTACATCCGACAGTTACAACGTGAAATGATTCTCTGCACCTGCTGACTATGTTGGGCCTCTACAGGTTGGTTCCAGTCTGAAGAATCAGGACACAAAAGTCAGAAACAGTGGAAGTGCATGGCTATTTCACCCTGCCACCTACACAGAAATGACTTTTCTACCGTTTGACTGCTGGATGCTAGTTTATCCCAGTAAGACAAAGTTGTTTCTCCATGGACAATCAGGATGGCTACAGCGTCACAAGTAGCCACGACATAACCGGTCAGTGTGTATTCCCAGAGCTCAGAAGCCTCCAAGAAGCTTCTGAGCTCACTCAGGTGTTCCTGCCATCAGTCACATACCTGTTAACTCATTTTTTGTTCAGCCATGAATACAGATGTACCTCTATCATCACCTTATTCATTTTCACTTCAGCAGAGTAAAGAGGATCATTGAATTTAACTTAGCAGAGGTCTTCTTTGAAATGCCCATGGGAACAAAAATTTTAAAAAAAGAAAAATGAGCTTTAAACGATGCCCAAAATGCATCTGTGACATTTCTGAAGCACACACGACTGATGGATATCTGTCTTGGCTCCTCAAATTATGTCTATTCTAATTAATGCCACCCCCCTTTTACAAAACTGTAGTCCGGTTTTTAGCACCGACCGTAGCAGTAACAGTGCCAATGCTCATAGGAATTCTATGAGTGTCGGAGCTGTTAACACTATGGTTTTGTAAAAATGGGAGGGGGGGGGGGTTAAAAGTAGAGCAATAAAAAAAATACAACTATAAAAATGCTGGATGGCTCTCTTCCAAAAAGATGAAACAATAAAAAACTTCAGTTGTTACAGAGATTAAGAGATTATCTCACGATGGAAAATTTTCGAACAGTGACTATGCTACTGTATTTGATTAGTGCAATTCACTGCATCTTGGTTTACCCAAATATGTGATACATGTTCTACAAATTGCGCAAAAAGTGGCGGTCCGAATTCTAGTGCAAGCCTCCAAATATGAGCATATTATCAGCAGAAAAACAACTGCTTTTACATACAAGCAGCAGCGAAACCTACCGCAACCACCAAGAGCCCACAGACCCGATCCTGCCAGGAGTGTGAACTCCTCCCCCTGCAGTCCATTGGAGAGATCAATCTGCCTGTTTTTAAATATCAGCAGCAGTGGAGATCAACTGCTTTTACACCTAAGCAGCAACGAGACCAGCCACAACCACCGAGAGCACACAGACCCGATCCTACCAAGAGTGTGAACTCTTCCCCCCATGCAATCCGCTAAGAAGATCGACTGTCGGCTCCGGGCGGCTTTCCCGCAGAGGAGAGAATCCTGCATTCACCGTGGGCCTCATCTGGGGCAGCCTCCTTGGAGCGGCTGGGGCACGGGCAGTGTATCTGGGAGGGAATGCATGGATGGGATAACATCGCAGGGGAGGAGACATAGGCATCCTGGGACTGTCTGCCAAGTCTCTTCCCTGAAGAAGCCCTTTCTGGAAACGTCAATCGCTCCTCCTAAACTTACTTGCTCCACTTCATCACTGACGCTGAAACCGTGGATTGAAGACAAAGTTTTATTTTATTTTTCTTTCCAGCTTATGATTTATCTTTAATCTTATCTATTGTTTTGCCTTTTGTCTTTGTTTTGTTCTATTTCTATCATTTAAATTTCTCCAGAATTCTACTGTTCAACGGCTCCCCCTTCTGCTTCTATTCCTTTCTCTCCTCTCTTCTACCTTCCAAAGTATTTAGATCAATGCTGTCTTGTTAAAATGTTTATTTTATTTTTATTTATTTTTCCTCTAACTCTACTTTTCACTTCTCTATTACCCTCCAGGTACTTTAGTTAGATTGTGAGCCTTCGGGACAGTAAGGGAATTTTTCAAGTACCTTTCTTATTTCTAATTTTAATGTATATTTTCTGTAAACCGCTTAGAACCTAACGGATGTAGCGGTATATAAGAAATAAATTACATTACATTACATTACATATTACACCAATTTTGTGTAGTTTACATTGGCTACCTGTTGCCTGGCATGTTGAGTTTAAGACTTTGAGTTTGATCTTTAAAGTTTTGAAAGACAACTGCCTGTAGTTTTAAGCTCATTGTTCTTTAGTTTCCAACCAAAGAGAAAGCACAGTTACTTACCGTAACAGGTGTTATCCAGGGACAGCAGGCAGATATTCTTGACTGATGGGTGACGGCACCGACGGAGCCCCGGTACGGACAATTTTAGAGTGATTGCACTCTAAGAACTTTAGAAAGTTCTAGCTCGGCCGCACCGCGCACGCGCGAGTGCCTTCCCGCCCGACAGAGGCGCGCGGTCCCTCAGTTAGTATAAGCCAGCTAAGAAGCCAACCCGGGGAGGTGGGTGGGACGCAAGAATATCTGCCTGCTGTCCCTGGATAACACCTGTTACGGTAAGTAACTGTGCTTTATCCCAGGACAAGCAGGCAGCATATTCTTGACTGATGGGTGACCTCCAAGCTAACAAAAAGAGGGATGGAGGGAAGGTTGGCCATTAGGAAAACAAATTTTGCAAAACAGATTGGCCGAAGTGTCCATCCCGTCTGGAAAAAGCATCCAGACAATAATGAGATGTAAAAGTGTGAACTGAGGACCAAGTAGCAGCCTTGCAGATTTCCTCAATAGAAGTGGAGCGGAGGAAAGCTACAGATGCTGCCATTGCTCTGACTCTATGGGCCGTGACAGAACCTTCCAGTGTCAGTCCGGTCTGAGCATAACAGAATGAAATGCACGCTGCCAGCCAATTAGACAACGTACGTTTAGAAACGGGACGTCCCAATTTATTTGGATCAAAGGACAGAAAAAGTTGAGGAACTGATCTGTGGGGTTTCGTACGCTCTAGATAGTAAGCCAGAGCCCTTTTACAATCCAAAGTGTGTAAAGCTTGTTCTCCAGAATGAGAATGAGGTTTTGGAAAGAAAACAGGGAGAACAATGGATTGGTTGAGATGGAATTCAGATACAACCTTAGGGAGAAACTTTGGATGTGTACGCAGAACCACCTTGTCATGGTGAAAAACCGTAAAGGGAGGATCTGCGACCAGTGCATGAAGCTCACTGACCCTCCTGGCAGAGGTAAGGGCAATAAGGAAAAGCACCTTCCAAGTAAGAAACTTGAAAGGAGAGGTAGCCAAGGGTTCAAATGGAGGCTTCATTAAAGCAGAAAGAACCACATTGAGATCCCAGATAACAGGAGGGGCTTTAAGAGGTGGTTTCACGTTGAAAAGCCCACGCATGAACCTGGACACCAGGGGATGAGCTGAGAGAAGTTTTCCATGGACTGGCTCATGAAAAGCTGAAATGGCACTGAGGTGGACTCTGATGGACGAAGACTTAAGGCCAGAGTCAGACAAAGAGAGCAAATAGTCCAACAACGTCTCCACTGCCAGGGAAGTGGGATCAAGATGATGAAGAAGACACCAGGAGGAAAATCTCGTCCACTTCTGATGGTAACATTGCAGAGTGGTTGGTTTCCTGGAGGCATCCAGAATGGAACGAACAGGCTGAGATAAGAGAGTATCATGAGATGTCAGCCCGAGAGATACCAAGCTGTCAGGTGTAGAGACTGGAGGTTGGGATGAAGGAGGGTTTCCTGCTGTTGCGTAAGCAGAGAAGGAAACAGAGGAAGAAGAAAAGGTTCCCTGGAACTGAGTTGAAGTAGAAGGGAGAACCAATGTTGCCTGGGCCACCTCGGAGCAATCAGAATCATGGTGGCTCGTTCCCTCTTGAGCTTGAATAAGGTTCTCAACATTAGAGGCAGAGGAGGGAAGGCGTACAGGAACAGATTCGACCAGTCGAGGAGAAAAGCATCCGCTGTCAGACGGTGAGGAGAGTAAAGTCTGGAGCAGAAGAGGGGCAGCTGGTGATTGTGAGGAGCTGCAAAGAGGTCTATCTGAGGAGTGCCCCATTGAGTGAAGATAGACTGCAGAGTTATAGGATCGAGTGTCCACTCGTGAGGCTGGAGAATTCTGCTGAGTTTGTCCGCTAAAGAATTCTGTGTTCCCTGAATGTAGATAGCTTTCAGGAAGAGATGGTGATCTATGGCCCAATTCCAGATCTTTTGGGCTTCTTGGCATAGAAGGCGAGAGCCTGTCCCACCCTGTTTGTTGATGTAGTACATCGCAACTTGATTGTCTGTGCACAACAAGAGGACCTGAGGAAAGAGAAGATGTTGGAAAGCCTTGAGGGCATAAAACATCGCTCTGAGTTCCAGGAAATTGATTTGATGCTTCTTTTCCTGGGCTGTCCAAAGACCTTGAGTCTGGAACTCGTTCAAGTGAGCTCCCCATGCATAAAGAGAGGCGTCGGTGGTGATAACCAGGTGATGAGGGGGCTGATGGAACAGAAGACCTCTGGATAGATTTGAGGATACCAACCACCATTGAAGAGACTGACGAAGAGATGATGTCACAGATATGTGTCGTGAGCAAGGATCCGTCGCTTGGGACCACTGAGTAGCAAGGGTCCATTGAGGAGTGCGTAGGTGAAGACGTGCGAGGGGCGTGACATGAACTGTAGACGCCATGTGCCCCAAGAGTACCATCATTTGCCTGGCTGAGATGGAAGGCAGTGAAAGTACCTGTTGACATAGAGACTGAAGGGTCTGAAGACGATTGGATGGCAGGAAAGCTCTCATGAGGAGTGTGTCCAGGATCGCTCCAATGAATTGAAGTCTCTGAGTAGGGATGAGATGAGATTTGGGTAGATTGATCTCGAACCCCAGAATTTGTAGAAACAAGATGGTTTGGTTGGTGGCCAGAAGAACTGCTTGAGCGGATGTGGCCTTGATTAACCAGTCGTCCAGGTAAGGGAAGACCTGGAAGTGATGAGAGCGTAGAAATGCCGCTACCACAATGAGACACTTGGTGAAGACCCTTGGAGAGGAGGCAAGGCCGAAGGGCAGCACCTTGTATTGGTAATGAGAATGATTGATCATGAAGCGTAGGTACTGTCTGGAAGCCAGATTTACTGGTATGTGAGTGTACGCTTCTTTGAGATCGAGGGAACATAGCCAGTCGCCTTGATTGAGAAGAGGATAAAGAGTGGCCAGAGAAAGCATCTTGAACTTTTCTTTGACCAAATATTTGTTGAGATCGCGGAGATCTAGAATGGGTCTGAGATCTCCTGTTTTTTTGGGGACTAAAAAATATCGGGAGTAGAACCCCTGCCCCTGCTGGTCTAGGGGAACTTCTTCTATGGCATTTAGAAGAAGGAGGGATTGAACCTCTTGGAGAAGAAGGGTTAATTGAGGACTGGAAGCAGACTCTTTTGGTTGACTTGGAGGAGGTAGTGACTGAAAGTTGAGAGAGTAGCCGTGGCGGATGATGTTGAGGACCCACTGGTCTGACGTGATAAGTTCCCAACGGCTTATGAAATAAGTAAGGCGTCCTCCTATAGGTTGTGGAAGTTGGGTAGAAGGAACAAAACTGGCTATGTTCTGGAGAATTAAGTCAAAAGGGTTGTGTAGACTTTTGCACTGGTGCAGGTTTTACCTGTTGTTGTTGCTGAGGCTGTCTAGCAGCCGGCCTTTGTTGTCTCTGGCGTCGTTGCTGGGGAGCAGCTTGAGGCAGAGGACGAGCCACAAATCTACGCTGGTAGGAGGATTGTGGACGAAAAGGTCTGGTTGTTGGCGGCTTCTTAGACTTAAGAAGTGTATCCCATCTAGTCTCATGAGCCGATAACTTTTGAGTGGTGGAGTCCATGGAATCTCCAAACAACTCATCCCCTAGGCAAGGTGCATTGGCTAGCCGATCCTGATGGTTAACATCGAGTTCAGAAACCCTAAGCCAGGCCAGCCGTCTCATTGCCACTGAGATGGCTGTAGCCCTAGAGGTCAGCTCGAAGGTGTCATAAATGGATCTAACCATGAATTTCCGGAGCTGGAAAAGCGAAGAACAAGTTTGGTGAAAAACCGACTTTTTCCGATCAGGGAGATATTTCTCAAAAGCAGAGATATTCTGAATAAGCTGCTTTAAGTAGAAGGAGAAATGGAATGCATAATTCCCTGATCGATTCGCCAACATTGCATTTTGGTATAGTCGTTTCCCAAACTTGTCCATAGACTTTCCCTCTCTGCCAGGAGGGACAGAAGCATACACACTAGCCCCCTTGGACTTTTTGAGGGTGGATTCGACCAAAAGGGACTCATGATGTAACTGGGGTTTATCAAACCCAGGGATAGGAAGGACTCTGTATAGAGAGTCTAATTTTCGGGGAGCCCCAGGAATGGTGAGGGGAGATTCCAAATTTTTATAGAACGTCTCTCTCAAGATATCATGGAGAGGTAACTTAAGGTATTCCTTTGGAGGCTGATCAAAATCCAGAGCATCAAGAAAAGCTTTGGATTTCTGTGACTCAGCCTCCAAAGGAATAGAGAGAGAGTCACACATTTCCTTTAAAAAGGAAGAAAAAGAAGATACTTCTGGTTTAGAGGAGGGCCCCAAGGCAGAGGTGTCCTCTTCACCAGAAGAACATTCTCCCTCAGAAAGGAGAGGGTCTTCTGAGTCGCCCCACAAGTCAGGGTCTTGAACTTGGAAGCTCCGGTCCCGAGAATCCGGCGTGGAAGACTGTAAGTGATGGGATTTTCTATGAGATTTCCCTGACCTGCCTGACTCGGTACCGGGGGATGTGACTGTATGCACCGGTGCCGAAGTCTGAACAGCTTGATGGTGGGATCTCGGCTCCGGTGCAAGAATCGGCATGGAGACAGAGGAAACAGACTGTACCGGTACCGACGAAGTGGAAGTTGACAAAGTAGGACGATCCACTGTCGGTACCGGCGGCTCAGACCGGACTGGTACCGGAAGACTCGGTACCAGGAGTGAAGGCAGAATGTGCTCTAACTGTTCTTTAAGTTGTAATTTTAGAACAGCAGCAATACGGTCTTCGAGAGAAGGCACCGGTACCGCCTTTTTCTTTTGCGGTACCTGCGGTGCCGCTCTACGCTCCGAGGATGAGGAACCCGATGTAGAGGGGCTCACCTCTATTGGAGCGGAGCGCTTCCGTGAGCGCCTCGAGGTCTGCAGGATTGGGCTCGCTGCTATTGAGACCGGAGGACGCTCCAACGGGGAAGGCTTCTTAGCCGGCTTACCTGGAGGAGCCGACACCGACGCGGTATCGCGTGGTGTCGACGATGTGGGTGCCGACTGAGCCGGAGTCGAAGTCGGTGCCGGAGTGGTATCGGACATCTCGGTGCCGAAAAGAAGTTTTTGTTGAATCTCTCTATTTTTAAGAGTTCTTTTCTTTAGAGTCGCACAGCGGGTGCAGGTAGACGATTGATGGTCCGGGCCAAGGCACTGTAGACACCAATTATGTGGGTCAGACAGTGAAATTGGCCGTGCACACCGCTGGCACTTTTTAAACCCGGGTTGAGGGGGCATGAATGTGAAGACGGCTTCAGCCAAATCGAAGGCCGAGGCTTCGATAGTGGCAGTAGGCCCCGCCGGGGCGAAACCGAAAAAAGAAAGAAAACTAAATCAGTTTTTTTTTTTTTTTTTTTTTTTTTTAAGAAAGAAAGTAAAATAAAATGAAGGAAATAACCTTCTAAAGACGTTTACGCGAGCGGGAAGGCGAAAAAATGGAAAAAGTTTTCAACAGCCGTTGAAACGTGCGACTTCTTAGCTCCGCGGAAACTAAGAAACTGAGGGACCGCGCGCCTCTGTCGGGCGGGAAGGCACTCGCGCGTGCGCGGTGCGGCCGAGCTAGAACTTTCTAAAGTTCTTAGAGTGCAATCACTCTAAAATTGTCCGTACCGGGGCTCCGTCGGTGCCGTCACCCATCAGTCAAGAATATCTGCCTGCTGTCCTGGGATAATCAGATGAATCTTGAAATTCCGTCATTGAACTTGGTGAGACAAGTAAGAATTCGACCGTCTATGGGGGAGTGTGCAATTGCAGGGTGCAGTTTTGTGGAATTTATTATCAATTGAAATCAAGCAGTCATCTACTGCAATTCAGGAGAGGTGTCAAAACGTTATTCGAGAGATAATATAAGCAAATCAGTTTATTTGTTATAGGTAGACTTTTGGTTTACCATGTGTTTGTAAAATTTTCTGTGAGAACAGCTGTAGAATCAAATTTTATATGAGTTTTATACATTTTATGTATGTTTTTATGGAACCCACTCAAAACTGTGGATGCAGTGGGACATAAATTTTTTAAATTTTAAAAAAACCCCAAACAAACCCACAAAAAAAAAACTCCATACCATCATTAGAAGAGACATTAACAGTAGAAACTGCCATGGCTCTCTCACACAGGAGGACCAGTGAGGAAGGGGAAACTATGGGATTCATAATCAAAACAGAAATATGTCTTAAAACCCCCCCAAGTTGGTACTTGGAAGACCTAAAAGACAGGTTGTCCAAGTGCCAATAATCGAAACGGCTTTTTAGATGTATCCAAGGACATTTTAGGCCTCTGAATGCTGCTGTGCACCCAGAGCTGAAAGGGGCATTTTTGGAGGAGTGGTTAGGGCGGGATTTAAGACAACCTAGACTTAAGTCATCCTGCAGGTATAAAGGAAAGTTTTACAAGGCTGCCTGGATGGAACTTATACGTTGTGACTTAGGCAATCTAAAACCAGGTCTAAGTGCCCAGAAGTGACAAGATAACCACTGCAGACAAAGTACAGACCCCCCACACACTCCTCCAGTGATCACACTGACCCCTCACATGACCATAAAAATCAGAATAAAAACATATATACCTACTATAGGAAAGCCTAATAGAACCGCACAGAGAATCTCTTAAGTAGCCTTGGGGGTGGGCTAGTGAACCATAGAGAGGAGAACCCAGGCTCATAAGCCACTCCAACCACTACATTCATGGTGGAAAATGTGAGCCTACTATAAACCTCCAAAACCCTACTGTACTGCCATATAGGTGCCACCTGCAGCCATAAGGGCTATTGGGGTTGTAGACAGGTGGGTATAGTGGGTTTTGGGGGGGCTCAACATTACTTATATGGGAGTTCTGGTGAGATGTTTATGTGGCACCCCACTGCTCTCTTGCTATGTCTGGATGGACAGTCCATCAAAATGCTGGCCCCTCCCACATTCAAAAGGTCTTGTTCTGGGCGTTTGAGACTTTTGGGACTTGGACGAATATTTCGATGAGAATGTGGAATAAAGATAGACATACTGGCAGTCTGGACGATGAAATGCCTGGACATATAAATGGACAACTTTTGAAAAAAAGTATACTTTAGACTTATTTTTCAAGAATGGACTCTTGTATCCTGCCAACTTTAGGCGCCTAGCACCCTACGTCCAAATTGGACTTAGACGTATGTTTTGATTATGTTCCTCTATGTGAAGAGTGCCAGTTTTGAAAAGAAACCTGAAAATAAAATCACCTTTGCCACTGGTACAGCTCTCACTGACATTACCAGAGGACAGGGAACCTTCCCTCACCCCTGAAGTAATTGGGTAGATCTCTTTAACTTTACTCCAAATAAAAAGTGGAGTTTCTGACATCAGAGGGAAGTCTTCTGGCTCAGTCACGGCAAGCACATAGGAGCCGCTGCCTGTGGCTTTGTGCAGAGAAATGACTGTGATTGGAAGGAGGAGGGAGACAGCCAGAAGAAGGTAAACACCCACCGGAGAGAGGCACATACTTGGAGCACAGAATGGAGAGAGGGAGGGAGAGAGAGGGGCGCATTGGGACTCAGGAGGGAGGGAGCACAAACTTCGGACAAAGGATGGAGGGGGCATGAACATGGGACACAGAATGGAGGAAGCAAGGGAAACATGAGCTATACGATGGAAGAATGGAGAGAGTGAGGGAAAGAGATGCTGAGGTGAGGGAGAGAATAGAAAGGGAGAATTGGGTGTCTGAGTGAGAGGGAAAGAGAGATGGTGCACATGGAGAGATGAAGAAAGAGGAGAATTGCTGGACATAGGGAGGGTGAGAGAATTATTGGCCATTGTAGTGGGAGAGGAGTGAGGTAGAGATGCATGGGGAAGAAAGAGATGAGAGGGAGTAATATTGGATGTGGTGGAGAGGGAACAGTGGGATGGATGGAAAGGGAAGCAAGGAGGTGGAGAAGGTGGGAAGAATACTAGGATCTGAGTTATATACAAATTTAACTTAAGAACGGTTTTAAAAAACAGAACCTGTTCTTAACCCGGGGGACTGCCTGTACTTAAAGTGCTCATCAGTTAACATCTGTAGAACAAGTCCGTAAAGCATTACTGTATTGATCTGCTTCTTGTTTCTGGACAGACAGTTCTGAAAAACATTCTCGTTAAATCTTTTATTTGATGAAACCTGCTGCAGCTTCTTGTTCTGAATATTGAGCTCAGGTTGCTCAATTTACATTGATGTGTTCTACAAGCAATGGTAACCCTCAGCTTAGCATTCAACACTTATGTAACTGTAGCAATACTGCTTATCCTTGGAGAAAGTATAGTTGTTTACTCTGCTATCCTGGATTCTCTGTGAAAAGCAGGAACCTACAGCCACACAATCCCATACTGGGGGGCTTGCATCTTGCCAACATATTAAATGAGGTGGCAGGTATGTGACAAGAGGCAAAATGCTGGTCATGCTCAGAAGGTTCTTTGAGGCTTTCAAGTTCTGGGATTGCATATCAACTGGTTACATAATTGATGTCTGAAGAGAACCCTTGTTACAGGGTAAACAGCTACACACAGCCATACATGTGTGCAAACACACATACACACACATATATAATGTATACATGGGAAAAAAAGGTACCTTCCACCATCTTCACAGTTAAGATAAACAATATCACACTGCCATTAATTTTGCATGGCAGTAAAAAGTAAGTAAGCAGCAAGTTCTAGCAGTCAATTATGCAAAGTGTTGCTTGTACAAATTACCTAAATTTGCTTAATTATGTCGTTAGATATCAAATTCTAACGCCACCTATTACCATGTATATGTCATACACAGGTTTACCAGACGTCCGGAACAATCCAGACGTGTCCTCTGTTTAGAGGATTGTTCAGGTTCTTGGACGGACTTTCCAAAACCTGGCAGTCTGTCTGGGTTTTGGAAAACCTTGAGCTCCAGCCGCATCTGGAGGTCTTTTAACAAGCATGGACGGATGATGTCACATGCATCTGCGTATGCTTGAGACCCTCCAAACGCAGCCTGGAAGTCGGGAAAAAAAGGAGATGAGGCATTTGGGGGGGCGGAGCTGAAGGCAGAACAGGGCAAGTTGGAGGCAGAACAAGGCGGGGCTCGGGGCAGAACAGAGAAGGGCCATACATCTGGGTTTGTCCATTGTTAAATATGGTAACCCTAAGCCATAGGGCAGGGGAAAAAAGAAGCGAACTGGCCTTGGCAAAAACACAAAGGCACAAAAAAAGATTCCATTGACTTGAGACTTCATATGGTCTTTTTCAAGACCTAGAACTTTTAGACTTTTTATACATTTTTTATGTATTTGTTTTGAATAAATGTGACTCACAACTGGTACAGACATCTCACTTGCCTCTTTTTTGAATCCTAAGTCATACACATGTATGCACACACACATACATAAGTGTTACAGACAAAGGAAGTAGATTTAGTAAAAGGTGAGAAAAAGCAACCTGTGATTATTCAAAGATCTTGCCACAAATTGGAATCTGCTATTTGGTTATAATGTTTCATGAAGAGGGCTAGCCACCTTATCAGTGGACCCTGAACCCTAAACTGAGACTATACCATCAACACTGTTCTTTGTTTGGAACCAGAAATTATTTTATAACTTTGGTTAAGCTACTTTTCTCTCATTTAAAACCCTTTCATGCTGACTTCTATGACTGATGTGGACAAGACCAAGAATGAAGAATGTGCCTCATTTCAGAATAACAGAACCAAAACAAATGCATGAAACTTTCTCTGAGAGAATTTGTAAGGAGATTTGTCATTTGCTCAAACGCCAGGTCCCTGGACTCAACCACCAACACACCTATGAAAGTGGGATTCAGGCCTGAAAGAATAAAACTACAGCTCTACCAGTCCAACCAGGATCATCTGCTGAAGGTAGAGAAATATCCAGACTGCACCTCTTCTTCTAACAGAGATGTCAATAGAAGTTATATTCTTTCTCTATCTCCATCTACTGGTTAAGGGATATACCCTACTGGTATGGACTGGTCTAGCTGGACAAAAAAGAAAAAAGATTTTGAAAATATAAAAATCCCCAGAAAGTTCAAGTTAAGAAAACATAAGGATCCATAAATAGTGAATTTTGCAAGAAAAACAAGCACATATTTCTAAAGAAGGCTTACAGCCAAAAATGAAGACGACAACAGGACCTTTTCAACTCATGCCATGGTAAAAAAAGATCTGTAGTCTCTTGTATGCATGAAAAGCTTATAAGCTTACTAGCAAAGGTATAGTCAAGCCTAAATGCAATCATCCCTCATGCAAGAATGACTTTCCTATTGACTCATGGAGAATGTCAACATTTAAGCTGGCACTGTGCATACTTGCTTCCAGGCACACATTGCTATGACACCACAGAGAAATCAAACAAAAGCTAATGACTCTGACAGCAACACCTGACTCAGTGCTGACCTGTGGTAGTGCTGACCATGCCTCCCACTGCCTGACCACTCTCCATGAGCTCCTGTACAGAGTCCAGACTCCTTTCCCGATGCTCCTCGATGTTCTTCACCTAGAAGTGAAGGTGGCATAATAAGCCTCTGCTTACTCCTATGTCATACAAAAAGATTAAATCGCTTAATATTTCTTTAGCTTCCACCTGTAATAAATCCAGAGAATGCCCACACCGTGTTCCACAGAAAGCCACACTGAGTATGTTCAATGCTTAGTTGCTTAGTGTGGTAGCCATCCTCATAGGAACCAATATTGAACACATTCTGAATCTTAAGGAATTATGTTGGATGTTTGAGCTCAATACTATGATCCCTCATGGGCTAAACCTTACAAGCGATTGGCTGACTCTGGCGGTATGGATGAATGTATTTGCTGGTTTGTTCCTGGTATGTATGGGGTATTGCGTTCTGATTGGTGGAAGTCGGTATTCCCTTCTTTAGCTCCTCCCTGAACGCCGCAGCCATGTTACAGTTTCGGCGTGATTGAGATGGATTTAGTAATACTCTAAGAAAGTGAACCGTTCTGATAAGTTTAGTGAGATTCAATTCGCCTTAGATTATCCGGGAGACTTAATGAAGATTTTTGCTTTTGTAGTGTCCCCGACCCTGAGGAAGAACTTTGAAATGCGTCGGTGGGGATTTCGACAGAACCAGTCTAAGTTAAGTGGCAAGTCCATATGAATACTATTAAGCTATGAAGATTGATTTTTCTATCATATTCAAGCATTGGCACTTTATTACACAATAATTATATATATAAACAAAAAGCAGTTCCGTGAGTGAACCTTCACCGTATATTGGTTCCTATGAGGATGGCTACCACACAAAGCAACTAAGCATTGAACATACTCAGTGTGGCTTTCTGAGGAACACGGTGTGGGCATTCTCTGGATTTATTACAGGTGGAAGCTAAAGAAATATTAAGTGATTTAATTTGATAACCTGTGCATTTTGATTGCTGTGAGAATACAAAAAGATTAAACATCCGTCTCCAAATACTCCTGCCTATAACAGCATGTACCGCTGCCCCATCCCCCACTTCACTACATTTCTTTCTGGCTATAATAGCTTTTATCCCTCTGTGCTCTACCTTGCTAGAACATAAACCCAAGGGACTGCAGAGTGCAATAACCTCCATCTAGGGGGGAGCTGTACTTGTATAAGAAATTATTGTTCAGATAAGTGAGTGACAGCAGTTCTGGAATATTCATGCAGATAAACTAACCTCCAGCCACAGCTGTCCATCCTCTCGCTCAGCAGGGCTGCTTTCTGTGGTAGCAAAATATTGCATACTGTCCAGCAAACATGTCCATGATGTTTTTTGCTTTAGGGTGTCACCATACCAAGAAGGGTGATGTTCGCACTGCAAGAGCTGAGCTTTGGCTGCAGAAACAATCACGCATCCCTCAGTTTCCGCACCTCGCAGCACTATCTGTGGTCACGAACAAGAACAGAACAGTAAATAACAAAATAACCATAAGAAAATTCCAAGACAGCAGAGGATAACAGATATTGATTTGGAAGCTCATGGCTCCTGCAGTTGCAGGCTTTCCCAGAGGTAAATGCTGCAGAGAATGGTGCAGGAATACTGGTTTTGGGGAACTCATAGCTCAGGCAGTTCAAAACTCTCACAGTAGGAGACATTATAAAGAATGGTGGAGCAGTAGGCATGCTTACAGCTCCTGCAGTACCACCCTCTCCCAGTAAGAGGTGCCACAGGGAATGGCACAGGATGTTAGCAAGATATTCACAGTATCCTTTTCTCCAAAAGGAAGCCTGTGTTTTGCATAAGGTGAACTGGAGTTCATCTGACAACAGCCTCTCCATATGCTTGGTACCTGGCAATTCACCAGCTCAATGAGCCAGTTGCGATTAAAGATGTCATTAGTTTGGCAGGCAGCGATGCCACAGAGCTGTTCACTGACACCAGATTCATCTTCTGTGAAAACCACAAACTTATCTGTCTCCTCAATGAGCTTCTGTAGCATGTAGGCTCCTAGAATTAGGAAACAAAGAGCAGCTTAATGATGGTGCACTTGTTCTCTGCTCACTCACCCTAGCCAGAGAACAGCTAGGGACCCAAGCAGCATCAGTACCTATTAGAAGTTGGCCGAATTAACAGACTTTTGTAATGAATGATAACATTTTCCCAAGGTAAGATATTTGATAGAAGGGAAAAGGGTGGGTTTTATTTTTATTTATCTCATAATGCATATGAATATGTCAATAGTCTCACTGTATTGTATGAAATACTGTTACGGGAGGGGATGGGATGGGAGGGTTTCTATTTAATAATAATTGTTCAGATATCAGGTGTAATACATAATATTCAAGATATTAGAATATAAATATGTAATGAAATGTTATATTTAATGTGTTATATGAGAGTTAATCAAGTGTATATTTATAAGTTCATATGATTTTATCTAATACACTTGTTGTAATATGCAAAAATGAATAAAGAATTTAAAACAAGAAGTTGGCCGAATTTTGGCTTCAGTGCCAAAACTGGCCCAAAATCTTTTTTTTTTCTGTCTTTCTGTTTCGGCCAAAAGGCTACAATCATGGTTTCGGTTTTAGCCAAAACTGACCGTGTGTTTTTGGTGAATACTGAAAATTCGTGCTTTGTCCTGTTTGTTTTCCTCCCTTTCCCTTAACATAGGGTTACCAGATTTTCCCGAAGGAAAATATAAAAACTTATGACCACGCCCCCTGATGGCATCCACGCATGCACGGACGTGATGCAATGACCCTACCTTAACAGGAGTTGTCTTTCCTCTGCCCACCTGCAAGCAACCATCTTGGGCCTATGATACAAACCATGGCAATGTAGGAATACGAGTCATTGCAGAAGTGATCCTCGGACTACACCACAAGAAACTATGAAAGGTAGAGTGGAAGGGAGAGCTACTCTTTGTATTCTTTTTTTTGTGTGTAATACGATTACAAGTAATGCAGTTATGATGTTGCATAGTAGTTTATATGTTTAATAGAGTGCTCCAAATAAATGCTTTTGATGCAAAGATTTAGCTGTAATTTAAGTCTGCAAATTTGAGATGAGCTCCTTAGGAATTAGCCTCTCTGTGGAGATATGACATCAGCTGTCACTTAAAATGTGGTGCAAAATCGTCCACTGTGAAAGCTCTGAGGCTTTTGGTTTCAGTTTTCATTAGTGTCCCCATGTGTGAGTAGGGTTACCAGATGTCTGGATTTTCCCCAACATTGGTCAGTCATTCTAAAGATGCTTAGTCACTCAATAGGCTGTAGGAAAAAGTAGGACTAAAAGTTGATAAGGTAGTGTCTCTGTAGCTACTGCTCCCACCTCCACCTGCAGCTCACTTATCCTACTTCTCCAAGCGAAGTTCAGTCTTCCAGGTACTATATGTAATGTGAGAAATGATGAATGTTATAAAGAGAGGAAAAATGAGGGTATATACTTACCTTTTTTCATTTTTCCTCTCTTTATAATATTCACCATTTCTCACAATATATATTTTCTGTATGTTTTGAAGATTCCTAAAGAAGGCACCATTTGCCGAAAAATGGACCGTGTCAGAGCCTTCTCTACAACACTGAATGTATTCTACATTTGATCTTGGATCCTGCTTTACAATACTGACTAATCTAAATTTGGTATCTAATTTTATTATAAGATTTGTGTTTTCATTCTGACATCATGATTTTTTTTCCACTTCTTAAGTGTATATGCTGCACCATTTTGGTAGCCTCCGACCTTTCAAAAGCACAGATTCCAGAACTGAACACAACACTCCAGCCCACAAAAAAAGGGGATGCTTCCTGTGGTTCTGGTCACCATTTTATAACACAGTTTTTCTGTCAAAATCACCTCAAGGTGTACGGTATACTCTCGTTGGCACATTATCAGTTTCTCACACATTAACATGTACTTTTCCCTCAGATTTCTGCTCTCCAAATGCATAATTCTGCTTTTCTTTTGCACTGAATCTACACCTGCTTTTGGCACAACTCATTTTTCCTGCAACTGTAATAGCCCCCAGCCTATCTCAAGAAGATGTCCTACCTCCAGAGGAAGCTTTCTCAGTTTGGCTGCTGTTTACTAGCACGGTCACTTTCTTGGGAAGTGCAAAGTTGTGCGAGGAGCTGCGCTTTAGCTTCTTGGCCTGTAGCTGTGTGTCAATCTTCAGCCCTTTCAGAGCCTCTGTGGACAGGTTCCGCTTCAGCACAGCTGCTTTTTTGTACCCATCATACAGCCCAAAAGCAATGTCCCTGTTCACAGTAGTCCAAGAAGCCCTCAAGTCCACAAGATGCAGCCGGTGTGTATAGAAGGCACTCTCCCCTTCTATGGAAGAAAGTTCCTATGACAAAAAAAAAAAAGAAAGTTGGTGCTATAAACTAAGACCTCTTCCAGTCAATGTAGCATAAAATCAGTACTGAAAAGACAGTGGGAGAGGCAACATTTCAGTGCTGACTGCCTCTGGCATGAATAAGATGAAGTTTCAGTGCTACTACAGGCACAGTGTTACAGGAACACTGTTGATACCTCCTCAGTCCGGTTGCTGTGGCGTTGGTAGGTCAGAGATGATAGGCTGACCAGGTGGGTTTTCTTCACCAGACTGTCCAGCTGATGGTCAGCATTTTCATCACATGTAGATGCCATTAGGTGCACAGTGACCAGGCTGAGGTCACTCACCATCTGTGGGATACTCCATTCTGAGATCAGGCGACGCATCACTGTCCCAGCTGTCAGTAGGATGGATAAAGGGGAGAGAAAGCCAAGTTCTTTTATAAAGTTAGTCCTCCATTTCCTTTATATTGTAAGGGCTTCCCAAACTTATCCTAGGGATCTCAAAACCAGTGAAAGCTGGATATTGACAATTAAGATAAAAAAAATATCTATCTATCTATCTATATATATATATTCCCAATGTATGCAAATCTCTTTTGCATAGTTACTGAGCACTGTATAACCCCAGAGAAGCAGTCAACAAAATGCTCATTCTAAACAGGCTATTTAGCTACAATCTGAATGAAATTTCATGCAATCAACTACTCCATGACAGAGCTGTTCAGGCCTCACCCTGAGGGATGAGTCTCTGGGTTCCCCGGGTAAATATGTGGCCCTGGTTACACTCCACTTGAATACCTCGCTGCTGAGCAAAGGAAGCCCAATAATGAATCTAGAGAGGAAACAGACACAAGAAATAAGATCATGCTAAGAAGTGATCTGCAGTACATGATACACGCACAACCAAGCCACATATTTCACATAACACCTAGACACAGTCTTTAGTTGTATCCAGCACCAAGCCTATAGAGTCAGACACAAAGATACAGTAACAGTTTATAGAGTACACCACCTGCATATTATGGGAAAGTGCAAGATACAAGAATCGAAGGGTTGTATTGGCTGCAGTTCTAGGAAAAGCAGAGGATACGAAGGCTGTCTCTGGAAACGGGGGCATTTGAATCAGAGCAACTAGTGGGCCCAGTACTTTGTGCAGGGCCCCCAAGTCTGGCCACTGCTACTCCCTCTCCTCTGAGGCAACTTGTAAAGGATGGAAAATGCTACCTGCAGCTGTTTTCAATCCACCGGAGCCAAGAATCTAATCTAATATAGGACTTATTTACCGTTTAATCACCACAAGGTTCAAAGTGGTTTACAATCTCAAGAAGCCCAAAAACAAAAGTTTTTAATGTTTTACAAAAATGTACACGAGATAAACTCTGTTCTTAAAATCACAGGCAAACCATTCCAGACAAATATTGCTTGATAAGAGAACATGGAACTGAGCAGGCCCACACAAAAGAAACAGGAGTCTTTAAGAAATTTTAGACTGTTGGCCCCACTCATCAGGGGGCCTGGCTGTAGGTGGCTTTCATCAGGGGGCCCCCGGTTGTCATCCCCCATGATAGCCATGCCACCGATATCAACCGGCCAGCACGACTTTGTTCTTATTTTAATGGGGACATGTGCCCATGAAGAAAAAAAAGAAAATAAAAAAACCCCAACTTTTTCTGCCCTGAATAACTGAGTGGCAGGAGGCTGCTTCCCCTATCACTTAGCTGTTCGGGCTTCCCCTGCCGGCTCTGCGCTTGTGTGAAAGTCGCTTTTCCAGTGATTAGTAGGATGGAATTACGTTGATCTCCGCAAAACTAATTTCTATGCAAAGTCGGTTGAGCATCGATCACCATTTTAAAATTGGACAAGGGATCGGCCCACAGCAACCCACTCAGTTTTAGCAACCATTTTTAGTGCATTTGGCCCATAGTGGAGACTGAAGGATGAAATGGGGGGGGGGAAGGGGGAAGTAAGAGAACAGAAGATGGAGAATGAGAAATGAGATTGAGAGGCAGGACTGTCCTTATCAAGGGAAGGGAAGGGAATTAAGGTTAGCACAACTGCCTCCAATATCACTTCTAGTGGATCAGGAGATGCCACAGACCTTAAATATCGAGAGGCTATCCTGCCAACCTCTAGAAGGGAACCCCCTTCTTCAAATCTGTGGGTAATGGGGAAAATTATTCCAACAGATTCATCGTGAGCCTCACACTCCCCTAGGGTCAGTCCTGCCTGCATAGATGGGAAAAGTACATGATGCCAAACAAACTTACTGCACTTCTTTGAAGGGATAAACAGCCAGATGGATCAAGAGGAACCCATAGACATCATTTATCTCGACTTCCAAAGTACCCCATGAGCGGCTACTTAGGAAACTGTGGAACCACGGGGTAGAAGGGGATGTATACAGATGGATTAAACACTGGTTGGCAGGCAGAAAGCAAAGGGTTGGAGTGAAGGGCCACTACTCGGACTGGAGGAGGGTCACGAGCGGTATTCCACAGGGGTCGGTGCTCGGACCGCTGCTGTTCAATGTTTTTATAAATGATCTAGAAACAGGGACGAAGTGTGAAGTTATAAAGTTTGCGGATGACACTAAACTCTGTAGCAGGGTTAGAACAGCGGAGGAATGTGAAGACTTACAAAGGGACCTGAACAAACTGGAGGAGTGGGCAAATAAATGGCAGATGAACTTCAATATAGAGAAATGCAAGGTCATGCATATAGGGAAAAAGAACCTGATGTTCAGCTCTAAAATGGGGAGATTAGAACTAGGGGAAAGTAACTTTGAAAAAGGCTTGGATGTGCTGGTGGATACAACAATGAAGTCAACGGCACAATGCGCGGCAGCCTCAAAGAAAGCAAACAGAATGTTGGGTATTACTAAGAAGGGTATTACAACCAGGACGAAGGAAGTCATCGTGCTGCTGTATCGTGCAATGGTGCGTCCGCATCTGGAGTACTGTGTCCAATATTGGTCACCGTACCTTAAGAAGGACATGGCGATACTTGAGAGGGTTCAGAGAAGAGCGACAAAAATGATAAAAGTTATGGAAAACCTTTCATATGCAGATAGGTTAGAAAGGCTGGGGCTCTTCTCCCTTGAAAAGCGGAGACTCAGAGGAGACATGATAGAGACTTTCAAGATCATGAAAGGCATAGAGAAGGTAGAGAGGGACAGATTCTTCAGCCTATTGGGAACCACAAGAACAAGGGGGCACTCGGAGAAATTGAAAGAGGACAGGTTTAGAACCAATGCTAGGAAGTTCTTTTTCACTCAGAGGGTGGTGGGCACCTGGAATACGCTTCCGGAGGTTGTGATAGGGCAGAGTACACTACGGGGTTTTAAAGAAGGATTGGATAAATTCCTGAAGGATATGGGGATTGAGGGATACAGATAGAGGTAGAGATAGGATTATGAAAGGATAGATAGAAGCATTAAGGGGAATAAAGGGTTTTAGACAAGGATCACCTTACAGGTCATGGACCTGATGGGCCACCGCGGGAGCGAACTGCTGGGCGCGATGGACCTATGGTCTGACCCAGCGGAGGCAACTTCTTATGTTCTTATGACAACTTTAAAAGGCATATGTGTGAAAGCACAAAGTAAGGGAATCATAGGACACGTTACCTGGAGTTGTGGGAAAAGTGCAGTATATGACAGCTGTTTGTAGTGTTGTCCAAGCTTTTTCTTGCTGGGTTTCAAGTTATTGAATAGTTTCCCACGACAGATGGGTCTCGTCACACTGGTCCAAGTAGCCCAGAAGTTCTGCATCCAGCGAAGTGTGCTGCTGTACAACAGGATCCTGGGCTGAGAGACCTCTGATAGAAACAGATAAAAGATCCATTTTCAGAAGAATTATGCAACTGCTGGCAACCAGAGATCAAAAAATTCCTCTATCTGTATATTTTCAGAAAAAAGGTACATGAATAGGATGGGGCATGAATTATCCGTATAATTAGTGGTGGTGGGAGGGCAGACTATATGTCTCACATACAGATACAAACTATATAGTGCTAAAAAAATCTAATGTTTCCAAAACTTGCACTACCAAACGGTCTTCTCTAATACACCATTATCATCGTACAGCTAACTACCATAGGTATCATAGTTAGATTATGAGCCTGCTGGGACAGATAAGGAAAAATACTCACAGTACCAGATTAGATTGTGAACTGATTGTGAACTGCTCAGATGGCTGTACTGATGGATGGTATATCAAATAGCAAATGAAAATGAACTATGCATATAACTTAGGAGTGGAACAAGGGCAGACCTAAACATATCCTAGCAACAGCGATAGCTACTATACAGAGAGCCTATGCATTCAACAGGTTTCAAGTCTGGTCTAATGGCTTGCAGTTAACTCTGTACTCTGTGGAGATGGTGATGTTCAAGATGCAGGCTTTATTAAAAGTACAAATTAATAATCCACATAAAATATATCTACGACCCAAAGCATTGGGGACTATGGACTCAACTCGGTCTGTGTTTTGACAATGCTGTCTTTCTCAGGGGTCCCTAAAGATTCAGATATAAAAGCTCATGGATTAATAACTAAAAACAGTCATAACTCTGCGCAAGTGAGGGATTCTCAAAAGCTATTCAGTAATCCGGTATGACGGAGTGCGGTATTCAGTTAGCATGATTTTTCTATGTAGCATTCTGTAATAATTTGGCTTATTTAGTTTTCTCGATAGTGGAGGGGATATTTGTGAAGGGGAGACAGGGGTTTTGTTGATCCTTGCTCTGTATTATTTATATTTATAAAACTAGTCTTTAAGCCCGTTACATTAATGGTGCTAGAATAGATGTGTCTGTCTGTCTGTGTTTCTTTATCTCTCTCTCCTTGGCCGCTGTCTGTGTCCTTCTGTCTTCCCCCTCCCCCGAACAAAGCTGTCTGCACCCAGCACACACCTCCCCCCCAAAGCAGCTCCATTTCCCTCTCCCTAACTGTCTCTCCATGGCCCTCTTCTGTCTTCCCCCCAGAGCAAAGCTGTCTGTCCCCAGCACACCTCCTCCCCAAAGCAGCCCCCTTTCCCTCTCCCTATCTCTCCATGGCCCCTTCTGTCTCCCCCAGCATACCCCTCCCCCCAAAGCAGCCCCCTTTCCCTCTCCCTGTCTCTCCTTGGCCCCTTCTGACTTCCCCCCAGAGCAAAGCTGTTTGCCCCAAGCACACCCCTCCCCCAAAGCAGCCCCCTTTCCCTGTCTCTCCATGGCCCCTTCTGTCTCCCCCCCCAGAGCAAAGCTGTTTGTCCCCAGCACACCTCCCCCCCAAAGCAGCTCCCTTTCCCTCTCTCTCCATGGCCCCTTCTGTCTCCCCACAGCACACCCCTCCCTCCAAAGCAACCCCCTTTCCCTTTCCCTCTTCCCCTGGCCCCCGGTATTGATTCCCTTCTTACCCTCCCTCCATCCCGGCGTCTTCTGTCCTGCTCTTCAAAGCAGCCTGCAATCGTGGTGGCCGTCTTTAGCGAACCTCGCAGGCCGCTCTCCAACTCGGTAGCACGTTCCCTCTGACGCGATTCTGTGCGTCAGAGGGAACGTGCTACTGAGGTTGGAGAGCGGCCTGCGAGGTTCTTTAACCCTTTCAGGACCATAAGGATCGTAGGCCAATTTTTGTGGTTTTGACGACATTTTTATGGTAAAAAGGGCTTGCAGATGTCAAAAAATTGATTTTTTTTGTGAAATATCATTATTTAAAAAAAAAAAAAAAAATCAAACTTCTGGCTTATGGACAGTGTGGCAAGTGAATCTTCTCGTCAATCTGGCAACAACGCTAATGAATGAATGTCGGAACCAGTTTGTTTACATAAAGGCAGTATCATATGGAATCCGTACATATCAAATTTAGAACTGTAGACTATCCCAATCAAAATTTATAGGATTTTAAAGTTATGGGACAAATATGTCCCTTGGTCCTGAAAGGGTTAAAGCCGGCCACGATCGCAGGCTGCTCTGAAGAGGAGGATCAATGGCGGCAGCAGTGGCAGTGGCAAGTGAGGGCGGGAGGTGTGTTCCCTGCCGAGGACGCGGGCAGGGAGAGAGCTTGCCTGCGCTTCCAAATGGTGAGTGAGGGCGGGAGAAGGGGAGTGGCCAGAATGTTCCCTGCCACCGGGTTCTAAAATGGAACACGGCCACGGATCACACACCACAGCGGCAGGGAACATGAAACCCTAAGTGTGCATGCGCGCTTAGGGTTTTATTATATAGAATGACAATTGTACAGAATATTGTTTCTTTTTATACTTTAATAAAATAAGTTCAGTATAAAATCATAACTATTCAAGACTTGTGCGAATAGGATCAGATGGCCTGCGGGAATGGGGCAGGGACTGAGCTCGTGGGGACGGGGTGTGGACAGGGACTGAGATCTTGAGGATGGGGACAAAAATTCTCACCGCATCATTCTCTAGCTCTGTACATATTAACTGTCAGAGATGGAATGTTCAAAGGGATATATTCAGGCAAGAACCTACTACGCATGCTCAGAAACCTTTGTAAAGGTCAATCTAAGCTATCTGACAAGGGCTGCTTGGCGCTGTCAGCTGTGATGTCACTCGTGTATGGCTGTTGTAGCCTGATGTCCAAAGAGAAGGAGAAATTATTTTCTTACCTGCTAATTTTCTTTCTTTTAATCCCTCCAGACTGGCACAGAAACTGATTAATTATAGCTCACCTTGACCAGCAGGTGGAGACTGAGACACAAACTTTTAGCTGTAGTATAAGTGGGCTGTGCAGTCACAAGTCTTGATGAATAGCCAAGCAGAACTAAGAAAGTAATAACTGTGAACTATAACAGCAACTTCACTCCCAGTAAGAGAATAGCAATGAACAGAGAGAAATACTGCTGGATATTGATTAGAACAAGAACCTTCAAAAACATCCCCACAGCTTGCCAGCTATGCCAGATGAACCAAACGCTGTTCTTATAATCTCCCCTAACAACCCAGACAAAAACACACAGAAAAAAATGTGCTCTTCGCGCAAAACTCTGAATAACGACGACAAGGCAGGGTCTGTGGACTATTGCAATATCCTCTACCTTCCTTGCCCCACCTACTTAATAAAACAACTACAGACCGTGCAGAACACAGCCCTCAGATTGATCTATTCTCTTGGAAAATTTGACCACATCACCAACGCCTACCTAGATTCTCACTGGCTTCCTATACAAGCCCGCATCCAATTCAAACTATATTGCCTATTATTCAAAACATTAAACAGAACGGCACCCAACCGCCTAAACAGAAACCTCTCATCCAGACAGAGGAGAACCCAGTCCCCTTTCTCCTACCCCCCTTTCAAAGGAACTAAGTGCAAAAAGATGTATGACAACCTACTAGAAACTCATGCTAATTGGACCCCTCCATCACCATCCTGCTGACAGCAACAACAGACCTCAAAGCTTTCCGAAAAGAAATCAAAACCCTACTATTCAAAAAAATTCATCCAGATGTCCTAACCCCCCATTCTTTTCCCCTCTTTCTCCCACTTAGTATCCTCTCTTCAAAATTGTATTAGGCCCCAACACCTTTAATTGTAATCCTCTTCCTGGAAATGTTCAGTTATTTTTTTGATGTAATCCGTTTAGAACTGCAAGGCACAGGCGGAATAGAAATCAGTAATGTAATGTAATGTAATGTAATGTATGGAGGGTTTACATTTTAAAGAAAGAAAATTAGCAGGTAAGAACCTAATTTCTCCTTCTTTATCGTCCCTCCAGACTGGCACAGAAACTGATGGGACATACCAAAGCAGTACCCCATCAAGAGTGGGACCCCAAAGGGACACCACAAGAACACGCTCAGTGAACACTGCGTCCTGAAGCGCCTGAATGTCCACACAGTAGTGCCACACAAAAGAATGGAGAGAAGACCAAACCACAGCTTTACAGATATCAACTGGAGGTACAAGAGAAAACTCAGCCCAAGAAGCTGCCTGACCTCAAGTGGAATGAGAAATTCCAGACCAGGCTTCCTTGGAAGGTGGTACATCAAAGCGATAGCCTCCTTGATCCATCGCGCCTTAGAAGCATCATCTCCTTTACGAGGAACCACTAAGAGGACAAAAAGAGGATCTGATTTCTGGAATTCCTGGGTCTGCTAAACATAAGAGTGAAGGACTCTACCAACATCCAACTTGCACAACTGTCTCTGCTCCCTCCCGATTACCCAAGACTGGGAGGGCCATGGATTGGTTGATATGAAAAGGTGAAACCATCTTCGGCAGAAAAGAGAGAACCGGCCACAGCACGACTCGCTCCCTAGAGAACTCCAGAAAGGGAGGCCTACACAAAAAGGTCTGCAGTTCGGAAATGTGACTTTTAGAAGTAATGGCCACCAGGAAGACCACCTTAAGAGTAAGGTCCTTCAAAGTGCAGAAGCCAAGAGGCTCAAAAGGAGGGCACACGAGCACGGAAGGAACTGGTACCAAATGCCACATTGGATGACAGAGAAATTTTGCCTTCCTCAAAAAATGAATCACATCCGGAGAAGAGGCCAAACACCGATCATGCAACAAACCATGAAATGTAGACAAAGCTTCAAGCTCAACCAAAAGGAGGACCAGATAAGGCCCCTGTCCAGACCATCCTGCAAGAACTCCAAGATGTGATGTAAAGAAGCATAAAGAGGAACCCACAGTCCACTTATACCAGCGGTCTCAAACACGCAGCCCACGGGCCGCATGCGGCTCTCCAGGTGCTATTTTGCGGCCCGCAGTCTGGACGCGATCAAAACAGCATTTCTCTTCCCCTTCCCTTCCTTTTGGAGCAGCAGCGTGTCTGGCCAGCTCAGTCAATCGTTCCGTTCAAAGCTGTGGGTTGGCAGCTCCTCACGCTATCCACTCCTGCATCGGAAGCCTCTCTGACGTCACAACATCAGAGAAGCTTCAGTCGCCACCTGCGGCTTTGAACGGAACGATCAACTGAGCCGGCCAGACACGCTGCTGCTCCACAAGGAAGAGAACGGAAGGGGAGGGGAAAGAGAAATGCTTCTGCTGCATAGGAAAGGGGGACCCTAGGGAAATGCTGCTGCTGCTGCTGCTGTACAGGGAAAGGGAGAGGGAGGGAAAGGGGAAGAGAAATGCTTCTGCTGCACAGGAAAGGGGGAAGGGAAATGCTGCTTCTGTTGCTGCTGCACCCAATTGGGGAAAGAGAGGGAAGGAAGGTGAAGGAAGACAAGGGAGAGGAGAGGCACAAGAGAAGCCAAGTTCATGGGAGGGAGGGAAGGAAAGGAAAAGAGATATCAGACCATGGAGGGGTAGGGAGAGATGCCAGGGCATGGGGGAAGGGAAGGAAAGAGATGCCAGACCATGGAAATAGGACGGAAGAAGAGAGAGATAGGAAGGGAAGGTAAGATATGGAAACGTAGATTTTGAAAAGAAAGCAGAAAAATTGAACATTAAGTTAATGCCAAAGATGGATGCAAGGCAGAAAGTGAAGACGGAGCGAAAAACAGTCAAAGGACAAGAAGGCCCTGGAAACATAGTTGAAAGCACAGAAGAATAAAGTCACCAGACAACAAAGGTAGGGAAAATGATTTTATTTTCAATATAGTGATTGAAATGTGTCAGTTTTGAGAAAGAAAAGATATTAAACTTTAAATGTGAGGGCTGCAGAAAAAATAGAGTACTTGGAGGGCCGCAGAAAAAATAGTTAATGTCTTATTAAAGAAATGACAATTTTGCATAAAGTAAAACTCTTTATAGTTTATATATCTTTCCTTTTAACTGTTAAAGGAAAGTTTTATAAAACTATAAAGAGTTTTACCTCATGCAAAATTGTCATTTCTTTAATAAGGCATTAACTATTTTTTCTGTGGCCCTCCAAGTACCTACAAATCCAAAATGTGGCCCCACAAAGGGTTTGAGTTTGAGACCACTGACTTATACTACAGCCAAAAGTTTGTGTCTCAGTCTCCACCTGCTGGTCGAGGTGAGCTATAACCCATCAGTTTCTGTGCCGGTCTGGAGGGACAATAAAGAGCACCTACACAGAGCAGGAACTCCAGTAGTTTTCTTTGGAGGACAAAATATCTACCAGAATACAAAGTGGAGTTGTAGAGAAGCTCCTAACCTCAGAACTTACCTGGACTGGCCTGTGTCAGGTCCATGCTGATAGACAGATTTAGGTTTTCAGATCGAAAGGCCTGGTATGAGTCATGATGTGGACTTGAGAATTCTGATATGAATTTTGGGGAGCACAGCACCACAGAATGGTGATCATGGGGATTACCATGGCAAAGCCATTGAAGGTCAAAAGTCATGCAGAGGTCAGGAAGGTGCAGAAAGCAGCAATCATCATACCTGCCATGGTAGACATTTAGATTTATTTTTTGACAATTTGCAGTAACATGAACATATGATATAATCAACCACAGCTAATTTCTCTCAGTATTTTCAGGGTCCAATTATTTTAGATAAATTTTCCAGCCAAGATGTTTAGAACAATTAGAAAAGAAAAAAAATCACATCACATAATTCACTGAAGCTTTTCTTCTGATCTTTATTTCTAAGAAAATGTCTTAATTAAACCCATATTGTGTCTCAAAGCATTCCAGTCTCTGCATATGCTAATGTTAAAACGTTTCTCAAAAGTCATCCTAAGCAATCATCCATGAAACGGTAGTACAGGGAGACCAAGAACATGTTTAGTTTGAGAGCTCACAATGGTCATATCATGTGAGGTAACTCCAAAATCTCTCACTGATCTTCAGCTTTAAAATAAAAATAGCTGTGATGATCCCTTTCTATTCTAGACATTCATCTCATGGTGCATGGCACCTTACTCTCAGTTGCACTGATTTTAGTGCAGGGAAGCTATGGCAGCCCTACTCTCAGTCACATTGATCTCATAGCATATGGCAACTGCAACAGACCAACTCCCAGCCATGCTCACCGCACAGAGCACAGTACTCACTTGGAGGCAGTACGGACATTGATGTCTAGGTGTCCCTTGAAGATAAATTGTCCAGGGTTCCAGTTGAACCTGAGTTTGTTCCATTCCCAATGAAGGTTCTCAGTGGTGTTATATGGGTCCTAAAAGACAGCACCATGGAACTGTAACATGGAGGGCCCTGTAGCTCTCTGCA
The DNA here is from genome assembly GCF_902459505.1 of Geotrypetes seraphini. Classification (NCBI taxonomy): domain Eukaryota; kingdom Metazoa; phylum Chordata; class Amphibia; order Gymnophiona; family Dermophiidae; genus Geotrypetes; species Geotrypetes seraphini. The sequence continues at coordinate 31,587,174 of NC_047098.1, forward strand.
GTTTCACATAGTAAACTAGTGCTCCTTACCTCTGTGGCCAGTTGGTGAAGGTTAGCATGGTCAATATCCATGTGCCAGCATCCATGAAAAAGGAGCCGACTCTTATCCCACCAAGGAAGAAGAGGGCTTGGATCTACTGTGGGCTTGGACAGAAGGTCAACAGACTGACCAACCAGAGTCCATGCTGGGTCCCAGCATGGACCCCACACTACAGTGTACAAGGAAATCTCTGCTGCAGAAAAGGAAAAATTATACAGAAAATTTTCAATCCCATAAAGCATGTTCCCAGGCCCAACTTCCCACTACCTAAGAGTTACTAGGTCATCCCTCCTCGCCTGCTGTAGTTCAGTTATAGACTGACAGGGGCCTGACAACAATTTTGGCAAGGCTGAAAACTCATCTCAAGCTGCAGCAAAACACGTACAGTACAATGTTAGTACTAGGGCTGTGGTAAGCCAGGATCCTCAGCATGATACACCACAGGCCATTCAATATCATCAGAGCTTTGCTCAATTGGTACTCAGTTAAGAACATGGAGTCTAATGAGCCAAAGTCACACATATTTACAATTCTTTGAAGTTGCTTCAATTCCAAACTCCAACCTACCTGCTAAGCACCAATGTGTCTTATCATTCCCCTGTAATTCCCCCACCTGATCACTGCATATAGATGCACTTTCTTGTCCAGTTTGTCTGTCTTGACTAGATTGTAAGCTCTTTTGAGCAGTGACTGTCGCTTCTACGTTTTGATGTAGAGTGCTGCATTTGTCTAGTAGCGCTATGATAAGTAGTAGTAGTAGAAGTATAATACAAGCATTACGTTTGCAAGCCCCTGGCTTTGTACTTAGGAGTTCACTTACAATGAAAGTCATGGTAAAACTTTAACGGTGGCATATTCCTTTCCACAGTGACATTTCCCCAAGGTGCCTCAAGCTCCAGAGTCTGCAGATAGCGTGCACAGGACTGTCCATGCTGCTCAGTCCCAATCAACCTCCCTGTTATCCTCCAGTCCTTGATCTCAAAGAGATAGCGAGGATAATCTCGGATACGCACTGAAAAAGGAAACAGCAGTCACACACAACACATACATTTACTCCAAGTGAAGGATATACCTGCAGTCATACACTCTCATGTGGTCCCCAACTAAAGATATAAAAGGAGATTAGATTCTTACCTTGCTAATATCTCTTTTCCAGTAGATAGGTGTGGCATTCTGGACTAAGCGGATTATCTCCCCATGGCCGCGAGCCTTTGCAGAAGGAATCATAAGAACATAAGAAATGTCATCACCGAATCAGATCCTTGGACCATCAAGTCCGGTGACCCGCACACGCGGAGGCCTAACTAGGTGCTTCCTGATGAAGACCTAGGTGTTCCCAGATGAGACCTTGTTTACCTGTATTTCTCAATGTGATTTGCAAGGAGATGTGCATCCAACTTGCCCTTGAATCCCAGAATGGAGGTCTCCATCACAACCTCCTCCGGGAGAGCGTTCCAAGTGTCCACCACTCGTTGTGTGAAACAGAACTTCCTGACATTTGTCCTGGGCCTGTCACCTTTCAACTTCAGTCCATGACCTCTCGTCCGAGTCACATTTAACAACGTGAATAACGATGCTTCTTGCTGGATTTTGTCAAATCCTTTTAGTATTTTGAATGTCTCTATCATATCCCCACGTAGTCTTCTCTTCTCAAGGGTGAACAAGCTCAGTTTTCTTAGGCATTCTTTGTAGCTCAAGTTTCCCATACCTTTTACTAACTTCGTGGCTCGCCTCTGCACCCTCTCCAGCAGGGTTATATCCTTCTTTAGATAGGGAGACCAGTGTTGGATACAATACTCCAGGTGTGGTCTGACCATTGCTCTGTAAAGCGGCATTATGATGTTAGCCGATCTACTTGTGATTCCCTTCTTTATCATGCCAACATCCTATTTGCCTTCTTTGCAGCCGCTGCGCATTGTGCCGACGGTTTCAGGGTCTGGTCTATCAGTACCCCCAGGTCCCTTTCCTGTTTGCTCTTGCCCAATGTCGCACCTAACATTTTATATTCATGCTTCTTGTTTTTCGCGCCTAGGTGCATCACTTTGCATTTTTCCACATTGAACTTCATCTGCCACTTTTCAGCCCATTTCTCTAGTTGGTTCAAATCTTTCTGGAGTTCTTCACTATCCATTTGTGATCCAACCGACCGACATAGCTTCGTGTCATCTGTGAACTTAATTATATTACTCGTTGTTTCCTCTTCCAGGTCATTTATGAATATATTGAATAAGATTGGCCCAAGGACCGAGCCCTGGGGCACACCGCTTGCCACCTTTTTCCAGTCCGAGAACTTCCCATTTATGCTTACCCTCTGCAGTCTGCTCTCCAGCCAATTGGCTATCCATCTTAGTATATCCCCTTCAATTCCATGGCTTTGTAGTTTCCTCAGGAGCCTGGCGTGTGGAACCTTGTCGAACGCCTTCTGGAAGTCCAAGTATATTATATCCACCGGGTCTCCGCTATCGATTTGTTTGTTCACCTTCTCAAAAAATTGAAGTAAATTCGTCAGACATGACTTCCCCTTCCTGAAGCCGTGTTGACTGTCTCTCATCAGGTCGTGATTTTCCAGGTGCTGCACTATGCTGTCCTTGATTAGTGCTTCAACCATCTTCCCAGGAATCGATGTAAGACTCACAGGTCTATAGTTGCCTGGATCTCCTCTCGATCCTTTTTTGTAGATTGGAATGATATTCACTATTTTCCAGTTGTCTGGTATTCGCCCAGTTATGATTGACAAATTAGCTAGGGATTGTAAGAGCTCTCCGATTTCTACTTTAAGTTCTTTTAGTACTCTCGGGTGAATTCCATCCGGTCCAGGGGACTTGTCACTTTTCAGTCTATCGATCTGATTGTATATCATGTCCAGGTCCACTTTTACTGCGGTGAGTCTATCCTTGATTTCCCCCTTGAATATTTTCCCTGGTTCGGGCATTGCTGCAGTATCCTCCTTGGTAAAGACAGACGCGAAGAATGAATTTAGCCTATCGGCAATCTTTTTGTCTTCCTTGATGCACCCTTTTCCTCCCTGATCATCGAGAGGGCCTACTACCTCCTTTGCTGATTTTTTCCCTTTTATGTATCTGAAAAAGGGCTTGAAGTTTTTAGCTTCTTGTGCTATCTTTTCCTCATAAACCTTTTTAGCGTCTCTTACCTCCTTGTGACACTTCTTCTGGTCAGCCTTGTGACTGTTCCAGGCCTCCGTTGTTCGTTCGCGTTTCCATTTTTTAAACAAGTTCCTCTTTTCCCTTACCGCATCCTTCACCCCTTTAGTTAGCCAAGCTGGTTCTCCCTTGTTTGTTTGTTTTTTCCTTCCTTTGGCTATCCGCGGAATATAGAGATTCTGTGCTTCGGTGATGGCAGTTTTTAGTAGGGATCAGTGGTCGACAGTTTTGATTTCGGCTGTCCTTTTCTTGAACCGCTTTTTAACCATGGCTCTCATGCTGTCGTAATTCCCTTTTCTAAAGTTAAATGTTGTGGTTTGAGTCTTGGTTCTTTTCCCCTTTTCGATGCCGATTTTAAAACTGATCATGTTGTAATCGCTCGTCCCTAGCGGGACCATGACTTCCACGTCTGTTGTTCTCCCAGTTATTCCATTTAGGACCAAGTCCAAGGTTGTGGTTCCTCTTGTCGGTTCTCCCACCATTTGTTCTAGGAAGCAGTCACCTATTAATTCCAGGAACTTTGTTTCCCTGCCACAGTTTGAGGTTCCCAGGTTCCAGTTTATCCCTGGAAAGTTGAAGTCTCCCATGATCGTTACGTTACCTGTTCTACATTCACAGTTGATTTCTTCTTTCATTGCTGCGTCTGCTTCCTCCGTCTGTGCCGGGGGTCAATAATAGAGGCCAATTTTTGTGTCTGCTCCGCTCTGGTTAGGGATCCTTACCAGAGGGACTCCAGTTTTTCTTTTCCGTCCATCATCCCTTCTCTGCTAGACTCTACTCCTTCTTGAACATATAGGGCAATCCCTCCCCATCTTTGTCCTGTTCTATCTCTTCTGTATAGTTTGTATCCCTGCAGTGCTGTGTCCCATTCATTTTCTTCATTCCACCAAGTTTCGGTTATTCCAATGATATCTAGTTCTTCTCGTCTTGCTAGTGCTTTCAGTTCCCCCATTTTGTTACTCAAGCTTCTGGCATTCGTGTACATACAGTTGAGCTCCTTTTCTACTGCCTTCTTGGACTTTTTAGTCTTCACAACCCTTTTTGTGTCTTCCTGCACTCTTTCCCTGTCACTTTCGATTTCAGCATGATCATCCCGTTTTTCTGTACAGTTGTTTGTTGATTCCTCTTCGGGATCACCTGATGCACGGGCCATCGACTGGCTGTCGACTGTCGGCTCTCCCCTGTTCCTTAGTTTAAAGCCTTTTCAATGGTCTTCCTCATGTTTTCTGCTAAGACTCTCGCTCCTTGTTTGGCGAGATGTAGACCGTCTTTTCTATAGTATCTGCTTCTTCCCCAGAATGTCGTCCAGTTGCCACCTACTGCCACCTACTGCCCCAAGCAAGCAAGAGCTCTTCCGAAATTAGGTGAAGTAGGGAAAGGGGGAAACTTCCCCAACTAATAACTGTTATGCCCACACAAAGTAACATAAAAACTATGAACGTTCAAACAGAGCAACAAACAAACCTGAAGAAGCATCAAAGGAGCTCAAACAGTACCCCAAAGTACACTAATTAATAGCTAACTCTTCATGACCTACAGGGCTGACTGGCCTCCAAGGGAAAGACTTGAAGAACATTCTTAATGATTAAACAGTAGGCAGGTGCAAGAAATAAATAACAGGGCTTGAGTCCAGAATGACACACCTATCTACTGGGAAAGATATTAGCAAGGAAAGAACCTAATCACCTTTTCCAATGCAATAGGTGTGTCATTCTGGACAAGTGGGTCGTACAAAAGCAGTCCCAGAAAACTAGGACGGGATGGCTGTGCTGGCACGTAGCACTGAGGACCCAAAGGCAAAATCCTCCCTTGATGCCACATCCACTCTGTAAAACTTAACGAATGTATGTAGAGTGGAATAAGTCGCCTCCCTACTAATCTTCACTAGAGAGACTGCCGTAGAATAGTTGAGCTCTGGAATGCATTGCCAGAGGTTGTGGTAAGAGCAGTTAGCGTAGCTGGTTTTAAGAACAGTTTGGACAATTTCATGGAGGAAAAGTCCAAAGTCTGTTATTGATAAAGACATAGGGAAAGCTACTGGAATATTGCTACTCTTTGGGTTTTGGCCAGGTATTAGTGACTTGGATTGGCCACCGTGAGAACAGGCTACTGGGCTTGATGGTCTGACCCAGTAAGGCTATTCTTATGTTCTGCCCATGATGAAGCTACACATCTGGTTGAATGTGCCTTCCCGGAAACAAGGGACTGTTTCACACCAAGCATGTATGTTGATGAAATGCGGAGAGTGTGTGTCGCAGTGGTTGGAGCTAAAACCTCAGTACCCTGGGTTTTGTAGATTCAAACCCCACGCTGCTCCTTGTGACCCTGGGCAAGTCACTCAGTCCCCCATATCCCCAGGTGCGTTAAATAGATTGTGAGCCCACCGGGACAGATAGGGAAAATACTTGAGTACCAGATTTTAAAACTGCTTAAATAACCTTGATAGGCGATATATAAAAGCCTAATAAAACTATGAATCCATCTGGAAATCATGGCCTTGGAAGCTGGCACACTTCACTTGTTGGAGTAGTCAACACAAAAAGATGGCCAGAGAGCATAAACTCGTTGGTGACCTCAAGATATTTAAGAAGCACTCTTCTCAGATCCAACTTCTTTAAAATCTGGTCCTATTTCTTGGAACTTGTGTACTGGAGGCTGGCAATTGAACTTCCAGACTGACGTGAAACCATCTTCAGCAGGAAGGAAGGAACAAACAAACAATGTGCAAGGGACCCCGGTGTCAGAGATTTTAAGGAAAAGGCTCCCTACAATAAAGAGCATGGAGCTCTGAGACAGGTCTTGCAGAAATCATAGCTACAAGAAACACAGTTTTGAGCATCAAATCCAACAGTGACGCTTCCTTCAGAGGCTTGAATGGAACTTGGAGATACCTTGCAGAACCACATTAAGATCCCATGAAGGGAACGGGGCCTTGACAGGTAGTCTGATGCGGAAAGAACCCTACATAAATCTGGCTATGTTTGGATGAGATGCAGAGTAGATCTGCAGTCCCGCGCCCTGAAACTAGAGAGCCCTGTAACTTGGACCCAAAGGGAAGCCACAGGGAGTTCTTTGTCAAGGTTGGCTTGGAGGAAAGTCAATACCACAGAAACTGGAGCTGAAAACTGGTGAAGTTCTACCAATAGAGTTCTCTTCTAGAATTTTGGGAATCATTTTAGATTCTTCTCTTTCTTGCCATCATTAGGTAAATCATCTGATTGAGAAATGTTTTTTAGTTTACACACATTGAAAAGTGTCTGCCCTTTATTTTACCAACACCATTTTGTAGTATTGATCCAGTCAGTTATTTTAGCTCAGCTGGACTATTGCAATTCTATTTATGTTTGTTTAAGTAAAGGGAATCAGAAAAGGTTACAATTAATACAGAATACTGCAGAATGACTAATTTTTGGAAAGTCAAAATTCTAGCATGTTACTCCACTGTTTAAGAACTTATACTGGTTCTTGTTTCGTTACAGAGTTAAGTTTAAATGTGCTTGCATCTAATATAATAAAATGGTAAGCCGCGCATGCGCACTTCCTAAGCGTGCGTCCGTTTTCTGTGAGCTGTAGCTATGATGTGCGCATGCGCGGCTCACCCCCTGCCCTCTCTGTCGCCTCCCGCCTCCAGCGGCGTGACAGTTTTCAAAGAGGCACGGGATTCTTTCAACGCGGAACCACTTGCTGTTAAAGCTCCTGGCGCTGACTCCCGACGGTGGAGGAGAGGCAAGGTAGAAGAAGATTTCCGCTGCCCGACACCCAAGTCCTTTGCCGCCCCCCCCTTCCCTTACCGCGGCCCCGACAGGTGATTTCAGCAGCGTGTCCAGCAGTCTTCACACGCTGCTTCGGGCCCTTCTACTGCCCTGATTTGCTCCGGACGTGCCAGAGTAAATAAGGCCAGTAGAAGGACCCGAAGCAGCGTGTGAAGACTGCTGGACACGCTGCTTGAATAGCCATGTGTAGTCGGACCCGCGGGAAGGGAAAGGAAGGGGGGGGCCGCCAAAGGACTCGGGCCCGCGTTTGTAGTCGCTACTGTGGGAAGGGAAAGGGGGTAGAGGAAACAATAATACTGCTGCACAGGGAACTGGTGTGGGGGGAGGGAAATGGAAGGGGGAGGGAATGTTGCTTTGGACAGACAGACAGAGGGAGGAAGGGAGACAGAAAGACACAGGGGCAGGTGCACAGGGAACTGGTGTGGGGGGAGGGAAATGGAGGGGGAGGGAATGCTGCTTTGGACACACAGACAGAGGGAGGAAGGGAGACAGAAAGACAAGAAGAAAGACACAGGGGCAGGTGCACAGGGAACTGGTGTGGGGGGAGGGAAATGGAGGGGGAGGGAATGTTGCTTTGGACAGACAGACAGAGGGAGGAAGGGAGACAGAAAGACACAGGGGCAGGTGCACAGGGAACTGGTGTGGGGGAGGGAAATGGAGGGGAAGGGAATGCTGCTTTGGACACACAGACAGAGGGAGGAAGGGAGACAGAAAGACAAGAAGAAAGACACAGGGGCAGGTGCACAGGGAACTGGTATGGGGGGAGGGAAAGGTGCTGCTGGACAGAGGGGAGGTAAAACAAAGGGAGAAGGGCTGCTGCTGCATAAGGAGAGCTGTGAAGGGGTGGTGGTGGACACATATAAGCACATAAGCATTGCCTCTGCCGAGTCAGACCATAGGTCCATCATGCCCAGCAGTCCGCTCCCGCGGCGGCCCCCCAGGTCAATGACCTGTAGTGATCTATTACTCAAGAGCATTTTGTCTTGTATAGTAACCCTCTAATTGTACCCCTGGATTCCCTTACCCCTCAGGAATTCGTCCAATCCCTTTTTGAAACCCAAAACCATACTCTGCTCAACCACCCCCTCTGGAAGCGCATTCCAGGTGTCCACCACCCTCTGGGTGAAGAAGAACTTCCTAGCATTTGTTCTAAACCTATCTCCCTTCAATTTTTTTGAGTGTCCTCTAGTTCTTGTTGCCCCCGCCAGTCTGAAGAATCTGTCTCTCTCTACCTTCACTATACCCTTCATGATCTTATAAGTTTCTATCATATCCCCTCTAAGTCTCCTCTTTTCCAGGGAAAAGAGCCCCAACTTCTCCAGCCTCTCAGCATACGAGAGGTTTTCCATGCCCTTTATCAATTTTGTCGCTCTTCTCTGGACCCTCTCGAGTATCGCCATATCTTTCTTTAGGTACGGCGACCAGTACTGGACGCAGTACTCCAGATGCGGTCGCACCATTGCCCTGTACAGCGGGAGGATAACTTCCTTGGTTCTGGTAGTGATACCTTTTTTGATAATGCCCAACATTCTGTTCGCCTTTTTTGAGGCCGCTGCGCATTGTGCTGCCGGTTTCATTGTTTTATCCACCAAAACCCCCAAGTCCTTTTCTAGGTTGCCTTTTCCCAATGTCATCCCCCCCATCATGTAGTTGTACATCAGGTTCCCTTTCCCTATGTGCATAACTTTACATTTCTCCACATTAAAACTCATCTGCCATTTATCTGCCCACTCACTCAGTTTGTCCAGATCCCTTTGGAGTTTTTTACATTCCTCTACAGATCTAACCTTACCGGAGAGTTTTGTGTCATCCGCAAATTTTATAACTTCACACTTTGTCCCTGGGGACAGGGGAGGTAAAAGGAAGGGAGAATGGACAGGGGGAGCAGGCAAGGGGTGGTGATGGACAGCCAAGGAAAAAGAAAGACAGAAAGAAAGAAAGCGGCTAAGGAGAGAGAGAGAGAAAAAGAAATAAAGAAAGACACACACACATATATTCTAGCACCCGTTAATGTAACTGGCTATAAGACTAGTTTGAAATAATGAGTTATGGAACAATTATATTAAATGTGATTGATTGATAATATAATTATAATGGGGTAAAGGATAGCATACGAGGGTAATTAATTGATTTTTGAGTTAAGAATTGATCAAATATAAAGGTTTATGAATTTTACTTTATTAGGAGTATTTAATTTTTAAATTAAATGAATTAAGATAAGGCTATTTTAAAAACAAATATATTTTTATTATTATGATAAAGATGAAATGTTTTAAACGTTGCCTGGGGTAGTGTAGGGGTTACATATCCTATGTGCGTTACAAGTGTTACCAATTGGTGGGATGGTTTGGGAGGGATGGGGATGGGTTTTTTTTAAATAATATGCTTAATGATGAATTTTGGGAATAAAGGGAATGGATATTTAATCTATTTATTATTAGAAATTAAGATAGTGCTGTGTCTAATCATTCTATAATAATTAAAAATGTATATTATTATTAGAATAGATTTTTAGTTGAATGATGGTTAAATTTTTTTCATTAAATGTAAATGGCCTCAATCATATGATCAAGAAAAAGAAAATGTTAGATTTCCTTAAAAAGCAGAACTCTGATGTATATTTCAAACCTGTCATTTAATGAATCTAGGAAGCTGGAAGGAGGATGGATTTCAAAATGTTTTTTTGCTCCAGCAAATGGGAAAAAGGCGGGGGTTGCTATATTAATAAGTAAGAAATGTTTAGCGAATTTTCAGATGGTTGCTGCTGATCCGTTGGGAAGGTGGGTGCATGTCAAAATGAGCATGGGAAATAATACCCTTGATTTGTTTAATCTATATGCTCCTAATTCGAATCAAATGGAGTTTTTTAAAAAGTATACAACAATTATTATTACCACTGGCTGCTTCCAATTTGGTAGTGGCTGGAGATTTCAATGCTGTAATGGACCTGATTGTAGATAAAAGTCCAAGTAAAATTATAAAATCATTAGTGTTAGATAATTTGGCTCAATCTTGTGATTTAATAGATATATGGCGTATTCTTCATTTTAATGATCGGGAATTTTCTTTTTGTTCACAAGTTCATAAGTCTTTTTCAAGAATTGATTATATATTTGTTTCAAATAAAATAGCTCAGAAAGTGACTAAAGCCATCATAGATCCTATCATTTTATCTGATCATGGTGGTGTTTGGATTGAATTACAATTAGATGAACAAGTTGAGGTAAAGCCGATTTGGAGATTTGATAATACTTTGATTGCAGATTTAAATTTTCTTGAAGAGTTTAAATCAAAAATGATTGAGTTTTTTAAATTTAATGATTCTGGTGATATTAATAGTGAGGTGTTATGGGATGCATTTAAAGCAACAATGAGAGGTCATATTATCTCATATTCAGCGCATGTTAGAAAACAAACTAAAAAACAATTTTATGATTTGGAAAAAGAAATTAAAATTCTAGAAAATAAGTTAATTAATAAATGGGAACAAAGTACATTACAAATTTTGTTAAAAGCTAGAGCCAAATATAATGAATTATCTTCAAAGCTTGTTAGGAATGATATGTATTATCAGCAAGCTCAGTATTATGGAAATTCAAACAAGGCTGGGAAATTATTAGCAAATTATCTTAAGGCAAAAAAAAGGAAAACAAAGATTGTTGTAATAAAAGATAACAAAGGAGAATCATATACTAAAAATGAGCATATTTTACAACAATTTTTGGCTTTCTATAAGATTATATTCTTCAGAGACTTATAGAAACAAAGAACAAGATGGTAGGCAATTTTTAAACTCAATTACTGGACCACAAATTCCTGAGCATATAAAAAAAAGTTTAGAAGAACCTATCTAAAAGAATTAGAAACAGCATTGAGGTCTCTTAGAGCTGGATCCGCTCCAGGTGGTGATGGATATACAGTAGAATTTTATAAATCATTTCAAATTAACCTTTTACCACATTTGTTAAAGTTATATCAATATCAACTGACTAAAGGTTGTATTTCAGGTACTATGGCAGATTCGTTGGCTATTGTTTTGCCGAAGCCAAACAGAGATCCTACTTTGGTTTCAAACTACAGGCCTATTTCATTAATAAATGTGGATGGGAAAATTATTGCTAAATTATTGGCTTTAAGATTGGCAAAAGCTCTCCCTTTTATTATTGATACTTATCAAACAGGATTTGTTGCAAGGAGACATTCTTCTCATAATACTAGATTGGTTTTTCATACTTAAATTTAACAAAAAATATGAATGATCCAACTTTCTTGGTCTCTCTAGATGCAGAAAAGGCATTTGATAGAGTGGAGTGGAATTTTATGTATCAAGCATTAGAATGGTTTGGGGTGGGATCTGGTTTTATTCAAATGATTCAGACGCTGTATAGCTCTCCTGGTGCAAGATTATACATTAATAATAGTTTATCAGATAGATTTGACTTGCGAAGGGGTGTTAGACAGGGTTGTCCCTTATCTCCATTGCTCTTTGATGTTGTTTTGGAGCCCCTGTTAATTGCTATTAATCAGGCAAGGGAGATACAGGGTATTCCTTATTCGAATTGGGAATATAAACTCTCTGCTTATGCGGATGATATTCTGCTTTATTTGAGAAATCCAGAAACCACCATTCCATACTTACTTGAATTGATAGAGAGATTTGGAAAGTTTTCAGGATATAAGATTAATTGGAGTAAGTCTGAAGTTCTCCTGCTTAATGTTCATTGTGTCAAGGGACTATTTGATTCTTTTTCCTTTAGCTGGAAAGATGAGGGTTTAAAGTATTTAGGTATCTTTATTAAAAACAATATTGAAGATACAGTAAAGGAGAATGAAAAACATTTATTGAAAAAAGTAACAGAAATGTGTGAAAAATGGAATCCGTTGCATTTATCATGGTGGGGGAGAGTTCAAACTATAAAAATGATGATATTGCCTGTAGTTTACTATCAAATGAGTATGATACCGGTTTTTTTTCAGGGGTCCTTCTATAAAAAATTGAATGGTATTCTTACGAAATTTGTTTGGTTGGGTAAAAGACCAAGAATTGCATTAGTATCTTTACAAAAATCAATTTCGGAGGGAGGGATAAATTTTCCAAATTTTTATAGGTATCATCAAGCCTATATTCTACGTCAGGGTATGTATTGGATCCTCCCAGAGCTCATGGAGAATGTCCCAGACTGGTTATATTTAGAATGGCGACTCCTGTTTCCTATACATCTGGTGCATTTGATTAGTATAAAAATACCTAGTAGATATAAAGAGAATAAAATATTGGTTGATACCTGGAAAACTTTATGTTATATTAGTAATTTGACACCTATTCCAATTTCTAAATCATTACATCAATCCATTTGGCTGAACTCCGAGATTAAAATTGGCGGATGTCAATTCGGCTGGAAGCAATGGGTTAGTGGAGGTATTCGTACTTTGAATGATATTATTTTAAATGGTTCGATGCTTAGTTTTTCACAATTGCAACATAAATATGGTTTAAATAAGACACAAAATTTTAGATGGTTGCAGTTGAAGCAAGCTATTCAGGAGTGGCTCCCTGAATGGAAGAATCTTAATAATCAATATAGTTTAGAATTCCTTTGCTTTCAGGCAGATTTCTTGGGTCACCAAGCCGCACAGTGGTATAATTTACTTAATGAATATCTGAATAAAAAAAAGAAAACTGGGTTGAGGGATATTTGGAGCATTGAGATCAAGCACCAAAGACTAGTTATTTATAAAATAATTCATGAATTATTTGATTCTCTAATATCCTTAACCTTAAACTCTTCAAACATTTTGGATTGTAGAACTATTCATATGCATAAGTTATCTTTTCCTTTGGTTAAAGGTTCTTGATCAACCAGCAAAATTGCTTTATCTTTCTCCTTCCTATTGACTCACTATGGAATGACTTTCCCGTTCAGATACGATCATGTATTTCTTTTCAGGTTTTCCGTAAAATTAAAAACTACGATGTTTCAACATTTTTTAAAGTGTAATTCCTAATGATCTATCTTAAAATCCACATATCTTTGTAAACATATTTTTATTGTAAACACAAGATATATCCAGATCCATTCCAAATAACAACTATTCCTTAAAAGGGAACTGACAAATTCAGGTGAAAAAAACTGTACCAAGTAGCGTAGAGTCATCCAAGATGACTATAATTTGCATCTCTTGGGCTCTGCGGATTCCGTGCTCTTTCGCACAGGTCAGTCACTGTTCCTAGGTCTAGAAAAGAAAAATGCCTGGACCACCGGGCTAGCCTGTCTTACTTCAGCCTGAGAGTGCAAAGGAGAAGCTAAGACGGATGCTCCCGCCTCTGTTACGTGTGTGGCATGGCACATGGTGCAAGGATGCTCCTGTGGCATACAATTTGCGCATTCCTAGCATGGATTAGGGGTAAAAGAGTCCAAAGAATACAGCCCAGCAAGTTTTGAGGCAAAGCAAGAAGTTTTGGAGCTGAAAACTTTTGAAAAAAAGATTGTCAAAATCCAAGATGGCCACCGTCAGGATTTTGCCACCATAATCATAAATCACTTGAAAAACAATGAAATAAAAGTTAAAAAACTGGCACATTTAGGATTATTTTGGGGGGGTGAGAGAATAAGCACAAATCACTGAAAACTAGATTCTCTGACAACCCCCCCCCCCACGCGATTCACTTCACAGGCTGTAATCTAATCTAATCTTTGGTTCATATACCGGGTCATCTCCCAGTGGAGCTCGACTTAGTTCGCATATAATTAAGACTAGAGTACATAGCAGAAAACATAGGTGAAGGAAGAACTAATTAAAAACTAAAGTACATAAGAAAAGCATAAGAAAAATAACCACAATATTATCATTTCTTTGAGGCTGTAGTTAAACCATTTACAAATTGCGAGAACAAAGTTTTCAGGTATTTATGAAATAATTGCAGCTGGCCTAAAAGCCTAATGGAGTCAGGAAGTTCATTCCAGATCTCTACAAACTTGAAAACAAAAACCCAGCAGATTTAATTCCCTTAAAGAAAGGGAAGGCTAACTTATATTTTTGTGTGTTTCTCAAATGGCAAAGTCTAGGGGTATTCCAACATAAGGGGACAAAAGGATCAAATATTCCATAGAGAAGCTTGAAGATTATGCAAGCGCATTTAAACTGGATTCTAAAGCGAACTGGGAGCCAGTGAAGCTTTATCAACACAGGGAAACATGATCATACTTTCGTTTCCCAAAAATGAGCTTAGCTGCAGTATTCTGTATTAAGTGAAGTCATTTTAGACTGCTCTGCTTAATGCTTTACTCACTGTGACCTGTGCTGGCAACGTGCTGCAACCTGTTTCAGCTCTGAATAGTAGTTGGAAAGGAAGAAGAAATCACTGTCTCATCCAGAACGTCTCCTCCAATGCTGGTCTTCGGGCTGCCAGTCAGACAAAGAGTCTGACTGAGTCCCCACCCCCATGGATTGACGGATGTGCAACAGAAGGGGGAGGTGAAAACGCAGCTGGCACCCTGTGAGACACTGCTGAGCCTCCTATGGATGCCTGACAGCCTTCACTCAAATCTCTGCCAAGCACTAGGTGAGCACCACTATCCAGGGATAGCTCCAAGCTCCAAAAATGCTTCTGCAAGCTGGCTAACAGGTACCACAAGGGATTAGCCTGTCAGCTGCAGAACACCGTCTGCTCCTTCTCCATGCAGGTAAAGCTGGACCCACAAACAGGGAAGCTCCAAGCACCGAAAAATTGAAGAAAATCCAAAAATAACTTGAATAAAAGAGCAGAAATCTCCTTTGGGCTCGCGTGAAGAAGGGAAAAATAGTGGCAGTAGAGCTCTTAGTGAAGTAAGAGGGATAGAGAAAAAAATCCTGGAGTGGATTCCTTCTACAAAGGCTCATTGCCATAGGGAGATAACCCACTTAACCAGAATGACACACCTATTACACGGAAACAGTAGTTATATACATGCTCCAGCTGGAGATGAACCCCTATAAACTGGTAGTGCTCTATACTGTTGTCCAAAAAGGAAAATGTTACACATGAATTAATTGGATTGTTTAGTTACTAGAACCCCACTTGCACCAAAAGGTCCTAACTCACTTAACAGTTCCTCTGAACAAACTTCCAGATAATTCAGGCCCCTCCGTGGCTGCCAAGGAGCCGTCCTCTAAGTGTGAGCCAATGAGCACTACCAGGTGCTAGTAAGATCAACACCCCTGTAGTACAAAATTCTCTTCTTTGGACCCAAGAGCAGAAACCCTGAAAACATTTGCATTAGGGAATCAAAAGAGAGAAGACCACATATACTATTTTACAGGAATTTAAAGTCTAAATTCCAAATGGTAAATCCCAATAATGAGCATCACAGAGGTATATGTTGCTCTAACATAGTCTGGCTGATAGAACATAGCTCAAGTTTCTAGAGGGGAAAACTTGGGCTGCAGTACACTCCTGCAGGCAAAAGTGCACAGCAAAATCCTGTAAGAAAATGCTTTCCCTATGACAGCCCTCAGCTCTCAATTATGTCACAGCACTCCCTTATACTCCCTCCCCTCAATCAAACTGAAGACTCACCAAAGAAGGTGCCCATGTTGCATTTCACCATCCGGCACCACTGGATAACAAGTTCCAATCCCTCAGCTGGAAAAGGGCTCACATCATCTATATCCTTCATTTGTTCCAGCACCCGCTCCACCCCATGAAAGGTCTCATCAGCCAATGCCACCACCTCCAGATCAGAGACTGTCCAGGTCAACAGTGCCTTCCTCATGGGAGTGTTGGCATAGAGGCGGCGTGAGCGTTGAATATAAATCTCAATGTTTTTTTTCTCCAACGAGTCATAAAGCTCTTCAATCTTGCGGGCAGGCAGCAGTTCTCCATGCTGCTTGCGCAGTGCTATAACCTTGGCATCTAGCAGCTGAAGCCGTTTAGCACTCTCTTTACTTTCATCCTTCATCAGCTCATAGTTATCACGCAACTTCACCTCAAAGATGTCATCTAGGAAGACCCAAGAGAACTGTTTGACTTTAATGAGAAGATCAGGTGGTAGGGGCCCTGGGCCCTTGCTTGGCACCCGATGGAGACCCTTTAGCCATTTCTGCACACCAATGGCTTTGTCTAAAGTCTTGGAGAAGTCATATTGATTGGGGAACTCAATGGAAACACTGTTAATGGAAAATACCCACACTCGGTTCTTCAAGGTCTTCAATGTGGGGAATGGGCTCCGGTGCAGAATCATCTCCTCCAGTTCCTCTAGCATCTGCACCTCCAGGACCCTGAAGGAAAAGATGTCATTGCCATCAAAGCTAGCGGTCAGCTCTGGAGTCTGAACCTGAAGGGAGCCACAGTGCTGGTTCAGACAGATGCTCTGAGCAGCCACACTGATGCAACTATTCTCTGAGAAGGTGACATCTAGCCTTGCTGAAGTCAGTTCCAATGTTAACAGGAGTACCTTCCTGTTTGTACTCAGTCGTGGACAGGCATGCATCTCTATAGGGCTCTCCAAATTTTCATCATTCTTGTGGTTGAGACTGGACACTGTGCTCCTCCCCCCCAAGCTTGTTAGCAGTGGGTCACTGCAATGTAATATAGCCAGCATGTGCTCGTATAGGTACATATGATTCCAGGGACTCCAGTGTACTTCCAGATGTTGACCACATTGCACCTGAACAGAGAAAGATATATCAAACTGTCACATGAACTGTGATGGTCTGAAGTCTTATCACTGCCTGCCTATCCCCAATTCCAGATCATAAAGAGCATGGAGAAAAACTTTCAGAGCAATATTTTAGAGCAATGGAGTCAATTCAGTCAAATAAGAACAATCCCTTTAAAACTCCTATGTAATGTTTTAATAGATTGTTCGGGATACTACATAGAAAGGTTTTCCAAAGTATAAAATGTAGATGAAGCAAGACAGAGAACCTACGTCTTAACCTATTTAATGCATGAATGCAGATGTGAATTCAGAGACCAGAAATCACAATTTACAACGAAGCCAAAGGTCACAACCACAAGTCACAATAAAAAAATAATCCCAGAGAGCATGAGAGGTAAAAGGACAAGGTACCTGCAATGAGTGGATACTACTGTGATAAGTCAGAGAGAGGGTAGAGACCCACAGGATTGGCTCCAGAACATCAGAAGCACTGCAACACAGCTGCATCTTCTCCGTTATAGACTTCACTAATGTGAGTACCATGCCTTGCAAGTCAACCAGAGTGCTCTCAGCACTGCCAGAAACACTCAATGCATCTATTCTCATCTCGGATGCACCTAGAGATATACAGAAAGGGAGTTAGAGATGTATTCTTTTTACAACTGAAAATGAGGTCCTGTCACATCAGTGCTGCTGCAGTTCACTTCTGAAATGGCCTCTTATTTACTCATAAATGTATCCACTATCTCATCCCACCTACCTAACAGCTACCATTTTCTGATCCTTTACTCCTCCAAAGTTACTTACAAGCACTCACTCTCTCTGGACATATCTCTGACAGCCACAATTCCTGCACTGTTCTCCAAGCACCAGATAAACTCTGTTTTCTGTACCTTCACTTTTGTTTGTTACTTTTGCTAATTCAATATATATATTTAACTCCTTTTTTAAGATATCATGGATAAGAATACCAAATACATGCTGTAATGAACAAGTAAAATAAGTAAGTGCTGGTATGGAAGCTTGCCAGGTTGAAAATGTGACAGCGAAAGCTAGAAGGATGCTAGGTTGCATAGGGAGAGGTATGGCTAGTAGGAAAAAAAGAGGTATTGATGCCCCTGTATAAGACTTTGGTGAGACCTCATTTAGAATATTGTATACAATTCTGGAGGCTGCACCTTCAAAATGATATAAAAAGGATGGAGTCGGTCCAGAGGAAGGCTACTAAAATGATATGTGGTCTTCATCATAAGGTGTATGGGGACAAACTTAAAGATCTCAATCTGTATACTTTGGAGGAAAGGCGGGAGAGGGGAGATATGATAGAGATGTCTAAATACCTACGTAATGTAAATGCGCATGAGTCGAGTCTCTTTCATTTGAAAGGAAACTCTGCAATGAGAGGGCATAGGATGAAGTTAAGAAGTGATAGGCTCCGGAGTAATCTAAGGAAACACTTTTTTACAGAAAGGGTGGTAGATGCATGGAATAGTCTCCCAGAAGAGGTGGGACTGTGTATGAATTCAAAATGGCCCGGGATAGGCACGTGGGATCTCTCGGAGAGAGAAAGAGATAATGGTTACTGGGGATGGACAGACTAGATGGACCATTTGGCCTTTATCTGCCATCATGTTTCTATGATCTATTTCCTTTCTAGATTTTAAATTACCGCTCCCATCAGTCAATACTAAAATTCACAATATGTATAGATCTCAAGCAGTTATCGCTATACTTAGCCTTGCAACATGCAAGAGAAATTAGGTTTTTACCTGCAAATTTTCTTTCTTTTAGTTCCTCCAGACCGGCACACTCCACTGCCAGCAGGTAGAGACTGAGAACACATTGACTTTTAGCAGTAGTACAAATGGGCTGTGCAGTCCCATCTACAATCAGTCTGACGAATAGTCAAGCAGAAACTAATTAAGACTAAAGAATCATGAACTATAAACACACCAACTCCACTCTCATTTAGAGAAGACAAAGTAGTTGTCCGGATTGGCAGGGAAACATTGTTAGATACTGATTAGAACAAGAACCTTCAAAGTGTCCCCGCAGTTTGCCATCTAAACCAGGTGAACCAAATGCCACTGTTCTTACTATACTCTTCCCCCCCCCCCAAAAAAAAAAAAAAAAAAAGAACCAAGACAAAAAGATACTGCAGAAAAAAACCGTACTCTTCACGAAAAACACCAAATAAAGCGATAGGGCGGGGTCTGTTCTGGTCTGGAGGGACTAAAAGAAAATTAGCAGGTAAGAACCTAATTTCTGCTTCTGTATCGTCCCTCCAGATCGGCACAGAAAGAATAGAATGTATCAAAGCAGTATCCCCGAAGGGCCGCCACAAGAACATGCTCACTGAACACCATGTCCCGATGCGCCTGAACGTTCACACAGTAGTGGTGAACAAAGGAATGGAGAGAAGACCAAACTGCAACATTACAGATATCCACCAGAAGCACAAGAGAACACTCAGCCCAAGAGGCCACCTGACTCCAAGTGGAATGAGCTTTGAGAAAATCCAGAGCAGGTTTCTTTTGAAGAAGGTACACCGAAGCGATAGCCTCCTTAATCCAGTGTGCAATCATAGTCTTGGAAGCACAGTCCCTTTTATGAGGACCCACTAAAAGAATAAAAAGATTAACCAACTAACCGAACTCCTCGGTTTGCTGAATATAAGTGCGAAGAGCCCTACAGACATCCAATTTGCACAAATGCCTCTGTTCCAAAGAGCCCTCCCATCTACTCAAGACCGGAAGGTCAGCAGACTGGTTGACATGAAAGGGTGTAACCACCTTCGGAAGAAAGGAGGGAACCAGCTACAGCATGACCCACTCCCTGGAGAACTCCAGGAAGGAAGGCCAACATGAAAAGCCCTGAGGTTTGGAAACATGTCTCGTGGAAGTAATGGCCACCAGGAACACCACCTTAAGAGCAAGATCTTTCAATGTGCAGGAGCCAAGAGGTTCAAAATGAGGATGAATGAGCATGGAAAGAAACAGACTGAGATCCCAAGCTGGAACCGACAAACTGAAGGCCGAAGAAATTTTACTACTCTCAACAAACAAATCACATCTGGAGGGCAAATGCTGACCATGCAACGGACCGCGAAGAGAAGATAAAGCCGCAGTACGAACCCTGAGGGAGGACCAGGCAAGGCACCGCTCCACGTCATCCTGCAAGAACTCCAAGATGTGAGGCAAAGACGTGTGAAGGGAAAACTAAGCCACGAGCGGACCACTACTCCTCAAAAAGATGCCAAATGTGCACATAAGCCTGAGAGGTGGAAAGTCTTTGAGAACCCAAGAGGGTGGAGATCACTACATCCGAATGTCCTTTCTTACTTAAGCATGCCATTTCAAGAGTCAAGCCGAACATGGGAATGGGAACCCAAGTCAGAAGGTTGGGCGAGAGGGGCAGAGGAAGAGTATCAGATTCACCTACCATAGGCACCTAGGCCAGTCCGGAGCCACCAGGAACATGCAGCCTGCATGCCAGGTAATGTGCAGAAGAACTCTGGCCAACAGTGGCCATGGAGGAAAGACATACAGCAGGCCGAACGTCGACCAAGCCTGCACCAGAGCATCCAGCCTCTCGGCCTAATAATCCCTGCGCTGACTGAAGAACCTCGGCACTTTAGTATTGACACTTGTGGCCATGAGGTCCATGACCAGCTGGCTCCATAACTGAACAATCAACTTGAAGGCTTCCAGCCCAAGACATCACTCGCCAGGATCCAGTACACGACAACTGAGAAAATCCGCCTGCCCATTGTCAACTCCCGCTATGTGCGAAGCCGAGATGTCCAAAAGGTAAGCTTCTGTCCATTCCATGAGAAGAATTGCCTCGTGCACTACCATATGGTTCTTGGTTCCCCCATGATAACTGACAAAAATCACCATGGCATTGTCTGAGAAAACCCAAACCGACTTGCCCTCCAGCAACTGGAAAGCTACCAATGCCAACCGAATGGCTCTGGTCTCCAGAATATTGATCAACCAAGAAGCTTCCACCGGCGACCAGCTGCCCTGAGCTGAGCGACCGAGACATTTAGTTCCCCAACCGAGAAGCACTGTACACTGGGGCTGATATAGACTCACTCCCTGAACCAGATTGGAAGACTGTAGCCACCAGCCCAGGCTGCAATGAACTAACCCCCAAAGAGAGACCGGAGAGTCCAGATCGTGAATTTGTGGAGACCATTACCAAAGAAGAACATACTGAAGGGGGCACATGCAAGACCAAGACCACCTGATCACTTCCAGGGAGGCCACCATCGCCCCCAAGACCAGCAGAAAATCCTGCACCCAAAGACAATGACAATTCATCAGGGAGCAAATCTGTAACTGCAATTTCAACACCCAGGCCTCAGGAAGGAAGACTCTCCCCAAGCTGGTGTCGAAGAGAACTCTGCAATACTCCAAGCGCTGAGAAGGAGTCAACTGGCTTTTGGAAAGGTTGACCACCCAGCTCAGCAACTGCAGAAACTCCACAACCCGAGTCGTGACCCGGGAGCTCTCTTGAAAAGACTTTGCTTGAATCAACCAGCAGTCCAGAAAGGGATGAACCAGAATGCCCTCCTTGTGCAAAGCCGCCGTCACCACCACCATAATCTTGGTAAAAATCTGCAAGAGTCGTGGCCAGACCAAAAAGAAATCGGACAAAACTGATAGTTCTTTCCCCAAATTGCAAAACGAAGGAATCGCTGATGGGAGGCCCAAATCAGAACATGCAGGTAGGCCTCCATCAGGTTGAGAGAAGTCAAAATTCCCCACGCTGAATAACAAGAATCATGGAATTCAGGGTCTCTTTGTGAAACAACGGGTTCAACGGAACCCGAAGTGCCCTGTTGACACTTTTCAGATCCAAAATGGGCTAAAAAGATCCCTCTTTCTTGGGCACCACAAAATAAATGGAGTACCTGCCAGTGAAATCTCCTGAGGGGGCACTGGGACCACCGCTTTTAAGTCCAGCAACCTTTGCAGTGTCTGATGAAATGCCCCCTTCTTCCAAGTTACCTGACAAGAAGAGAGGAAAAAATTTGGTAAGGGCCGGTAAAACTCGAGAGCACAGCCATCCTGAATCACCTCTAGGGCTCACTGATCCATTGTGATCTTGGCCCACCCCCAGTAAAATCTCTGCAACTGGGCTCCCACCGAAACCAGGGGAAGGACCTGCAACAAGTCACTGGACCAGAGAGGTGGAGGAGGAGCCACCAGTGGAGTTACAACACCCTAGCGAGCACCCTGAAAGAACTGCTTGAGCTGAAAGAAGCCTCCTCTGGAAGGGAAAGAAGCTGAGCCCCAGCCAGGCAATATTGATGAAAATCATGCAAATGCCCACAGGTGGTGCCACCCTGAGATGCCTGGCAAGTTCAGTCCTCTGGAAGCCAAGGCACCTTAAAGTCACTTAAGGTCTGAACAAGCTTATCCAACACCTCCCCAAAGAGGAAGGAATCCTAAAAGGGAGATGTATTGAGTTTAGACTTAGAGGCCCCATCTGACAACCAACCCCGAAGCAACAGGTTACGGCGAGTGGCCATTCTGACGTCCATGGACTTGGCAGATGCCCACAACAGAACATACATGGCATCAGAGAAATAAGAAGCGCAGAGCTCAATCTTAGCCACCTCCTGATCCACCAAGGACCAGTCAGCAGACTCACGGTCAAAGACCCACTCAGACCACCAGAAACAAGCCCGGGCCACCAGACCGCCACAAATCACTGTCTGGACAGCCAGGGCAACCACGTCAAAACTCTGCTTAAGGAGAGACTCCATTTTATGGTCCTGGGGTCTCTCAAGGCCAAACCGCCATCAACTGACACCGTATGCCTACGTGCAATAGCCAAGACCACAGCATCAACCACAGGAGATTTAAAGGTACCCCTATCCCCCATCAGGAATGGGATAGAGTCTCGCCAAGGACCACGCCAAGTGAAAAAGTGAGTCTGGAATTTTCCACTGTGTGTGCACCACATTCTGAATATCCTGAAGCATTGGAAAAGAACGGGAAGCCAACCAGATCCACCGAAGCAGAGAGTCCACAACTCGAGGGGTGGGGGGTCCTTAGCTTCCTCCTCAAAATATAAAACCGAAGACACCTGAAAAATAAGCTCCTGCAGCTCTTCCTGGTGAAATATTTGCACAACCGAAGCATCCTTGCTAACCAGCATCTCAGAAAAGCAATCATCTGCATCATCCATCCTCCCAAGAAGATCTTGTGAATCGACCAAAAGGTCCAAGTCCTCATCAGGCAAAACCATGTGAGTAAAGAAAAATTCCTCATCCCAAGAAACCCGCGGACGCTTGGACGAAGACGGAGGGGACTGGATGGGGTAGATGCCGAGGGGGCCTGAACGGGGGCAGACATCGAAGGTAAAGACCCCCCTGAAGAACCAGAGACCCCTTCCCCCAGGGAAGATGCAGGACCCCCAGCCGCCTGCAAGTAAGCCTTATACATGGCTAAAACAAAATCAGGGGGAAAAACCCCAGGAGGTAAAAAATAACTCACTGACAGTGGCGAAATACCTGGGACCTGTTCCTGTCTCTCTAAGGGAGGTCAACTGAAGCCACAGGCAAAATGACAGAGCGTCCCGACAAAACCAATGAAAAGCCTGCTGAAAAAAATCTCTCCTGAGGCCTGTAGCGGCAAAAAGGCCTGAATGGACCCAACCACTAAAGCAGAACTGCAAGCAGCAGCCACTGTAGCGGTAAGGGAATCCCCAGCACTATCAGCAGTAAGAGAAACCTTATTTCCCTGACCGTCAGCAGCTGGGAAAATCCATATGTGGGCAGTGGGTTTCCCCACTGCCTATAGCTGATAAGCGATGCACGCGCAAAGGGGAACCCTGCTCACCAACATTCGAAGTCCACGAGGATTCTTCCTCGCAGCAGCCGGAGCACTTTGTGCTGGCTGCATCCCCTGCTCAACGGGCACACAATGAGCACTTTTTCTTCTTCTTTAAAGTGCTCATTGTGAACCGTTGAGGAAACAAAAACAAAACAGCTGGTTAGCAATTTAAAAAAACAATTTAAGGCTTACTTTCAGACTGGCACTGCCTCAGGGCTTTTTTTTTTTTTTTTTTTTACAAAAGTAAAAACTTTAATGGACAAAAGAGCAGACCCCACAGGCTCTCAAAGTTGTAGTCTTTGCCTGTTTGTGGCAAGGCATACAGCTGAGGCTCCTCTAAGAAAAAATATGGGGATGTGGGGGGAATGGGGGAGAAGGACTCAGCCGTCCGAGTGTGGCACCCCTGAGGTCAGACTGACCTCCGAAAAGATCCCCCAAGCTCTGTCTGGACAGCAAAAAAGAACAAAGGCCAATAGTCAAATCCAACAGGCCCTACCTATCAAATGGAAAGACTGCTCAGGCTTACCACTTCCACCTCCTGGAGACTGAGAATATAGACTGATTGTAGATGGGACTGTACAGCCCACTTGTACTACTACCAAAAGTTAAAATGCTGGCAGAAGAGCATAAACCTATCCATTCTGTGCCAGGCTGGAGGGACGATAAAGAATATATGAATTCTCAGAAAAGCACAACTACATACTACATTGCATGTATAGATCTGAGGGAAATAGAGCTCTATGCCTGCCTTCACTGAATTATTTACAGATAGAGCCAGCCCTGAGGTGGCAGAATTTAAAGGGCTGCTCTCAGTGTGGCATAGGGCCTTTAAACTCAAACCTGTACTCAAATGCTGTGGCATCCTACCTAACCTCTGACAGAAAGTTTATATTGGAGGGTGAACAGGTTTCAGCAGTAGTTCAGTATCAGTCAGTACTCAAGGTCCTAAGCCAAGTAGAAGAATAGTATTAGAAGGTAGAAGAATAGCTGCCACAGTGCTGGCAGGGGTAGGGAAGGTGGACAGATGAGATGCTGGCTACCTAGGAGGGA
Organism: Geotrypetes seraphini; assembly: GCF_902459505.1. Lineage (NCBI taxonomy): Eukaryota > Metazoa > Chordata > Amphibia > Gymnophiona > Dermophiidae > Geotrypetes > Geotrypetes seraphini. The sequence goes on from NC_047098.1 coordinate 31,611,686, forward strand.
GGGGGTGAGAGCTGAAATGCTGGCCACTTAAGACTGGGGTGTTAGAACCTTCTGCCACCCCATGAGGGGAGGAAGAGGGAGCACGGGGAGCAGGGAAGGTTTGCCTAAGTTGTTAGATACCTTTGGGCCAGTCCTGTACAGGGATCTGGGAAAAGAAGCTTACATTGGTTTCACACTAGTTGCTCATGTTCTCACTCACCAATCATAGTAGACAATGTGAAAAGATTCACATCCTCCACATTAATATCCACTTTCCACAGAAGCACCGACATTCCTGCTGTATCTCCATGTGGAGCTTGCCACCATGTTGGTTCCTGTGGTGCATATGCCCCCTTGCTTCGCTGCTGCTGGACCAGAGACAGAATTCTGGCCAGGAATTCAGTACATGTGTCTGATATCTCCACCTGCAGCCCACGGATAGTGCCATCCAAGAAAAGTGTGTCTGGCTGTGTGCTGCACCTGTCCAGTGACTGGTTATAGCTGCCCTGTAAGAAGATATACAGAGAAGGAATGGATGAAGGTATTGTATTCAGCATCAGTTCATGGGCTGGTTACAGCTGCCCAGCAGAGTATTACATTAATACGAGAAGGCTTATATAGGTTGGATCCAATATGCCAGGAGCAAAATCTTCTGCATATTGAATAAGCATATTGCCCCCCCAAAACCTATGATTTTTCAAGCAGCTTGCCCTTTGTACTGAGCCATAAATCAAGAATAAGTCTCATAATAGGATTAGCCCAGGAAGCAGTGCTTTATAATCCCTCAGAGTTAACTCTCTCGGACTATCGGAAACAAGCCCGAGCCACCAAACTGCCACAAATTGCCGCCTTGACCACCAAGGCAGCTACGTCAAAACTCTGCTTAAGAAGAGGCTCTGACTTATGATCCTGAGAGTCCCACAAGGCCAAAATTCCTTCAACCAGCACCGTATATCTGCTTGCGATAAGCCAAAACCACCACATACACTACAGGAGACTTAAAGGTATCCCTATCCCCATCAGGAATTGGATAAAGCCAAGCCATGGACCGTGCCAAACGAAAGGGTGCATCCGGTGAATTACACTGCTTGTGCACATCCCAAATATCCTGATGCATAGGAAAAGAACGGGAGGCTGCCCAGATCCCCCGAAGGAGGAAGAGTTTCAGGAGCTTATTCTTCAGGTTTCATCAGTTTTGCGCTTTGAGAAGGACACGAAAAACCCCCTTCTTTCACGTCCTCCTCAAAACACAAAACCAACAAAACCTAAAGAATAAGATCCTGAAGCTCTTTCCGATGAAAAATGCGCACCACGGGCGCATCCTCGCCAACCACTGTCTCTGACAAATACACATCAGTGTCATCCATTCCCCCGAGAGGATCTTGGAGATCTAACAAGGGGTCCAAATCCTCAAGAGAAAACACATCTCCAAACAAAAAAAATCCTTGTCTCATGAAACCCGCAGCCCCTTGGACGAAGATGGGGGGAATGGGCCAGAGCAGATGCTGAGGAGGGCCGAACAGGGGTAGACGTGGAAGGCAAAAGCCCCCCAAAAAAACCAGAGACCCCCCTCAGGGAAGAAACAGGACCCCCGGCCGCCTGCAAGTATGCCTTGTACATAGCCAAAACAAAATCCGAGGCAAACATACTGGCGGCAAAACAGGACTCACTGCGAAGGCAGGAAACCCAGCAGAAACCTGGGGGAATGTCACCTGAGACTGCAGACAAGATGGCGGAAATTCCTGCCAAAACTGGCCGAAAAAACTCCCCCAAGGCCTGCAGCGGCAAAGAGGCCTGGACAGACCCAGCCGCTAAAGTAGGCAAGCCGGCAGCAGCGAAAAGGGAGTCCTCAGCACTATCGGAGGTAAGGGAAACCTTATTTCCCTGACCGTCGGTGGCTGTGGAAGTTCCTGTGTGGGGGAAGCCCGGGCTTCTCTACTGCATGCTGTTGACAAGCAGTGCACACATGAAGGGGAACCCCACTCATCGGCACCCAAAGCGGACAAGGATTCTCCTTTGAGGTGGCCGGTGCACTTTGTGCATGTGCCGGCCACATCCACTACATAACTGGAGCACAAAGAGCATTTTTTAAGCTTCTTAAAAACCACTAAAAGGGAAAATAAAGTTCCAGTTAACAATTAAAATCAATTAACCTTAATTGAAGTCTTCCCTTCAGACCAGCACTGCCTCAGGACTTTTTTTTTCCAACACAACTTTAATTTAATTTGAACAGACCCCAGTGGCTCTCAAAGCTATATGCCTTGCCGGTAGTTGGTGGCAAGGCTTACAATTGAGGCATCTCTAAATTTAAAAAAAAATTGGGGAGGTGGAAGAAATGTGGGGAGGGACTTGACCAGTCGAGTGTAACACCCCCGAGGTCGGATAGACCTCCGAAAGGGTCCCTCAAGCTCAATCTGGCACCACAACTATACTAAATCAGGGAAAGACTGCCCAGGCTTACCACCTCCACCTGCTGGAGACTGAGAGTAGACTGATTGTACTTGGGACTGCACAGCCCACTTATACTACAGAAAAAAGTTTGTATCTCAGTCTCCACCTGCTGTTTGAGGTGAGCTATAATCCATCAGTTTCTGTGCCGGTCTGGAGGGACGATAAAGAAACTGTTTAACATGCACCTAAAATTTAAATAGGACGACACATTGTTTATCAGAGGGAGAAACACTAGTTCAAATTCAAGTTTGAGCAGAACGCTTGAGAAAAATAGAATGCCTTCAATTGAGCTTTAAATGTGAAGAATGATTTTTCTCCAGAGACAAGCAGGGGAGATTCAGGCACACTTGAAGGTGAAGTCCTCCGACTGAGCCTAAGTTCTGGTGCTCTCCCCTAAGAATGGTAAGGTTTTTACCTTATTGAGCATGTGCAGGGTACATTGCCTCCAAAGCCCCTCCCCTCCAAATGATAGCTTTTTTTCTTCTGCCGCTCCTAACAAGTCGCAGCTCTCCTCTTTCTCTGACTGGCTTCACAAAAAAAAGAAAAAGAAAACCAAATACAAACCGGGTTTTCTTTTTGTTAAAAAAAGGGGGAGCAGAGATCTGGTTCTAACTCTAATCCTTCCCCCTCTCCTGAAAAACAGAGAAGCAAGAAATTCACGTCGTCGTCGGGTTTCTTTTTCATTCTGGTGAACAGACCGGCAGCTAGGACCACAAAGACACCAGTTTATTCTCTCCTCACAAAAACTGCTACGTCTTCAACTCCTTCAGCGTGCCAACGCCTCATCGAAGTCTTCAAGCCTGCACTCGACGTTACTAGCTCCCCCCTCTCAAGGCCCAAGTCTGGTACTGCCGAGGATGGAAATCTTACTGTCTCTTTCTCACATTGCCGCTCAGATACCAGCAGAGATTGGAGCAGTACAACAGAAGTAGCTGGTTTCAGAAAATCTACTCCTTCTTCACCGGCCTCAACAAGAGCAGCACCAGCCTCACAGAAAGAACATAGAAGTACCTTAGTTCAAGTATTCTTATCCCAAGTTCTTACAAAAAGTATCCACTTTACTTAGTCTTAACCAAGCTTCTACAAAGTCAGAGAAGAAAGATTTTTCAAGCAATTCTTCAGTCCTGCAAAACTCCACCAAAGGAATTTATTGCTCTGCCAGTACACCAAGTTTTACAAGATCTTCAACTTGAAAACTGGCAAAAACCACAATCTGTTTCCGGGCAGTTCACAGCAAGAGAACTCAGACATATCAGCGAAGACACAAAATACAGTAGAATTCGGTCAAATACAGTGAAATACAATATGATGCAGTGCAATGTAATATAATGTAAAATCATCGCATAAATTTACCAAACAAATAGGTTTTTATCGATTTTCTGAACTCAAGGTAAGATTGGGATTGGAATTGAAGTATAAAGTGCAAAAGGTGCCTGGGCATGAACTTAACCAACTACCCCCACCATTCCATGGTTTCAGAGTCAGCTATTAAAAAGGCTAAAGTAGCAAAAAAATAATACCATTCTCCACCAGTAAAGGAATATCGTATACTTGACTCGATGAGGCAAAAGGTCTACCAAGGCACAATGCTTGTTTCCAAAGTAATAACTCATCAGCTTCAAATCCTCCATTTTCAACACTCCGTCTTGGAACAACTGGAGCCAGCCTCACCGGATGAAGTACAAACTTTACACATTGCACTTCAGGAGTCAACCTACCACCCCATAAAAACAAACTATGGTGCATATGATATGATGTCTCACACAACAGCCGTAGCAACTGCATCATGACGTACAGCATGGTTTAAAGCAGTGATCTCAAACTCGCGGCCCGGGGGCCACATGCAGCCTGCCAGGTACTATATTTTTCTGGAACATTTCCCACCTCACTGCTGTAACCTCACGCAAGTGCTTTCCTGCATCTTTCTTCCAGGTACTATTTTGTTCTGGAACGTTGCCCGCCTCACTTCTGTAACCTCACGTAAGTGCTTTCCTGCATCTTTCTGCATGTTGCACTGCTTTCAGCTGTAAGCTGTACCTGCAACTTATAGCTGAAATTATCAGAAGCAATTAAGGAAAGATTTATAGACTATAACGAGTTTTACCTCATGCAAAGTTGTCATTTCTTTAATAAGACATTAACTATTTTTCCTGCGGCCCTCCACATACCTACAAATCCAAAATGTGGCCTTGCAAAGGGTTTGAGTTTAAGACCATTGGTTTAAAGCATCTGACCTCAGGGAAGATCTTTATGACAGACTGGCAGATGCACCCTGCTTGGGAGATAGTCTTTTCTGTGAAAAAGTTAAAGATACAGCTTCACAACTCAAAGAAGATTCTTCAACTATGTGTGAGCTTTCAGCTTCCTCTTCAGACCAATCTCAGCAATATCGCCGACCCTCTCTCTCTTCTTATTGAAGACCCTACCACCAGCAATTCTTCCAACAGTACTATTCACATAGACGTTTTGTTCCTTAAAATAGACCAGCTCTACAAAGATCACAAGCTTCTTATCTGCAAAAGCCACATTCAAAAGATAGGAAACTTGGGGGTAATGGTGGACATGACAATGAAGTCGACGGCTAAGAGAGCGAATAGAATGTTAGGCATAATCAAGAAGGGTATTACAACCAGAACGAAAGAAGTTATCCTGCCGTTGTATCGGGCAATGGTGCGTCTGCATCTGGAGTACTGCGTCCAATATTGGTGGCCGTACCTTAAGAAGGATATGGCGTTACTCGAGAGGGTTCAGAGGAGAGCGACACGTCTGATAATAGGGATGGAAAACCTTTCATACGCTGAGAGATTAGAGAAACTGGGACTCTTTTCCCTGGAGAAGAGGAGACTTAGAGAGGATATGATAGAGACTTACAAGATCATGAAGGGCATAGAGAGAGTAGAGAGGGACAGATTCTTCAAACTTTCAAAGAATAAAAGAACAAGAGGGCATTCGGAAAAGTTGAAAGGGGACAGATTCAAAACCAATGCTAGGAAGTTTTTCTTCACCCAACGTGTGGTGGACACCTGGAATGCGCTTCCAGAGGGCGTAATAGGGCAGAGTACAGTACTGGGGTTCAAGAAAGGATTGGACAATTTCCTGCTGGAAAAGGGGAAAGAGGGGTATAGATAGAGGATTACTGCACAGGTCCTGGACCTGTTGGGCCGCCGTGTGAGCGGACTGCTGGGCACGATGGACCTCAAGTCTGACCCAGCGGAAGCATTGCTTATGTTCTTATGAAACAATCATCTACATCTCAGCTCCCTCCACTTAAGCCTAATCCTGGTTTCTGACCAATTACCAATGAGGGTTGTCTAACTCATTTCTTATCAGCATGGCAGCGCATCACAACAGACAAATGGGTCTTAACCATCATATCTCAAGGATACTCCCTAAATTTCCTCTCTCAAACTCCAACCACCCATCCTCCTCCACATTCCAGTAAGCCTCCCCAACATATTTCCCAACTTTCAGAGGATATATCTCTCCTTCTTCAATCCAATGCCATCGAAAAAGTACCACACTATCAAACAAATCTAGGGTTTTATTCCAGATTTTTTCTAATCCCAAAGAAAACTCAAGGTCTCCATCATATTCTCAACCTTCAACCATTGAATGCCTGCCTCAGAAGAGAAGTTTCAGGTTTATTTAAAAATTTGATGCACCTCCTTATTAAACATTCAAAGTGGTTTTACATAATATAAAAACAAAGTATAATAAGAACGTACATTAAAAACAAAATACAAACAATGCTACAAACAACCAAACGCACTGACAAACATTAACTTACTAATACAAGATGGAGAAGGGCAGAAATACAATTTGTATAAAGAGAAAGAGAGGGGAAGAGAGATTGACAAAAGGAAGGGGAACAAAGTATAAAAAGTCTAGAATAATGTAAAATAAGCTAAAAGATGGCAAGGAACAGATTTCCATTACCGTCCTTAAAAGGATTATTATACACCATAAGCGTCTTTAAAAATAAAAGCCTTCAAGTTACTTTTAAATTTATCAAGGGATGTAATTATATAATTTGGTGCTGAATTCCAGATGGTAGGGGCCGTGACAGAAAAAATGCTAGTGCGCATAGTGTTAATGTATCTTAAAGAGGGGATGGATAGCAAGTTTTGATTAGATGAACGCAATGTACGATGGGAGGTATAGGGGATTAATAGCCTGTTAATGAAATCAGGTTGGCCGGAAGTTTTGGTCTTGTAAGTTAGCAACATTATTTTATAGGAAATTCGATGATCTATGGAAGCCAGTGAGCATTGATCAAAAGAGGTGCGACATGATCGTATTTACATGCTTTTGAAATAATTTTAATGGCAGTGTTTTGAATAATTTGAAGACGTTTTATTTCTTTCTTAGTGATTCTTTTGTATAGTGCATTACTGTAATCCAAGCATGAAATAATGAGTGAATGAATAAGAATATTTAAGAACATAAGAACTGCCATCTCCGGATCAGACCCATGATCCATCGAGTCCGGCGATCCGCACACGCGGAGGCCCAGTCAGGTATACACCTGATGTAGTTTTAGTCACCCATATCCCTCTATGCCTCTCGTAAGGAGATGTGCATCTAATTTGCCTTTGAATCCTAGCACAGTGGATTCCTTAATAACCTCCTTTGGGAGAGCATTCCAGGCGTCTACCACTCGCTGTGTAAAGCAGAACTTCCTGGCATTTGTCCTGGACTTGTCCCCCCTTAGCTTAAAACCATGTCCTCTTGTCCGTGACGCGTTGGACAATGTAAATAATTTATTTTCCTGCTCTATTTTATCAATGCCTTTCAGCATTTTGAACGTCTCGATCATGTCCCCTCGCAGCCTCCTCTTCTCAAGGGAGAACAGTCCCAATTTCTTGAGTCGTTCCTCATATTCCAAGTTCTCCATACCTCTTATTAGCTTCGTTGCTCATCTCTGAACCTTCTCCAGTAGTTTTATATCCTTTAGGTTGGGAGACCAATGTTGGACACAGTATTCCAAGTGTGGTCTGACCATTGCTCTATAAAGCGGCATTATGACTTTCTTCGATCTACTCGTGATTCCTTTCTTTATCATGCCTAACATTCTGTTTGCTTTCTTTGCTGCTGCCGCGCATTGTGCCGACGGCTTCAGGGTCCTATCTATCAGTACACCCAGGTCCTTTCTTGTTTAGAGTTGCGCCTGACATTCTATACTCGTGTTCCTTATTCTTACTACCTAAATGCATTACTTTGCATTTCTCCACGTTGAACTTCATCTGCCATTGCTCTGCCCATTTCTCTAACTGATACAAGTCGCTCTGGAGTTCCTCGCTATCCTCCTGCGATCTGATTGCCTGGCATAGCTTTGTGTCGTCTGCAAACTTAATGATCTCACTGGATATTCCGTCTTCCAGGTCATTGATATAAATATTAAATAGGATCGGCCCAAGTACCGAGCCCTGGGGCACACCACTAGTCACTTTCTCCCAGTCTGAGAACTTCCCATTTATGCCCACTCTCTGCTTTCTGTTTTCCAGCCATTTGCCTATCCACCTTTGTATATCTCCCTCTATTCCATGGCTTTGTAGTTTCCTGAGAAGTCTTTCATGTGGAACTTTGTCAAATGCTTTCTGGAAGTCCAAATATATTATGTCCACCGGCATTCCACTATCAATTTGCTTGTTCACGGTCTCAAAAAATTGGAGTAAATTCGTTAAACATGATTTCCCTTTCCTGAACCCATGTTGACTGGGTTTCATCAAGTCGTGTGTATCTAGGTGCCGGACTATGCTATCCTTGATCAGTGCTTCAACCATCTTTCCAGTGACAGACGTAAGGCTCACAGGTCTGTAGTTGCCCGGTTCCCCTCTCGATCTTTTTTTGAAAATTGGCGTGACGTTCGCTATCTTCCAGTCATCTGGTATCTGTCCAGTTCTGATTGGCAAGTTTTTGCAATAGCTCTCCGATTTCAACCTTCAATTCCTTTAAAACTCTCAGGTGAATTCCATCCGGTCCAGGGGATTTGTCACTTTTAAGTTTGTCGATCTGGTAGTATATCTGGTCCAACTCCACTTCAACTGTGGTGAGGCTGTCTTCTATTACTCCGCTAAATACTTTCACTGCTTCTGGTATTTTTGCGGTATCCTCCTCCGTAAAGATGGACACAAAGAAGGAATTTAGTTTGTCTGCAATTTGTTTATCTTCCTTGATGTACCCTTTTCTTCCCTGGTCATCCAGGGGTCCCACCGCCTCTTTTGCGGGTTTTTTCCATTTCACGTATCTAAAGAAGGGTTTGAAGTTTTTGGCCTCTTGCGCTATTTTTTCCTCATAGTCCTTTTTGGCATCCCTCACCGCCTTGTGACATTTCTTCTGATCATCTTTATGTTTTTTCCATGCTTCGGTTGTTTTCATGTGTTTCCATTTTTTGAAAGAGTCCTTCTTTTCTTTTATGGCTTCCCTCACCTGTCTGGTAAGCCATGCCAGTTCTCCCTTACCTTTTGTTCTCCCCTCTTTGGAGATCCTCGGAATGTGGAGATTTTGTGCTTCTGTGATAGTATTTTTCAGTAGGGACCATGCCTGATCTAATAGGATGGCAAGAGATCTAATCATTCGAAGACGGTAGAAACATTTCTTAACTACTGAGCTTATTTGTTCATGGAAAGAGAGTTTTCCATCAAAAGTAACATCGAGGAGTTTAATGGAAGTGACTATCTGAACAGAGACTGATTTTATTGTTATGGGAAAGGGAAGGGTAAGTAAGACCTTCCTTGACTGGGAAAATCATAACTTTGGTTTTGTTGATGTTGAGAGCTAGCATATTTGTGCTTAACCAATGGCTGATTTGTTCTAGTTTCAAGTTAATAGACAAGATATCTGTAGAGTTGTCCAGATCGACGGGGTGAGCGAGTTGAATATCATCCGCGTAGGTGAAGATAGAGAACCCAATAGATTGCCCTAATGTAATAAAGAGGAGCAAGGAAGATATTAAACAGCATAGGGGAAAGAATGGAACCTTGTGAGATCCCATAGTTGTTAGAGAAAGTGTCAGAGGTAGAACCATTGAACTGGACTTTCTTCCAGACTTACTTCCGCTTCTCAGGAAAAATTATTGGTTGGCTGCCCTAGACTCAAGGATGCCTACACCCACATTCCTATTTATCCCTCTCACTGGCAATTCCTACATTTCAAATTCCTCAACAACAACTACCAATACAGAGTACTGCCTTTCAGCCTTTCCTCAGCACCTTGAGTCTTCACAAAGTGCCTAGCTGTAGTGGCAGCCTATCTACAGAGGCAAAGTCATGCAGTGTTTCCTTACGTAGATGACTGGCTTCTCATAGTGCATTCTGAGGAACAGTTGCTACATACAATCCAATTCACCAAACAAACCTTGCAAGAATTCGGGTTTATCATCAAATACAAAAAGTCATAATTCATACCAGTTCGCTCCCTCATGTACATTGGTGCACACATCAATACCATCACAGCAAGAGCCTATGTCCCAGAAGATCACCATCAGACCATCAACAGGTTAGTCTCCCATCTCAGGCAATCATCTAAAAGCACAGCAAGAAACATCTTATGCCTCCTGGATCATATGACTGCATTTCTATCACTGGTACTGCATGCAAGACTACACATGCTTCCTCTCCAATGGCACCTCAAGATGCACCGGAATCAGCATGCACAACCACTTTCACAAATGATTCCTCTTGCAGGGTACATCAAAAATTTCTGTTCTACGGTGGATCCAGTCCCCTACCCTAAAAGAAGGTTGCCCATTCGAACCTCCATCTCCTCAGTTCACCATCACCACGGGTGCTTCCACCAAAGGCTGGGGAGCACATTTGGACCAGATTCAAACTCAAGGTCAATGGACATTGTCAGAAAAACAGTTTCACATAAACCACTTAGAACTTCGAGCAATCTACTATACTCTTCAAGCTTTCCGTTCTTGGATTTGCAATCATTGTATTCTAATACAAACGGACAACCAAGCTGCAATGTTCTATGTAAACAAACAAGGGTGATCCGGAACCCTCCCCCTTTGCAGAGAACCTTATTGTCTTTGTACCTTTGCACTATCTATTCACATTGACTTGCATGCAATCTATATTCCAGGAGAAAACAATACCATAGCGGACTCACTCAGCAGGAAACTCGATCCTCAAAAGTGGACCTTAAATCTAGTCACACTTCACCATGTGTTCCAACTTTGGGGAACCCCGCTGATAGACTTGTTTCCTACTCAGGAAAATGAACAATGCCAAAGGTTTTGTTTCTTATGCCCAGCTCCAAAAGCCACAGAAAGAGATGCTTTTTCCATTAAATGGAACCAACACTTCCTTTATGTCTTCACTCCGGTTCCTCTCCTTCTACTCAGGGTCAACCGGTTGCTAAAACAACTATTTCCTCATGGATTGCGCATTTATCTCTTTCTGCTATAAGAACGCTCAAATACCATCCCCTAGTGTAGTTGGAGCACTTAAAGTATGTGCTATGGCTTCCTCAGTTGCATATCTTCAGTCAATTCCCATTCAAGACATTTGTAATACTGCTACATGGTCTTCAGTTCACACATTTACCAAACACTATTGCTTGGACCAAAACTCAGCACATGACACTCAATTTGGACAATCTGTTCTAAGAAATTTATTTGCAATATAAAGGGCACCACCACCCATTTTTTTTCTTCAGCTTGGGACTCACCTTCAAGTGTGCCTGAATCTCCCCTGTTTGTTTCCAGAGAAAATGCAGTTGCTTACCTGTAACAGATGTTCTCTGTAGACAGCAGGGGAATGCAGCCACACTTGCCCTCCCACCTTTCCCTCAATATGACACACTCTTAGCTAGACATTCTAACATTCTGAGGGGAGGGGCTTCAGAGGCAATATACCCTACACATGCTCACTAAGGTAAAAACCTTACCATACCTAGGGGAAAGCTCCGACATTTAGGCTCAGTCGGAGGACTTCACCTTCAAGTGTGGCTGCATTCCCCTGCTGTCTACGAAGAACACCTGTTACAGTTAAGCAACTGCGCTTTCTTCATGAAGGTAAGTAGGAAGAGAATTCCACAATGGGCGCCATAACTGAAAATGAAGAGTTTCTATGTACATCAAGAAATAACTGCCTAAAAGAAGGAACACTCGTTAGATGTTGATTTGAAGCACAAAGAGTTTTCCATGCAGTATAGTGAACTAAAAAAACTAAACAAGAAATGCAAGTTACCAAACCATCTTCACACTTACCAGCCATCCAGCTACCTACACTCCCAATGATCAAATTGCCTTTAGGATAGAAAGATCCTTTACCACCTTCCATGTTTGATAGACATTGGAGAGTTGGCTGCTCTAGGCCACATACCTGAAAATTGAAGGAGTCAAGAATAAGTGCCTCCCCCCAAACATGTGTGTTAGGGGGGTGAGGAGCCTGCTGGATGTGAGAGTCTTTGCCCACTCGCCAGCAGAGATGATCCACAGCTACTAGCATTCGCTGGTGCAGGTTCTGTGTATGGAGCTTCTGGTATTCTGAATGGAAACAGAGTAGCATATGTTGTATGCAGTGTCTAACTTAAATTAATTGATTCTGCAAAAATGGTCCCGGGATACTACTAGCTATTGTCTGAACCAGAAAGAATCACAGTCCCCCAAAACCCTTTGTTGTTAAAAATTAGCCTGCTTTATAAAGGTAAATGTCTCTAGCAAAGTATTTTGGTTTTAGTTTGTTTTACTGTTTTGATTTTTCTAAATAAATATGAATGTTAGTGAAATGCTGATGTAGTGAGAAAATTCATCATGAGACTTCAGAAAACTGACTACAGTATCCTTATATTGCAGCCTAGCACAGTGGGCTGGAACCTTACATTGCTACTGAAGCTCTACCTTTAAGTGCATCCCGAGATTCAGAGCTCCCTTCCATAACTTACCTAGAGAAATGGAAGTGAACCCCAAGGCACAAGGAGGTGTATCCCCCAGTTGCAAAGACACACACACATTACTGATAGATGTGTTGAAACTGATGGGAGCAATGATCTGAGGAAAGCTGACAGAAGAAAGACAGATTTTTGTAGTTTCTAAAAATACCAGACTGAGAAAATGTTTACACATAGCTGATTGCAGTACTTATTAAAAAAAGGAAACTCACCATCTTACTTTCCTGCTCTGGACTGGAGTCTTCCTACCCCACTGTTCCAATGCTAACAAGCTCAGCCAATGAAACAGCTCTTGGTGGCGATAGTAAACGATACAGGTATTCAAAATGGTTGAGCCTATGATATCTATAGAGGTGACCTGCAGGAAAGGATATGAGCAAATCAATAGAAAAAAACAACTTTGATCCCTACAGACAGCCTGCTGGAAGGATACAGGAGTCAAATAACATAGCCCTGGGACCTTTATCAAGTCCCGTTTGGTCTAATAAAACAGCATCAGACCGGAGAAAGAAAAAGGAGAGGAACAGAGAAGACACAAGCAGAGAGAGACTTGATACTAAAAAACTGAAACGAGGCAGAAAAACAGACAGAGTACAGGAAGGATTCTGCCTGCTCCAGAGACACTCACCTGCAAATTTGTCTTAAACATATTCAAACACAGGATTCTTTGGCGGCTCTGAGACAAGAGAAGACCATCTGCGGGACAATAAAAGGGTCAATGAGGACATCCAGGTTTTGCCCACCAATGTGATCAGTTTTATAGAACCTGCTGTTTGATCCAGTAAAAGTATTACAACACAGAAATGATTTGAAGCACTAAGATATACTGTACCAAGCTTCAGAAAACTAATGACATCCAAATTATCATGGCATTAAAAAAAAAAAAAAAAAGTATGCAAGGACAAAAAACCCCCAAAACTGTGTGCATCTCTGACCCCAATGACCAGGCTTTGACAGTATAAACAAAAACTGGAAATCAGAATGTACCACTGTCAATCCTAACCCTTGACTCACATATATGAAGACAGTACACCAACCTGACACTCCAACACATTATGATTGCACCACTATACACCTAGACTGAGTACTTGTTGAGCATAGTATGTTATGCCACCAACATATCAAGATTATGTCACCATATCCCACACCAAAATGCCCTAGTATAATGTGAATATACCCTATCCAATGCCAATATAACATAAATGTATTCTTATTCGTATGCATAATCCTTTGTCAAAATAATATGTATGTACCCTAAATTGTCTGTCTTGAAAAAATTATGAATGTATCGTTGTAACCCATTCTGGGCTCCAGGGAAGGACAGGCTAGAAATTTAAATAAATAAATAAAATAAGTCTGTGGGATACCGACATCTCCAACATTATTTGTCCTTTGGAGTTTATCTAATTCCCCACAAGTTCTGGCAGTTTACCATGACTCTGTCGATGATATGATTGTCATGAAACATCCTGTTTCTAAAGATTCATGAAAGGAACTTTCATGTTCCTATGTGCCCATCAACACTAGCTCTTACACTTCCCCCTTTCAAGCCATTGGACTCAGCTCAGCTAAAATATGTAACCTGAAAGACTATTATTAGTTGTAGTCACTTCTGTCAGACGTACAAGGGTACTTCAGGCATTAGTTTAATACCCTCCGTACACTCGACTTCTACACGATAAGGCAATTCTTAGAACTCATCCAAAGTTCTTGTCCAAAATAGTTTCAGAATCCCAACTAAATCAAGCAATTAATATTCTGCAGTACGGTACTTTCTTCCTCCACATACAAGTGAACATCAGAAACGACTTCATACGTTGGATTGTGTGAGAGCCCTCTCCATCTACATAAACTGGACTGCTTCCTCTGAACAACCATCCTAATTGTTTGTATCTTATAGTCCAGCACTTAATTTCAAACCTATCAAAAACGAACCTCATCTCTATGGATTGCAAATTGTATCCATTATTGTTACATACAAGGTTCCAGTACATCTCCTTCTGCAGTTCCATATATTACACCTCACAATTTGTGCTCCATGGCAACAACTAGAGCATATCTTCAATGAGCATCACCTCAAGATATCTGTGAAGTGGCCACATGGTTGACATCTCATACCTCTATAAAGCACTACTGCGGTGCTCCATTCAGGACCATGAGCATCAACGCTCCTCCTTTTCCTCCTCTAGCAAGGTACCAGTCATTTATTACTCAAACTATTTATATTGTGTTTTTATGATTTGTACGACTGTTACCTTTTACAGGGCTCCTTTTACAAAGCCACGGTAATCGCTTTGATGTCCATAGGGATTTAATGGGCAGAGCGTTTGCTGTATGTCAGTCACTACTGCGGCTTTGTAAAAGGGGGGATAGCTTGAGAGTCTTCACTTGTGTGGCTGCACAATAAGTCTGTACCCAACCTATAATTTTAGATAGTGCCGGTGGACACAACCTACAGCTTCTGGACTGGTCAGATGGAACTCTGTTTCTCCACCACTAGTTCGCAGTAAGAAAATGGGCCATATAGCAACCAGTACCAAACTACGAAAATCAGTCACTAGACATCATTATACATAGCAACAATTAAGAAAGCAATATGGTTCACTTACTAGTTTTCACAGTAGAATTCACAACACAGAAAATGAAACACTCAAATCTGAATCAGTAAGAGCCAGCCTAACAAGGATAACAGTATGGTAGTACAGGAGGCAGGAGTGCATGGTGGGGAAAGCATGCCTCATGGAATTATTTCCAGTTTCCTGTTAGTATTCAACATATCAAAATTTTTATGATGCAATGGAACCGTCTCTCATATGGAAATACACTGAGCCATTTTTTAGTTTCTCTTGAATATCCAGTTTGATCTGGCCTGTTTTCAATCTTGATCTCTTTACACTGGATTTCCCCATCTAAATTTTTGTTCAACTCCTTTAAGTTTCTAGAATTATTTTTCCCCAGACTTTGTTGGCACCATATAAATATTATTTACCAATGTCATATGGGTTGGAAAGAATGAAAAATAATCACTGAGGCAGAAAACAGTTAACTTTGGCTCTGTAATACATAGAACCACTTACATCTTTTGTAAGGTCATGAAAAACCTGAAAAGGTTGCTGTAGACAATTTTGAGTCACTTTAATCTTCCCTACCATGTACTCCCTTCTTGCCCTCAACTTGCAACTTACAACACCCAAGTACTTTGATGTCATCCAAAATCTTCTTCCATCCTTTTTCTTTTACACCTAAACTCCGACTCCCTTCCTTATTGCCTGATACTAAGCAGCATTCTTTTTAGATGAGACAAAAATAGCTTTTTGATACTAAAATATCCAGCTTCTTTGTCAACTTTAATTCTGGATGGCTAAGTTGGAATTTTAAAGGATTCAAAATACACCCCTTCAGCAGTGATCTACTTCCCTCCATCAGCCACCCCAGATTCCACTCCCCCCAACTCTTGTAAAAATTCTATCCCCTCAATAAACAGAACACCAGCACCATTGTCTTTTTTAACTTAAACTTCAAGTTTATTGCAAAAACAACCAAGACAACCAAAACTGGGAATGTCTAAGCTACCCCACCAAATTCCCCCCCCCAAAAAAAAAAACAAAAAAAACTTAAGGTGGACTTCAGCATAACCTTTAGCCAAGCCTTGTCCAGTTGAACCATAAACCACATTGCCTCTAGCTCCAGAAATGTGTACAAGAGAAGGATGTTTATATCCCAAAATTATCCAGACAAAAGTTTAGAATAATCAACCCCAAAGTTTCTTTACAGAGTGTTGAGAGAAGCAAACTGATGGCATGAGGGAGTGTGGCAGGTAGCATTAGGGATGGCGTTCCAAAATCTCTCTTCCTTCCATGGAGACAGCACTTCAGGATTAGCAAGAGCTTCTCCTGCCCAAAAAAGAGCTGCTACCACAGCGAAAAGAATGCATACCTCTCCTAACATCAGTTAGGAAGACCGATGCGAAGTGCTATGCAGCAAAGTAGAGTTATGTATAATTTTCTGCTCACACTGCCCCATCCTAGCAAGAACGATAGGTGCAAGATCCACAAAAAGATCAGAGAAAAACCCTGCACCCCACTTACTGACCTTCCAGAAGCAACTGGCTGCTCATCTGGGCCAGCTCAGAGCAGCTGGTGAAGTTCCGGAGAGGAAGCTGATTCTTCTCCTGTGTGTACAGAAGCTGCAGCAGCTTAAGTGTCCAATTCAGATGCCTGAGTAAAAAAGACAGCCAAAGTAGACAGCAGAATATAGAGAGGGGGCCCTCTTTAACACCCCTCAAGACCTCCAATGAAAGAAGGCCCAGTGGTTCACAAGAAATTCACAACAGTGGGGGGGGGGGGATGGACTAGGATTAATCTTTATGCCTCTCTATTAATCTCTGGCCTCTCTATCAAGAATTTTAACCAGAAGGAAAATTTGTAGCGGTTTTGGTCAAACTTTAACTCTCCAATTCCATCCCCTGCATTTCATTTCAATTTATATCCCACCATCCAAAAACAAATTTTTGGTTCAATGTGGCTCCCAATACATTTATTATGCAATAAGATAAAATATATATAAAACCAAATATGTAAATTCATTTGAAAAAACCACAAATCTATAACAATTATCCATTTCCTAACATAAATTTCTGAATAAGATAAGATTTTCATTATTTACAGAAAATCAAATAGTTATCTTGACTCCTAGTACCACAAAGAGGAGGTAAATTTTAGTTAAATCTTTCTATTGAAATGTACAATAAATTGTCAACAAACCATACAATGTCTCAGTGTTGTATATCAGACTAAAACAAGTTCAGTACCTGCTCCTTTCATCCTCCAACCCCCACCCATAGCCCCCTCCCATTACTTAAATGTTGAAATTTAAAGTCAACATCCTGAGAAACATACAAACATTATATAAAAGGAAAAACCAAAATATTCTAAGATAAATCAACACACCTTTCTAAATCTACCCCCCTCACCACCATATTCCAAATCAAAATTTACGATCTGAATTGACTATGAGGCTGATTGAGGAAAGAATGTACACTACAAAAAAACAGAATGACTGCTGTATCTGTAATGGGCCCAAGACTTTGGAACTCAGTGAAAGGGACATTAAGATTATTTGCAGACTTTAAATCCTTCAAAAAATCATTAAAGACTTGCCTATTTGTAAGAACTTTCGTCACTTGATTGTTTTAAACTAGTAGATAACAGAGCAATCCCATGTGAATTGAATATTAGATGATGATTTTTTATTGCTGATGTTTTGATGAATTTGTAGAGTTTGTTTATCTTTTTATGCATGTATCATTTGTTACCCACTTAGGATATAAGCAGGATAGAAATTTTTAAAATAAATAAATAACAGGGAGCAAATCCATCAACCATGTTGCATACCACTAGATACTGTAAATAATTAGGAGTATAAAGTCTATATTGCCGGTCTATATTGTCTCTTATCTCCTGCATGGAAGCCACATGCAGGAGATAAGAGACTGAGCACTTATTAATAGTAGAAAGAAATAATTTCAATATTTAACAATCAACATTATGATTAGAGTATATATAAATAGCACAATTGAATATAAACAAGTAAGATCAATGGTTTTCTTGAATAAAAGAATTAAAGAAGCTGGTAGCTAATTTGGACTAGCATACCACTAAATGCCATAAATCAATCCCATGGATCAGATACAACACAGAAGATTTGGGTTCTTATACTTTCTGCACTAACTGATCTACTAGTCCTATTCCCATTCATCCGACTCCCCTCTTCTAATCATTTCTATAGCACTACAGGACTTAAGCAGTTCTGTACATCAAATCACAGAAGAGACAGTCTAGCTTACAGTCTAATCAAGACAGACAAACTGGACAAGAAGTTGCATCAATACACTATGCTCAGGTGGGGGGAATTACAGAGGGAATGATAAGACCGACAATAGTGCTTAGCAGGTGGGTTGGCATTTGGAATTGAAAGCATCTTCAAAGAAGTGGACTTTGAATCTGGATTTGAATACTGCCAGAGACAGTCTGACAGGCAGTTTGTTCCAGGCATATGGTGCAGCAAGGTAGAATGAACAGAGTCTGGATTTCACTGCAGAGGAGAAGAATACAGATAAGAGATACTTATCTGATGAGCAAAGTGCCTGGTGGGGGAGAGATGAGGGAGAAGAGATACTGAGGAGTGAGCAAATACACTTGTAGGTCAGTAAGAGGAGTTTGAACTGTATGCAGAAACGGATAGGGAGCTAACAAAGTGCTTTGGGGAGAGAGGGGTATTGGGGGCATAGCAACATTGATGGAACATGAGATGTGCAGCAGAGGTCTGAACAGTTTGAAAGGGAGAGAGATGATTTTGCGGAAGGCCAGTGAGAAACAGGTTGCAGTAATCTAGGCGAGAGGTGATAAGAGTATGGATGAAGGTCTTGGCAGTGCTCTCAGAAAGGGAGGGTTTGATTTTAGCAATATTATAGAGAAAGAATCAGCAGGTTTGGGCAGTCTGTTGGATATGAGAAGAGAAGAAGAGAGATGAGTCAAAGATTACCCCCTCCCCCTTTCCTATCCCCATCCCTGTAGTAGGTTAAGAGAATCGCAAAAGAGTAGTTCTTACTCCATATCTATTTGGTTAATTACCAAACTATGAGCCTTAGGGGGCAGACGTTGAATTTTAGCTTTCCCAATTTAACCAAAAGGACCAATTCAAGCATCCACAGTTTCCAAACCAATTAAAGCATGGAAAGAATTCCACCAATGGCAAAAAGGAGCCTACTTTGAGTCCAATACTATAAGAGACATTTTTCCTCACTATCCCAGCTTTATCTACCAAAAGATAAAGTCTATCTATGCCTAATAACAAACCCACCAGCGAGAATGGGACTGCAATTTGTAAGATCCATTCCAAATAGCCATGAACACTCCTCCGAAAGACAAATCTCTGGGCACAGCCTAATGACCACTCTGCTGTTGCACACTTGAGGCAAATAGGGAAAAAACACAGACTGCTTTATATGCTTGTACTTAAGAAAAGTAAGCTTCTGAATTACTCGAAAATGGTATTCTCTCAACAATGCACTACACACCATGGTAAGGGCATTAGCCAGAGAATGTACCATATCTCTCAGGGAAGTAATTTTAATAGTCGGTGCCCTTCACCCTATCCCACACGGATATCTAGTGTAAGAGGGGTCTGTGCCCTTCAGCCCATCTCCCAAAAGTGTCACAATGCTTCAGCTTTACCTCTGTTGACTGTTCATTGAGAGAATCAAGCTAGTATTCTCCAGTTCCACCTTCAGTTTCTGAGGTACATGCTTGAAGAATCGCTGCCAGTACACAGTCTGCCCTTTCAGGCCTTTTGCCTTTTCTGTAAATATATTAACAGTAATTATCAGTGCCTTGCTAAACATCTCATGCAGCTCATGAACAGGGAAAAGGGCTACACTCCCACACAGAAACCTGGGTAGAATGCATCATTCTCACAGGTAAGGGAGAGGGTGCCATTCCTACACACAAGCTCAGAAGCAGAACCAAGGGCACAAGTATTTGAACACTAGTCAACAGCCACACACTTTGTCTCCATCCCTGCCAGGTCCAAGGATTGATCACTAAATGGAGAAGTTATGACTTATTGGTAATTTTTTTTTCTTTAGTCAGCTATACCGTTCTGCACAAGTGGAAATTAGGCCACCCTACCAGCAGATGAAGAAAGAGAAAAAAAGCTGAGCCCTACTAATGACCGCATTGGTATTACCTGGTAGGGTCATATGCATCTGACAAAGGAGCAGAAGTCCTTTTTTGCAATGCACCCATGCTCCATCAACCACTGGAGCTATAATGAAGAGCAAGCAAGCATAATGCCACAGAGTGGCATTCACTACCCTGCATACTCCAGGATATAGTAATAATCACGGGAAACCCATATTGCTGTAAATTGTAATACATGTGATTTGACGTGTCTCGATTTTTTTTCTTTAATATACCATAAGAGAAAGCGCAGAGCCAAGTCTTCCAAGGACAAATTGCAGACTAGTATAGCTGACTAAAGGAAAGAAAAATCCATCAGGTAAAACAATCTCTTCTTCCTTAACATCTAACTACACTGTTCTGTAACAGGTGAGATATACCAAACCAGTTCTACTGGGCAGGGGAAGATAAGCCCCCCATCCACCCAAATAATAGCTCTGGCAAAGCTTGATCAGACCCTGGCCAATTTGCAGTGTTTGACAAAGGAACAGAGAGACAACCAAATTATCATGATACAAAGCTCTTCAGAAGTCACTACCCAGCCTCTGCCTAGATGTGTTTTGAGCCTGTATGATGAAAGCCTTCAGGCCTTGAAACACTGGACAATTCTTGCAGATGTAGGTAAACTCAATAGCTGCCTTGATCCACCTCGCAATGGATGCCTTAGAGGCCACCTGGCCCGTCCTAGGACCATGAAAAAGATAAGAGGTGATCAGAAAGGCTGAGATTATTCATCTCCTTCAGGTACTGGAGCAGCGTTCTCTAGATGTCCAGCATATGCAGTCTCCTGCCTGCAGGAGCAAGCAGACTTCCCGATTCACTACCTTAGGAAGAAAGGGCCATCTTCCCATGCAAGGCTAGGAAGATGCTCTTCACTTTACCCTGAAAACTTTAGCTACTTGGAGCCCAACGCCAGACCCTAGTCCAGGCATGCTGTAAGATGCACAAATATTGGAACTTGAGTTCTCCAAATGGATGACAATCATCCCATACATTAGATCTCAAAAAATTTCCAGACACAGACAGGGACATGGAAGACTTCTGAAAGCAGAGGGGAACAACTGTGGTATCTAAACTGCCAATACTTTTTTGAGGCTGAGGTAAGTAGTCACCGAAATTCTGGATCTGGGTCAGGGGCGAGTACACTCACTTTCGAGTTAGGGGTAGGTTCACATCATAATCATGGGTCTAGGGGGAATACACATTGTAGTTCTGGGTCTAGGGAGAGCACAAATAATGCTAAAGGTGTTCAAGTAGCTCAAGCGGGAATATCCCGACTGAGATGTAACAAAAATAGAACATGGAGGACTATGTACGGCAACGCACACAGTTTGGGAAACAAGATCCTGGAATTGGAAACAGAAATAAGGAATGCCGACCTGGATGTGGTGGCGATATCCAAGACCTGGCTCACAGACTGCCACGGGTGGGACATGGTCATAACGGGTTATAACTTGCTTCACCGGGACATGGAGGCCCGAGGTTGGAGGGTAGCACAGCGCGAACAAGCGTTGGGACAATGTTCGGGACCCAGACAAACAATACACCGACTATGAGGATCGGTGACTGAAAGGGTCTTGTTGCAATGGCTATTCTTTTTGAACCAGGTTAGAGGCCGGGACATAGAAAAAACGAAGCCCGACGTACCGAACGAGGTAAGCAGCCAGGCCTAGCCGGAAGAAAAAGAAAAAATAAAGGGGTTTTTTTTGGGTTTTTTTTTAAATATTGTATAAGAAAGAAAATAACAAAGAAACGCGAGCACAGAGACTAATAAAATAACAAAAGCCATGGTGAGAGAAGGCAACGAAGGCTGCCTAGCTGAAAGAAGAGGACTTCTCAGCTCCGTGCAAAATGTTGAACTGAGGTTCCTCACAGGAGACGCACGTCCTAACTCGGGCGGGAAGGCACTCGCGCATGTGCAGTGCAGCACTCGGAAGCTCATACAAAGATCTTCAAGCAAGTCTGCTTTCAAGGCTGTCCGCTGCGGGGCTCTGTCGGTGACGTCACCCACTGTTGAGAATATCTGCCTGCTTGTCCTGGGATAACCATTATCTCTTTCTCTCTCTGAGAGATCCCACATGCCTTTCACAGGCCCTCTTGAATTCAGACACAGTCTCTGTTTCCACCACCTCTTCTGGGAGACTGTTCCATGCATCTACCACCCTTTCAGTAAAAAAGTATTTCCACAGATTACTCCGGAGCCTATCACCTCTTAACTTCATCCTATGCCCTCTCATTGCAGAGTTTCCTTTCAAATAAGAGACTTGACTCGTGCACATTTATATTATGTAGGCATTTAAACAACTATCATATCTCCCCTCTCCCGC
This sequence comes from Geotrypetes seraphini, assembly GCF_902459505.1. Classification (NCBI taxonomy): domain Eukaryota; kingdom Metazoa; phylum Chordata; class Amphibia; order Gymnophiona; family Dermophiidae; genus Geotrypetes; species Geotrypetes seraphini. The sequence continues at coordinate 31,634,082 of NC_047098.1, forward strand.
CTTTCCTCCAAAGTATACAGATTGAGATCTTTAAGTCTGTCCAGGTATGACTTTCTCACGAAGACCACACACCATTTTAGTAGCCTTCCTCTGGACCGACTCCATCCTCTTTATATCTTTTTCAAGGTGCAGCCTCCAGAATTGTACACAATATTCTAAATGAGGTCTCACCAGAGTCTTATACAGAGGCATCAATACCTCCTTTTTCCTACTGGCCATACCTCTCCCTATGCAATCTAGCATCCTTCTAGCTTTCGTCGTCACCTTTTCAACCTGTTTGGCCATCTTAAGATCATCACATACAATCACACCCAAGTCCCGCTCTTCTGTCGTGCACACAAGTTCTTCACCCCCTAAACTGTACCATTCCCTCAGGTTTTTGTAGCCCAAATGCATGACCTTGCATTTCTTAGCATTCAATTTTAGCTGCTGCCAAATTTCAGACCATTCTTCAAGCTTCACCAGGTCTTTCTTCATGTTTTTCACACCTTCCGCGTATCTACTCTATTGCAGATTTTGATATCGGTATCATCTGCAAAGAAGCAAATCTTACCCAACAGCCCTGCAGCAATATCGTTTATAAAAATGTTAAAAAGAACAGGCCCAAGAACAGAACCTTGAGGCACACCATTGGTAACATCCCTTTCCTCAGAGCGATCTCCATTGATCACTATTCTCTGTCGCCTTCCACTCAACCAGTTCCTGACCCAGCCCGTCATTTTGGGACCCATCCCAAGGGCACTCAGTTAATTTATTAGACGTTTGCGTGGAACACTGTCAAAGGCTTTGCTAAAATCCAAATACACCACATCTAGCGTACATCCTCTATCCAATTCTCTGGTCACCCAGTCAAAGAAATTGATCAGATTTGTCTTACAAGAGATACCTCTAATGAATCCATGTTGCCTCCAGTCCTGTAATCTGATGATGAAGTAGAACCTGAAGAAGAAAGACCAGCTAGTGCCTGAGGACAGATGTGCGACGGGGAATGGCCACACAGCCTGATCACATGATCACAGCCACATGGCGAAGTTATGAAGGCTTTGGGAATGGTTGTAGGTGAGCTCCAGGGAATATCTCTTCTCAACCACCTTCAGAACCCACTGGTCTGAGGTGAAGTGGACCCACTTGTGACTGAAGAGAGAATAACCTGCATCCTTATTGGGCAGGACAGACTGCTGCAGCTCTGCCCATGGAAGCTGAGGAACCTACTCTCCTAAAGCTACAAAAGAAGTCCGACTGCAAATGTCTCCCTGGAGGCCTGGGTCTGGGCTGGCACAAAATGGCCAGCTGGAAACTCTTGCCTTGGAGACTGACTGAATTTCAACCAGTGCTTTTTTGGCTGAAACTGGACCCCCAACCCATGGGCCACCTGGCAACTCTCAGGCCAGGTACTGCTCCTATCCCCACACACACACACCATTGCTCTTCCACCCTCCCAAAGACCACCCCCAGGTCTATTTTTAAATGCCCCAGTGGTCTAGTGGTATTGCTCTCCCTCCACCTTCTTGAGCCACCAGGGCCTACCTTTTAAATCTCCTAGTGATCTAGTGGCCTCTTCTTGGAAAGAACAATCCCCAGTCACTCTTGCCCCCATTGGTTCCTCAGCCAATAGGGCTGCAGAGACTGCCATGGGAAGTCCTGACAGTCATTTGGGGATTGGAACCAGCATAAGCACAAGCAATCTCCAGTTGTTGCCAATTATGCTGGCTCCAATAACAAAATAGCCAGCAGGACCTCCCACAGCAGTCTCATGAGGCTGTCTTAGGAAGTCCCTGCAACCATATTGGCTGAGGATTCAGCAGGGACCAAGAGCAGCTGGAGATCACTCTTGTCCAGAAGAAACCACTAGTCCACCAGGAGATTTAAAAAAAAGGTAACAAGCAACTGCCCAATATAGCCGAACACACTGACCAAGAAGCAGGGTGGATCTAATCATAAAAGGATATCCACCAAGAACACTGCTCCAGATTCTAGGCGGAAAACTGTAGGGGATTCTGGAAGTTGAAAGGCTACATAACTACCATAGATGGCTGTCTGAGCACTAGACGCCCCCACTGAAAGACTAGGCATAACTGCTGCTCTACCCACTTGTTGTGGAGCTCCCAGAGAGCCAAGCCACCTTGAACAGGGACAGTGGTTACCTTAGTGACCACTGTAAGAAAAGCATCCACCTTGGGGCACACCCAATACTTTTTCCACCTCCTCAGAGTTTCAGGAATAAAGGCAATCAAGAATCTGGGTCTCCTTGCGAGTCCCATCCAGGGACTCCCATTCCATGAACATTATATGGGTGAGAGTCTTATGAAGAAGGAAATGCTTCTAGGGTCCCATAAGACCCTCCAATAAGGAGTCCTCCTCAAAAAAGTCTGCTGTGAGAATTTGAACATTCCGAGAGTCACTAGAACCTCATCAATAAGAAAGCTCTTTACAAGAAAAGAGCCAGATCACATGGAAACACTCGTCCTCCTCATCCTGTGGCACAGTCTTCTAAATCCAAATCTGAGAGGGTCAAAGAAGACATCCAGGTCCTGCCCAGAAGTTGACCAGAACTTCCAATGATTCCTCCCTTATGGCGCATGGTTTCTACAAGGGGGCTCTAGCTAGGAACATCCAGGCCCTTAAGAGCTAGCCTCCTCCCACAGGGTTTGTTTGACCGTTTGGGTCAAGCTCCAGAGTCAAAAACTCCCAGGCTTCCCTACAAGCAGATCCAAGGTGGACAGGTAGGGAAGCCCCCCCACCCCACCCCAAGAGGGCTATGAAGAATACTGCTGCTAAGAAAAAGCTACATGAAAAATGACAACCAAGGGCAAAATGGACACAGTTCCCATCAAGGTGGGTTCTGAAGCCTCAGAGCAGGAAGAAACAGTTCCAGTGTACCAACTTCTCTCCATCCCCACCCCCCCAGGACTGTTTATGATGTTCTGAAATTGAGAGGGACAGACTGAGCTAGAAGATGTGCTATTACAGAAACTGCAGCATCCATGTGTAGGCCTGCCCTGCTACTCAGGCTGACTCAGTCTCAAGGCTACTGTGTCTCCGCTGACCCACCTGCTTTCTCAGGTATGCTATGTATTCTAATTTTTTTTTTGCACCACGGAATAAATGACAAGTGTAGCAAAGCAATTAGAAGGTTTTTTAAATTATTATTATTATGCTTTGGAGCATCAAGGGAGACTATGGAAATTACATCCAAACAGGGTGAACAGGTAAAGAGTGGGGAGAAGGGGAAATGCACTCCTCAGGAGGGTCCCTTAGGACTGAGTCACAAGCTTTGCCCAGTAGACACTAAGAAGTGCTACTAGAGGGCAACAGAGCCAAGCTCTGTGCTTGTCCAGGTCCAGCCCAGAACTGGATAACCTGGAAGCAGCCCTTAAGCTCAGTCAAGCTATGTGGCCACAGCCAGCAGAAGGGTGAGTTAAGCCAGGGACCAGGAGCACCAGAGTGCATTACCTACCATCCGCTGAAGTAAAGGAAGTACTGGATCTTTCCAAGGAGCACCACAAGCTAATATCAGAGACTACTGGTAAGCTCAGCATTTTTCTCTACCTTCATCTGCTGTAGAAGATAACACCCACTTGTGCAGAACAGTGTAGCTAGACACTAGGAAATGCCCTGGATTGACCTACTCTAGCTTTTATACAGCATAAAACCTAAACCTGAAATTACACACCACACCACTCCCAAAACACCTATACCATTTTTTTTTTTCGTTTGGGGGTGGGGGAGGGTTTGGGAGGGGGAGGATGGGAGAGGGAGCCTACTAAGTTCTGAACTGTACCACCATCATCATCATCATCAATTCCGTACCACTTATAGTCTGTATACCGGGGAAGATCCCATTCATTATGTATGTCTCTTCTCAGCACTATACTGTATGCAACATTCTATGAAAAGATATCATAGTTCATCCAAAGTGGTCACTATATTCCAACACCTAGTGAAATTTGTTTCTCACTATAAGAATTTCCTTAGCAACAAGAAAGATTCATTGAGGCTATATGCACTAACCTGAGTCTAACAGCTCCACTGTGCCATCTGCCTCATCACCTGGTCCTCGTGCCAGATCCTCTATCTCATTACCAGCACTCTGTTCTGAATGATCTGCCTCATCTCCTGATATTTGTTCCACATGGACCCCCTTTCTGTGCAGCAGTTCACTATGGAAAAGCCCCTCATGGAGTTCAGCCTGAAGACTGCAGACCCTAAGGCAGAGATCCTGTAGCTGTTTCTCAGCCACATTGTACTCCACGGAGAGAACCAGTGCTAGAGACACCTCAGCCAGGCATGAGTCACCCTGTGAAGGACAAAGTACATCATTACCAAAACTGCCTCATTCTAGGACAAGAGCCATCTCCACTTCTCAACAAAGACTCCAGATGTCAGATAAGATTAAATTTGTTCTTACCTGCTAATTTCCTTTCCTTGATTCCTGCTAGAACAGCTCAGATTGAAATATGTCAGTTTCAGGAATGAATATCTGCTGTCTTTATATTTAGCATTGTACAGGAGGAAATATATTTCTATTTCTTTAGCGTTGCACTGCATACAGAGTCTGACATCTTAGGAGTACAGTTTAATTTTTGTTTACATTACTACTTTTAGTTTGTGGTCACTTATCCTCATTTGAAGAAAGGTTATCTGTGTATGTGTTCTGCATGCGTGACTGAGGATAGCTATTCTGGTGGAGACTGATGTCGGCACATGTTGGTCAGTATTATGGCCTCACATAGGATAATATGCTAGCTCTCCTTCAGCCCTTTTGGACCCAAAGCAGCTCTGACTTTAAACTTAGTGAAGACCACTGAAGTAGCTCATCACTTCTGTGCTCTTTAACACATCACCTTTGTGCCCTTGAATACCAATTCTGGGGCCTCCCATTCCGCTAGGAACATTCAAAAAAGCACTTTGTAGAGAGGAAAAGCAATCCCTCTAGGATAGGATCCCTGTCAGCTAACACCTTTTGAACTTCCTCAGCCATATGCAGTGTTTCTGCCACCTAGAAAATAAGGGAGGACAATTCTTCCTGTTAGGAAGTGCCTAATCACAAGAAATTCTTCCTCTTTCACTAGCAAAACCTCCCCTTACTCCAGGGAGAGGCTACCCAGAGAAGCAGCCCCATGTTCAGTCTCACCAGCTTCCATCCTGCTGCCAAGAAGCAAGGATCAGAATCTTCTCCTTCTTAAGCCCTGCTGGCTGTCCTGGGTCAGGGGCCAAGAGGAGACTCAGCTCTACCCCGAACAAGAGGATGCACTGTGGTGAGAAGTTCATGTACCATGCCATCCTTACTCAACATGGTAGCCATTCCTGTTAAAATCACCCTCTTCTCAATAGTCAGCAACAGGACTGGAGCCTCTCAAAATGCTGAGACTTTCCCCATGACTCTGATAATGTCACAGAGTGCATCTGCTACGTAGTCTATTCCCACCAGCACAAGCTGAGGTAGGGGGCTCAGAGTCCATCAGGCTCTGATTTCTTAGTCTAGAATGACAGGCACGTGCCACAAAGGAAGCCACGGCTGCAGGCTTAATCCCTAAGTCTAAAGCCTTAAACTGCCTCCGGAGGACCATATTCACTCTGCGGTTCTGCAGATCCTTTAAAACCACTCCTCCTTCACTTGGTAGGGAAGTGCTTTTGGTCATCTGGGCTACTAGGGAGTCCACCTTTGGCATAGCTAACATTTGCTGGAATTCATGATCCATGGAATGCAGTTTAGCCATAGTTTTAGCTACCCTCGTGGAGTCTTAGTTCTCAGAGGGACTCAGAAATGATTTCCAGTAAAGCAGAGGACTTAAGAAGTCGATGAACAGAAGAATCCTCTCCCTGATCTATAGCCAATACATCCTGGTCCTCTTGATGGGAGTCTGTTTCTCCCATCAGGGAAGCCTCACTTTGGGACAGTAAAGGGATCAAATCTGACCCCTCAGATGAGGGCAGAGCTTGCAGAAATGGGGAAGGGACAGGAAAATAACTCAACAGGGTAGGATGGGAAAATGAGTTCCTGTGGGGACGAGCAAAAATTTGACCCCCCCATGTCATTCTCTATTGCAGATGAGCAGTACACAAGTATTCTAAGGCACAGACTGGTAAAGTATATGATCCCATATCACAGATTTGCAGATGATATGAGTGCTGTATGAGATCTCATTTTTAGCTATTTAAAAATGTCTTATCCTGCACTGTCACAAAACCCCCAGAAATACTTACTGCCTGTCTGCTCTTCAGCACTTTGCTGTTCAGTTGGCTGAGGTTCACCTTGAAGTCCAGCCTAGGAAAGAAAATTAAACAGCCAGTGATCACAGTGTGGAAATGATGCTACCCAGTATTTCCTATCTAATCCCTTCCCTTACACCAAAATTTCATTCACTGAATTTTCCCCAATCTATCCCCTCCCTTTATAAACATAAAGAGAAGACTGAAAAATGCCTACATCAAGTAAAGTTTCTGCTGCTTAGCTCTCAGTTATTTTGCCAGTTGAGTGAAACAATCAAAAAATGTCAGTCTTTATTAGACAAATAGTTAAACAACTGTAACTGAAAAATTCAGTTGCAATTAAACATCATGTACTACTGCTTTAAATTATATTAACTCATAAAAACCCTACAAACAAGTTCATAATATATCCACACACCCAACACCACATAGTCTGAACACATGCAAACAGTATTCTCTCCAGCCAGGACAGAGAGAGCACTAGATAATTACCTCTCCCCACTGCAGTACAGAAGCAATTGCGTCCTGGAGACTGTCATGTGCCAGAGGGATTCAGATGCCGCAATATGTGGAACCATGATATCAATGGAATCTATATGGACTGAAAATAACTGGTGACATATAAAGAAAGAGAACTTGAGTCTCTCAACAATATTTGTTGTAGTTTTATTTAAATTTCCAAGCAACCTACAAATAAAATGATGCAGAAGAACATCCTCTAAGTGTTTGATGCATGAGATACCGCTCTTTGAACTTAATGGTCCCAAACAAACCTTTTTCAAGGCTCAGCTGGAAAATTTTATAATGGCAATGAGTCGTCCCAAAAATATCTGAGCCAGCCAACAAATCATGTTTAGCGAAAGTAAAGTTAAGAACAAAGTATCCTGAACAGCAACAGACAACCATTAACAAGGAACAGCATATCACAGGATTAAACATTTAAAAAGGGCAATAGAAAAGGGAAGCTAACTCACCTGGGAAATGATTCTTAGCACAGAGTGACTGATAGGCAGCTTGATTCTGCTCTGTCCCTCACTCTTAACAGCACCATCTGGAAAAGATGGAGAGAAAGCAGAACCCCTCTGCAGATTTGTTTCAATTCTCACCTCACCAAAACACAGCGCCAAGTAATTGCTACAGTAGAAATGGAAAGAGAAAAACACAGTCATGAAAGAATGTCCTGAGACAGGGGGGAAACTGCTAAAAGAGAAACTACTTGATGTTTTATAAGACGACTTACGGTAACTCATGATTCAGCAGTTTACTGGAGAACCAAATGCTGTCAGTCTCCTGTAATGGCAAAGAGACAACTCAGCACGGAAACACAGCTGGCAGAAAACAGGGGTAACAGGAAGAAAGGAGATCAGGGAACAGCAACTGTTAAGGAGTGTCCGGAAGCACTAGATATGCTGGAACTGAGGTTACTGGGAATGCTGTAGCATCTCCCAAAAGTGTCTTCCATTATGCATGGGTCAAAAACAAGTTTCCCCACACCCCTATAAAAAGTTTTTCAACTCCCCAAACTGTCTTTGCTGTTGATCACCCAGAGACACCCACCAGAATCAACTGCTGCTGCACCAACTTCAGGCTGATATTTCGGAGACAGAAGAAGCCCAAGGAGCCAATTTTCAGCTCAGCTTCCAGTTTCCTATGACACCACTGGATGGCCAGGCGGCACACAAGCCACCTGCAGAAGCATTTCAAGAGAGAATAAGAAAACTATGATACCTTTTAATTGCCCAACAAAACAAAACACACAAAAAAACGTTCTGCAAGAACTCAAGAGACCACATAAGTCTCAAGATGGAAACTATGCTTTATCTGAGCTATTTGAGGCAAAAATCTTTTTTTATTACAAATTCAATAAATATCCATGTAAACAATATAATGGTTCAGGGGTTTTTCTTCCATGTAAAACAGAATCAGCTTCCAGTACTATCCCCTACCCTACCCTGTTAAAAAAAACCCTCCTGTACAAGGTAGGGAAAATGCTTGAAATACCTGTATGTTAACTGCTTTGAGTGTGGTTGTATAACTACAAAAAGGCGGTATTTAAGTCCCAATCCCCCCCCAAAACCAAATTCTGGAAATATCCAATTGCCCTTCTAAATGTAAGATCATAAATTAGTAGTTTCCCGAATAGAAATGCATATCAAGGAACAGATGCCCCTGACTTGTACTCCCCATTCCTCTGCAAGATGAAAATATTACTTATAACAGACAATAAGTTAAAAAAAAACAAAAAAAAAACCCAAAGCCCCCACAACATACCAAATGGCCCATCTTATGTCACTGTGAAGGTGTTATGCATACTCTATGTAAAGTTTTAAAATAGCATTCCCTTAAGGAGGCACTATGAGCCACTTGGGGAATGCCTCGAACACTAGCCCCCACATCCCATGTATCCAGAGAAATGCCTTAGTCCTGCTCCTATTTTTGCTTTACTGAAGAAAAATTCTTATTCTGCCCTATCAAAAAGGAGACTTTGTGAATGCCCGCAATAGATACCCTTTCATAAGAACTTAAGAATAGCCTTACTGGATCAGACCAATGGTCCATCTAGTCCAGTATCTCGTCTTCAAGGAGGCCAATCCAAGTCACAAGTACCTGGCAAAAAACCAAATAGTAGTAGGAGATATGGTCTCAAAAAAAAAAAAAGCCCCCAACTACAAAGCTTAGCCCTCAGATGAAAATCTAAACTAGGCTTAAAAAAAAAAATGAAATGATGTTTTATTTGACAATGGGGCTCATTTTCATTTTCAAAGAACTTAAGACAAGTGTTTTAAAAATGAGCTTAATATGCATAATGGTACCCCCACCTAGATGAAACTTAGTAAATGTGTGGAGGTTAGTCTAAGTGTCCACCCTGCCACTAGGTGAGACTGCTCTAGACTCTGCCCAGGATGATGTAACACTGAGTGGAATGTGCCTTCAGCATCATTGGAAACTGCTCTCTGTTTCCAATATAAACGGAAGATATGGCCATCCTAATCCATCTGGACATACCGGTAGTCAATTTAAATGTTGGTCTTCCCTGATGTGCCACATTCGTAAGGACGAAGAGATGATCAAATAGCCGAAACTCGGTTACCTCCAGATAATGAAACAAAATTCTTTGTACATCCAGAAATTTCAATACTCCTTCACTCTCATAGGTGTGAAGGCTGGGAGGTGCATCTCTTCGTTTACGTGAAAATCGGACATGACCTTTGGAAGGAAAGAAGGAACCATTCAAATCGAGATGCTAGTCTCTGAAATTCAAAGAAAGGGCTCCCTGCAGGACAGGGACTGTAGCTCTAACTCTTCTTGCTGACGTTGTAGCCACCAATAAAACTGTCATCCATCAGATCTATTGGGGTTGCCTCTTCCAAAGGCTCATACGGGGCCTTTGCAAGAGCCCACAGAACCAGATTAAGATTCCAAGACGGAAAGGGCTGGCACACTGGAGGGTGAAGACATAAGGTTCCCTTCAAAAATCTGGAAACATTCAGATAGGATGCCAACGTGCACTTGCTGAACTGTGCTCTGAAGCAGGAATATCCGGCTATCTGTACCTTGAGAGAGCCAACTGCTAGGCCTTTTCGTCAGACCTTCCTGCAGGTGACGGAGAAGCTGGATATTGGGGAGTCCCTAGACATCGTGTACCTGGACTTTAGCAAAGCATTCGATAGTGTACCACACCGCAGGTTGCTGGGTAAGATGAGTTCTATAGGATTAGGTGACACATTGACGCAATGGGTTGGGAGCTGGCTTGGAGGTAGGCTTCAAAGGGTGGTGGTGAATGGCACCCCCTCCGAAATGACAGAGGTGATCAGTGGAGTGCCACAGGGCTCGGTCTTGGGCCCAATCCTATTCAACATCTTTATAAGGGACTTGGCAGAAGGGCTTCGAGGTAAAATAACATTATTCGCCGATGACGCCAAACTAAGTAATGTAGTGGGCAAATGCACAACAGACGAAGATTCAATGCCCGACAACATGATGCACGACCTACTCCTGCTGGAGCGCTGGTCTAAGACATGGCAACTCAACTTCAATGCCAAAAAATGCAAAATTATGCACCTGGGCAGCCAAAATCCATGCAAGTCTTATACCCTTAATGGCGAGATCCTAGCAAAAACGGTAGCAGAACGAGACTTGGGGGTAATCGTCAGTGAGGACATGAAGTCTGCCAATCAAGTGGAGCAGGCTTCATCCAAGGCAAGACAAATAATGGGTTGCATACGAAGGGGTTTCGTCAGCCGTAAGGAGGAAGTCATTATGCCATTATATAGATCCATGGTGAGGCCCCACCTGGAATACTGTGTGCAATTTTGGAGGCCACATTATCGCAAGGATGTGCTGAGACTGGAGTCGGTGCAGAGAATGGCCACCCGGATGGTCTCGGGACTCAAGGATCTTCCATATGAAGAACGGCTTGACAAATTGCAGCTATACTCGCTCGAGGAGCGCAGAGAGAGGGGAGACATGATTGAGACGTTCAAGTATCTTACGGGCCGCATCGAGGCGGAGGAAGATATCTTCTTTTTCAAGGGTCCCACGACAACAAGAGGGCATCCGTGGAAACTCAGGGGAGGGAAACTGCGAGGAGACACCAGGAAGTTCTTTTTCACTGAAAGAGTGGTTGATCGCTGGAACAGTCTTCCACTACAGGTGATTGAGGCCAGCAGCGTGCCCGATTTTAAGGCCAAATGGGATAGACACGTGGGATCTATTCACAGAGAAAGATAGGGGAGGGTCATTAGGGTGGGCAGACTAGATGGGCCGTGGCCCTTATCTGCCGTCTATTTCTATGTTTCTATGTTTCTATGATGTCTAGCACCACCGGATCCAAGCATTTTTGCTTGTACGAATTCTGGAACCACTTCGAGGCTTTCACATAGGCTGCTAACGTGGTCTGCTTTAGACCTCAGGAGTGTGGCAATAACTTCAGTTGAATAGCCTTTATGCCCTAAGGCTTCGCACTCAAGAGTCCTCATAAGTCCTTGCGCTCTGTGCTCTGGATTCTCCAGGATGGGATCCTGTGAAAGAAGATTTGGATGACAAGGAAACCCGAGAGCCACATCCTTTTGCAAAATACTAAATCTGAGTACACAGTTGCCTCGGCCAATCTAGAGCTATAAGGATTACTCAACCTGAGTGCGTTCTGATCTATTGAAGCACTCTGCCTATCATTGGCCACAGAGGCAACACATACAAGAGCTCCTCCACAGACCAGGCTTGGACCACAGCATCCATCCTGGTGCTTCCAGTCGCATACCTTCGGCTAAAGAAATGAGCCACATTTTTGTTGGAGGCTGAGGCCATGAGGTCTAACGTCAGGCGCACCCAGCATCTGACTATGTTGTCGAAGGTCCTCCGAGAAACCACTGCCCAGGATCCAAGGTCTGCCAACTTAGGAAGTCAACCTGCACATTCTCAATCCCAGCTACGTAAACCGCCGAGATGGCCAAGAAATGGGCTTCCACCCACCAAAAGAGCAGGTAAGCTTCCAAGCTCAGCAGTGCACTCCTAGTGCCGCCTTGCCTGTTTGCATAGGCTACTGCGGTTATGTTGTCTGAGAAGACAGCCTGCTTTGCCTTTCCTTCCAGGGTGCTGCCCAAGGCTTGCAGAGCTAACTGTATCGCTCTCAGCTCCAAGCAGTTGTTTGACCACTTCCTTTGAGATGGGGACCACTGCCTTTGCAGCAGACATCCCTCACAATAAGCTCCCCAGCCGAATAGACCGGCATCTGTTGTCAGAACTATCCACTGGGAGATGTGTAGCAGCATTCCCCTGATAAAGGACAGTGGCTCCATGCCTTCCCTGACCACAGCAGCAGGAGGTCCAGGGCATCAGACTGCAGAGACTACCTTGAAAGGAGCATCTCCTGAAGAGGTACTACCAAGTTGTTGGGGCCAGCAGGCCACGAGTCTCACAAATTTGCCTCACGAGCTTCATTTTGTGTGCTTCCAGGAGGAAGACGCTGTTCTGGGCCATCTAGAAACTGATTCCCAGGTATTCCAGGGACTGAGTCGGGATCAATTTACTCTTCCTTAAGTTGACTACCCAGCCGAACATCCGTAGGAGCTGGACCATTTTATCCACTGCTGATGCTCCATTGTTCCTCGAGGGTGCTCTTAAAAGCCAATTATCCAAGTAAGGATGCACCTGAATTCCTGCCTTGCAGAGGTGAGCTGCCACCACCATCATCACCTTAGTAAAGGTTTGTGGTGCTGCTGCTAGGCCAAAGGGAAGAGCAGAGAACTGGAAATGCTTGTCCAAAATATGGAACCTCAAGACCTTTCTATGAGCCAGAAAGATGGGAATATGCAAGTATGCCTCGGTTAGAGCTAGAGGGGCAAGGTATTCTGCTGGTACAACCAAGGTAATGACTGACTGCACCATGTCCATGCAGAAGCAGGGAATCTTGAGGGCTGCATTGATTAACTTTATATCCAGTCTTCTAACTCTCTTTTGGGCATGATGAAGTACATTGAGTATCTGCCCAAGCCCTGTTCTCCTTGCAAAACAAGCTCTATGGCTCCTAGAGCAATGAGCCTCTGAACCATCACCCATACCTGGGCTGCCTTTTCTGGCTTCCCTGCTGAAGAAGTGAGCAAGAGACCCGGGAGGGGCCAGTAGAATTCTAGTTCGTACCCTTCCTGAATGACCTCTAGCACCCACTGATCTGAAGAGATCTGTGTCCAAGTCTGCCAGTACTCTGCCAGTCTGCCCCCCACCCTCTGGGTAATGGTTGCTGTCCTGGTGTCATTGCTGTTTCTTGGAAACTGCAGAGGAACGGGATCCAGATGCTTGAGGACACCTGGTGCTCCCAAACCTTTCTCTCTGGCCCTGGAATGTCCTCTGACTGAAGGATCCTCCCAAATACTGGTGAAACCGCCGGGAGCCACAAAATTTCCCCTACCGGACCTCCTCACATTCTGGGGTCTTGCTATCTGGTAAGGATTTTGGCTTACAATCCACCAAATTAGCCACAAGATCATCCAGGTCCTTACCAAAGAGCAACTGGCCTTGAAAGAGGAGTTTGCTCAGGGTCACCTTGGAGGCCAGGTTTCCCACCCACTGTCTAACCCAGAGCAATCTGCAGGCTGAGACCTTGCTCAGGACCCTGAAAAGGTCATAAAGAGCATCCATAACATAAGCAACCACATCCAAGAGGTACTGGGGGTTAGCACTGCTATCCGGAGCCCAGCTCAGCTGAAAGTGGCAAGCCTGGGCAATATACAAAAAGATGGCACTGCTGTTGCTTTCAGTCCTAGCACAGCAGCCTCGAATTGTCCTTTGATAACAAAGTCTATCCTGTGGTACTTTGTGTCCTTGAGGACTACAGTATTCTCCCTTACTAGGGAGTGAAGTTTGCCTTGTAACCTGTGTAACTTTGGGCGTAGCAAACTGCTGCTGGAACTCAGCATCCATTGTGTAGAGCTTAGTCAAAGACTTAGCTATCCATAAGGGCCCCACGGGAACATCCCAGTGATCTAACATCTTAGTGATCTCTGGATGAGAGAGAACTGATATTCTGTTCCTTAGTGAGTGAGCACTGAGACTTGAGGCAGCTCCAACTTCAATTCCTGGAGCGCCTCCGCAATTAAACCTTGTAGGCCGGAGGGTTTGAACAACCTTCATACCCTTGGGTCATCTCCAAGATCGTGCTCAGCCCCTCCCTAGCTGGGATGCTGAATCTCCAAGATCTGAGGACCCTAAATGACAAATTAAAAAGGCATGGACTCTGAACCTTCATCCTCCGAAAAGCTTGGGTCCCCGTGACATCTGCATGGCTCCTTGGGAGTGAATCATAAGAACATAAGAAGTGCCTCTGCTGGGTCAGACCAGAGGTCCATCACACCCAGCAGTCCGTTCATGCGGCGGCTCATCAGGTCCAGGACTTGTATAGTAATCCTCTATCTATACCCTTCTATCCCCTTTTCCTTCAGGAAATTATCTAATCCCTTCCTGAACCCCAAAACTGAATCCTGCGCCTTTCGCTGAAATCTCTGGTGCTACCTCCGCCAATGCCCCTGCGGTGTTAAGTTGGCTTTTGAAACTTAAAATGGCTTCATATATCATGTGTATGAATTTGAGAGTGAATCACTGCCCAGGTTGCCCACAGGGTCTCCTATGCTGGTTTCTGGTGTTTGTCTACTGGCACATGGCTGTGCTTCACCAGGGACACCAACTCTGCTTTCTACGGCTTTTGCCAGAATTTCTGAAACAGAAAATGCGCCAGATAAGCACCTAAGCCACCAGAAGCATAAGGGGAGGAAAAAGCCCAAAGCTCCCACCCTCTATCACATGCGGCACAAGGAACAATGACCCCCTTCAGATAGGTATGCGCTGCAAATCTGGTATTAATCTGAAGTATCTCAACCTGAGAAGTCCAACTGTTTTCTGTCAAAAATAAGGGGTACTGAGGCAGATGAAGGCTTTTAAAACAAACTCAGGAAATTCAAGATGGTTGCCACATTAGTGATTCTGGTGCCCAAAACAGCTTGTGAAGAAAAAATATAAACAAAAAATGCAGGGAAGGGATTTTGGGTGGTAGGGGACCTGATCCATAACCTCAAACTTGTAAAAAATGTATTTTAAGGAACCTCCCCTCCCCCAGATTTTCCCCATAGGCTGCAATAGGCTTACTCACTGTGCTATGCTTCTTTGCTGGAGCTGCATAGGGAAACTTCTAATCAGAGGGGAGAGAAGATTTCTGCCTCAGACAAGTCTGGATTCTAATAGATGGCTTATTTCTGTGGATTGCCATCCAGTCCCTGATCATGGAACTGGACTCTCAGACCCCCGTCAGAGCTGTGTAACATCATGGGTGGAGGAATGCAGTCAGTCCCAATCCTGGATAAAACTGCCAAGGGAACTGCTCAGTCTGCGCTCTAGCCCACTGTGGACAAACCTGGGGCATGATTGCATCAGTAGTTTTTATAGCAAACTGGCTAAAGTCTCCGATCGGATAATAAAAAAACCAAAAATAATAAAAATTAAACTTGAGCAGAACAGGACAGGCTTCATATTCCTCGCTTGCAAGACTAAAGGGGTGGAGCTCATCCCAGAGTTATGGGAGGTGGAGCATGAAAACAAAATAGTGGGCTCTCTACAACCCTCACATCTAATAAGGGTTTTACCCACTGGTCAAGACTACCAGTCCTGTTGCACAAGATTTGCTCTTTATCTGCAGTGGAATGGAAGAGGCCAAAGCACTGCCTCTCTCTTCTAAGATGACTTTCCAGCCTAATCAAAGCTCGATCCCTGGCATTTTTTTTTTAACCAGCATTGGTAAGTACTGCTTTTGCAGCCTCCCAAAACAATGTGGGATTATCTTTGTGTGCTCCATTGTCTAACTCGCAGTTTTTCCAAAATTTCAAATTTCAGAAAAAGATGCATCATTCATTGCAAAAGGTGTAGAGAAGGATGCTACATTGGAGAGACAAGCCAGTTGCTAAAGACTAGGATTAATTTGCACACATTATCATATTAAAATGTATAATGCCAACCAGGATATCACCTCTGTGGGACAACATTTCAGAAAATCAGACTGCAACAATGATTTGATGGTGAGGATACTAAAAAGAAATTTTATGACAATCCAGGAACACAAGATCTTTAAGATCAAAATGATAAAACATTGCGACACCCACCAGACAGGACAAGACATTGGTTTTCTTTCACATTACAAACCATAATTTTTACTGCTTTGCCACCTTCTTATCTCTCTGTCTCCTATCCTCCCCTCTTCCTGTGAGACTGTCATTTGAATACTTTGATGTTTCATTCTTATATCAACATTTACTTCTTTCTGATCTGAAGAAGGGTTACCCTTGAAAGCTAATCTAACAATATTCGTACTCTAGTTAGTCCAATAAAAAAAGATATCATCATAATTTTTTGGTTTATTTTATTTTTATTTCTACTTATTATCTAACTGGAAGTGGGTAAAGAACATAATTAGAGGTGCAATTATCAGCCTGAGAGGATTGGAAGTTGCAGAGGACCAACACTTGGCTCCATATGGCCCTGGATAAAATCTCAGCTACAACTGCATTCTAATGCAAATAAAAAGTGAAAAATCAATTCACTTTAATCCGTTCTACACCACTCAGGATTGAGGTCTCCAAAATCCTGAGTGCTGTAGAATGGGTTAAAGTGAATTGATTTTTCATCTTTCAGAAAGTACGAAGGCCAGTGGACACATTGTGATATTGCAAAAAAATACCTTTAAAACAAACAGGAGGAAAAAAAATTAACTCAAAGAATAGTTAAGCTCTGGAACTTGTTGCTGGAAGATGTAGTAACAGCGGTTACCGTAGTTAGGTTAAAAAAAGGTTTGGACAAGTTTCTGGAGGAAAAGTCCATAGTTTTCAATTGAGACAGACATAGGGGAAGCTACTGCTTGCTCTGGGAACAGTAGCATGGAATGTTGCTACTATTTTGGTTTCTGCCATGAACTTGTGACCTGAATTGGCCACTGTCAGAAACAGGATACTAGGCTAGATGGTCCATTGTCAGACCTAGAATGGCTATTTTTAAGTTTGAGGACACGATCTTGTGTCATCCCTAGTCCTTTTGGGGCAAGAGTTCTATTGTTATCACCTGTTGGAAGTGATTCCCTGCACAATGGTCCTCCCCCTCTTTCTTTCTTTCTGAGCTCTCCTGGGAGAACGGTATAAAAAATTAAATAAATAATAATAATTATAGAATCATTGAATTATCATAATAGGTTACTATATGGATAGTCAGCGATGAAGAGTCTTGGCATCATGGCTCTTGTTAGTATTGTGAGCTTCTTTGTAGATAATTGTACAATGCTCCTAGTTACTAGAAAGATCAGCACCTTTGAAAGAGTGCATGAGAGCATCTCTAATATCAGCACCAAGGAACACTGACTGGAGTGCTGCTTTCAGCCTATGAGATCAATCAAGGTCTCAGAACCAGAGTTGGCACCACAGATGCAGAAACCTGGTGCTGGCTAGTGCAATGGAAAACAGCTGTAACAGATTTGCAGGCAACTTTGTACCTCTTGCATTTTCTTGGAGTTGGCTGGCACAATATCCCAATGCTCCTCAATGGTGTCTGAAATGAACTTGCACTTATGGAGCATGAAAACAAGTTTGTGGACGCCTGGGTGCCTTTGTCACATGCTCCCACAGGAATACTGGAATTCATTTGAGTTTTCAGAGAGAATCTGAATGGAGAGCAGCAGTATGAATGGGTATGATGGTATTTACACTATTGCAATTGAAACCTTTGCATTCATAGTAATGCTACTGTTGCACTATTTGAGGACTGTTGGCTACATTGACTGCAGGTAGGGTGTAGTCCCCAGGGATTATAGAGATCAAATAACCATTTTGCTGCCCCAAATTTGAAGTGTTCTACTCTCTTTTGTGACAAGATTATTTCCCCTGTTTCTCTGGGATGAAAAGCAGCAGCTCAAAAAAGGTCCTTCGGTGTTACTCTTGCAAGAGCAGAGGTTTGGCATAGGTCAGCAGAACAGAAAATAGTGGGCAATACACCGTGCGACGCAACAAAAAGACCAACAAAAGTGGCAAAACTCTACTATACGTCACTAAAGGTGCCTTTTACAAAGCCACGATAGCAGCTGCTGCTGCTATAATCGCTCTAACACCCATAGAGATTTAATGGGCGTCGGAGCATTGCTGCGTGGCAGCTGCTACTGTGGTTTTGTAAAAAGGGGGGGGGGTAAGTTTCAATTTCAATAAATAAAATATTTTAATAAGGGATTTAGAAATAATCTATAGTATCATTCACCCATAAGAAAAACACCATCTTTTATTTCTCAGTGGTCACGTAGGGTGTACAATCTTATTCTTCATCAGGTTTCCAATTTTATGCACCACTATGTGCTCAATGTAATATAATGTGATGCGTGAATAAAAATATAGCCATGTTCACTTATCTTTTATAGTTGCTATCAAATTTCAAACAAACTTTCCAATCGGCCGTGCTACTGTCCAAATATCATTAAAGCCAATCCTTCTGGTTACAAGCCCAAGTCTACATGAGTTTCATACTCTTACACGACTGCTTCAGGAACTTGGTTTTAGGCAAAACTTCTTCACAAAGTCCTCAATATTGGCTCACTTTCAAAGATGGCATTTTAACATTCTAAACAGCCCCAGGCAGATTAATGCTTAGCAATAAAGTTGGTATCCAACTTTAACACTAAGAAAAAAAAAATCTCAACACTCCTGGGCAAAGTAAGCCAGGCAGAGGCAGTGCATGGACTACGTGGAAAAGCTGCTGGGAGGGGCAGTGCATGGACTACGTGGAAACGCAGCTGGGGCAGCGCAGGACAAGACCCCACTTCAAAAGTTTGTCTGCTTGGTAGCGCAAAATTAAAAGCTAGATTCCACCTCTACAGATCCAATTTAAGGTGGTACAAACTGGATCCGTCAGAACCTCGAGAGTTTGCACGATTATAATACTCTGAGGCAAATGAATTGAGATACTCGGTTTTGAACAGACTGCGAAGAGGTGAAAGTATCAGTTCACAGCACCTGTGGTACTTACCCCCAGTTGAAAAGTACACAAATATCACCTATGCAACCTTACACACAATCTGCAAGTCAAACAAAAAGTAGCACCGGAAGCACTGTGTGCAATGACTGTGAGTTTCAAGTTCAAGTTTATTAAAAATTTGATTAATCGCCTATCATGGTTTCTAGGCGATGTACATTAAAATATGGGAACATAGAAAACAAAAACATTTAAGACAAATGTCATGGTCAAAGACAGACTTACTATTAAACAAAAGGGATAAGGTAGAACTACAATAAATTCAAGAAAAGTAAAGAAGGAGAGAGTCGTTCTCATTCATGGCTCTGGCTTACTAAATTGGAAAAGAAGGGGAGACATCATAGCATGGAGGGGTGGGGTTTAAGTAGACCCACTTGTTAATAGAGAAATGGCACCATAGGAGAGACACAGCAGTCAGGGAACCACAGTCCCAGCTGATGGAAAAAAGCTACTGTTGGTGACTAAGAAGATGGGGCAGCAAGGGAAGAGTCAGAGAGGATGTCCTGCCAATTCTAAACAGCACTTTTACTAGCTTTTCTAGTTAAGCTCTGGAATGCCTTGCCAAGAGATGTGGTTAATGTAGCTGGTTTTGAAAAAGGATTTGGACAAGTTCCTGGAGGAAAAGTCCATAAACTGCTGTTGAGGCAGACATGGGAGAAGCCATTGCTTGCCCTAGATCGGTGGCATAGAATGCTGTTACTATTGACCTCCTTGAAGACGGGATACTAGGCTAGAGCGACCATTGGTCTGATCCAGTAAGGCAGGGCTGCCCAAGTCCGGTCCTCGAGATCTACTGGCAGGCCAGGTTTTCAGGATATCCACAGTGAACATGCATGAGAGAGATTTGCATACCAAGAAAGCAGTGCAGGCAAATCTCTCTCATGCATGTTCATTGTGGATATCCTGAAAACCTGGCCTGCCAGTAGATCTCGAGGACCGGACTTGGGCAGCCCTGCCAGTAAGGCTATTCTTATACATGGAACAGCTTCTCAAAGAACTCTGCAATCGGAATTCAAGCGCCCTTAGAATAAACGAGGAGCAAAAGACATCAAAGGAGATCAGAGCAGATATGGTAGCCCCATCCCAGCACAACCACCCTCCTCCTCTTTCTCTACGAATCACCCTGCACCCCTCTACTTATTAGGTGGCACCGCTCCTCTAAAACGCGTCACCACCACTTCTTTACTAGGCCACCCTCAACCCCATAACCGTAGCAGCCGCGCCCGGGCCCTCCAACCTTCCTCCCTCAGGCCTCTTACCAGCATAGTCGTAGTCCGCCCAGGAGCGCCAGCAGAAGGAGCAGGAACAGAGTGGCGTAAAGCGGCGGCATCTACGGGGCAGCATAGGGGCGCGCAGACGCCCGGGACCCAGCAACCCGGAGTCAGTGGAGCGGGGAAGCCAGGACCACCGCCGGCGAACCTCGAAAGGACAGACTAGGACCACCGCCGGCTCACCCGGAGCGAGAGGCGCTGCAAACAGCTGCCAGCCACCGGCTAAACATCCGACACAGGCCGGAAGCCGGGCCAATCGCCAACTAACCCTGAGTGCGGGCGGACAACCATCACGTTTACCCAGAGTGGGAGCAACCGGAGATCAAGGACAACCACTTCCTAGTCCAGCGTGGAGCTGGGATTAGTGGCCACTCGCTGGAAGTAGCAATTCCTGCCCGAAACCCATCGTTTTCAATCCCGGTCTAAGCCTGTCACTCAAAAGGACCATGTTATAAATGCTGTGCAGCAGTGGTTCCCAACCCTGTCCTGGAGGACCACCAGCCAGTCAGGTTTTCAGGATAGCCCTAATGAATATGCATGAAGGAGATTTGCATGCCTTTCACCGACTGGCTGGTGGTCCTCCAGGACAGGGTTGGGAAACACTGCTTTATAGAATCTACCATCTGCTAACCCACTATTTCTCAAGCACTTCCTGGAATAACACCCTTCCCCCCCCCCCCCCCATCGGCAAACAGACTGGTTGTCAGGATATCCACACAATGCATGTGATAATTTCAGCGATGTCAAGTTATCCGGTTTCAGATGGAGATTTTTGAACAGTCCTGGCTTTGAACTTACATCCCAAAGTAGCATGGGATTTGTAGTGCCTGATGCCTAGAACAGAAAACAGAAAACAAAAAAAGGGTTCCACCAAAGAGATTCCACAAGGAAAACAGCAGTGCAAACACAAAAGAAACTGTGGAATTGATGATCCTGTCAGACGTAATTGCTGCTTTTTATGGGGACGGGCGGGGATAGAGGTAATTACTTGCAGGGATGGAGAGGATCCTGACGAGGATGGGTGGGGACGGAGAGGATCCTGGTGGGGACGGGCAGGGATTTCTGTCCCCGTGCAACTCTCTACTGCAAGCCCCATAGTACATCAGAATGCAGTGGTCAGAAATCCAGGACTGTCCTGAAACCTCCAGCTTTCAACTGGGTGATTTGGCATCTCTATAATTTGCATACATTGTAGGAGAGGAAAATCCATCCACAGAACAGAGCAGAACAAAGACAGAATTCTCCAGTTTAGTTTTCCCACCTCACTTTCTGTGCAGGAGCTATCAAAAAAGCAAACAGGTTAATGGCTGGTATCTCCAGAGCTGCTAAGTTGCCCAGGTGTCTGGGATTTCTGACAACCCCATCCTGCAGCACTGATTTCAATGGGTGGAATTAGGGGCTACAAATATCGCATTGCTTTGAGAAACCAGCACTGCCTAAAAAGTCTCCCTTCTGGACTGGATAACTTGGCAGCTCTGCATGGTATTCTCTGTTTTATTCTCCCTTTCTTTACTACTGCTAAAGTTACCTGGTTCCAGGCTGGAGATCTTGGTCAGTCCTACTTTTGAACTTACATTCCAAAGCAGTGTAAGATTTGTAGTGCTAGATTCTGCCCATTTAAATCAGAGATCGGAGTCTCATAACACACCTGGATGGGGTGGTCAGAAATTCAGGTGTCCTAAAATCTCCAGCCTGGAAATGAGTAACTTGGCATCTCTGATCATAGTACCACTGTAACATTCCATGATGCGCCTACACCCTGAGCATTATATGTAATATTCCTTCCTACATGTTAGACACAATATACTGGAACTAGAAAAGGTACAGAGGCGGGCAACAAAGCCAAAGGGATAGAATATCTCCCCTCTAAGGAAAGACCAAAGAGGTTAGGGATCTTCATCTTGCAGAAGACAACTCAAAAGAGATCTATAAAGTCATGAGTGAAATGGAACAGGCAAACACAAATCAATTTTTATGGGGGGGGGAGGGTTGTTGTTGTTGTTAAATACATAGACTAAGAGACATGCCATTAATTTACTATGTAGTATAGGAGAAAATATTTTTTTCACTTAACTTGCAATTAAGCTCCGAGGGCCAGATTCTGTAAAGGACATCTAACAGGCATCATTTAGACATCCAGGAGCACAATGCTGAGCGCAATTCTATAATGCTTAGATGCACTATAGAGAATCACGTTCAGCAGTGCTGAGTGAATCTAAGCGCATCTATATTGGTAGACATCCTTATAGAATTGCTTTTTAGGTATTGCATACACATCCTAATAATGTCTATGTTATCGTGTGTTAGCATTATGATGTCATTAGAATGGTGATTTTATGCTGGTTTTCTACATTAAAATTGTATGCCATAAAATGCTAGCACCACTATTATATTTTTTTTATTTATCTTTTAATTATTTATATACCACTTATACCCTTTGTGGTATTTACATTTGTCTCCTTTATCATATTTCTCTTCTGTTCCGTTTTTCTCCGTTTTCTATATTTATTATTATTTTGGTTTTCTGTCTGCTGTTTGATGATTGAGTATGAGTGGATTTTTCTGGTAAATGAATACACAATACGTTTATTCTTGATTTTTCATGCCATTAGCATGCAACCATTACCAAAAGTTAGTGTGTGAGCCCTTACCACTACCTATTTTGAAGTCAAGGGCTCATGCATTAATCAGTTAGAGCATAGCAATGCACATGTGATTAACAGAGACACGCACCCCTCCCAGAAAATGTTTAAAAATATTTTTAGCACATGGTTTGCTTGTGAATCCCACAGTAAGCTCTTTTAAGCTGCAGTAAGCAAGTACTAGTGCTTGCCATAGCTTAGTAAAAGGAGTCCTATATGTCTCCTTTAAAAGCAATCAGGATCGGTATAGTAGCACAAAGTTCTGTGTGTGAGACTAAGAAAGCCTTCAAACAGTTGTGATGCATTTCTAATGAGTGAGCCTTGACAAACTACAGACCTTGCATGTTTAACACAGATTTTTATTTCCTTGCTAAGACTTCCTTCTTAGAGAGTTCACAATATGTGGCCTCAAGGCTCTCAAACATTGTTCCAAATAATTAGTGTGGTTAAATGCCTTGGCACAGCAGAGGAGGGGTTATATTAGTGACCAGAAATGACAAAGTAAACCTTTATTTTTTCCAACAGTTTATTAAATAAACTTGATTACAATTATAAGAAAAATAGCACACGTTATACTTGCCCTCTGGGCCTATCCTTGTTGAAATAGGGAAGTCTCTGATGGAATTCTGCACATACTGTGCATATTTTGGGATGAGAAGAAACCTTTCTTCACATTAGAGGATTTGATACAATGTAAAATGTACATTTTCAGAAAGCAGAGCTGTAGCAAAACATTACTCAAGTATTTCATAACACTGCAATAGAAACATCACATTGTTGTTCCATGGTTCCCGTATCAACTGCTGCACATTCCATAATCACAAACAAAGGGACATGGAAGACAACAAAAACTAAACCATGTTGTAAAAATGAGGTGTACAGTACTCCCCTGAAATTCGTGAGGGTTCCATTCCAGGAGCACCTGCGAATTTCGAAAAACCATAAATGTGGTTTAAGAGCGGATCGGAGGCAGGAGAGGCAGAAGATGGAAGCTGGGGCGGTGGTGGGTGCTTAAAATTGGGTGCAGGATCCTTTTTAGTTATTTTTGACTGCCTCTTTTGGGAATTAAAGTCAAGCTACACCAATCATAAGCTGCTTTGACACGCCAGATAGCATGTCAAAGCAGCTCCTAATTGGTGTAGCCTGACTTTAGTTCCCGGAAGAGGCGATCAGAAAATACCACGAAAGACTGAGTCTGTGATTTGTGAACCACGAATTCACGGGGGAGTACTGTACTCCTGCAGATGAATTAATCCTCTAGGACAGTGATTCCCAACCCTGTCCTGGAGGAACACCAGGCCAATCGGGTTTTCAGGTTAGTCCTAATGAATATGCATGAGAGAGATTTGCATATGATGGAAGTGATAGGCATGCAAATTTGCTTCATGCATATTCATTAGGGCTAGCCTGAAAACCCAATTGGCCTGGTGTTCCTCCAGGACAGGGTTGGGAACCACTGCTCTAGGATAGCAGGGCTACAGTTCCATACTCTCAGTCTTCATCTGACTAAATCCTATCCTATGACTTAAATAGAAAGAAGAATCAAACATTTCTATTTCACTATTAGTCTCAATCCCCAGTCTTAGTCGCCCTTTGACCCGTTCAAGCTATCTCTGAGGCCAATCCATCTAGTATCTTCCTCTTCAAAATCAGATAAGACCACTAATCATGGGTGACCGTCATTGATAAATAAACTGGGTTTCTGTTTTACTTGGGAGAGGATAGTTGGAGACTATATTTTTTAATCAGGTGTGGTTAAAACTCACTTTGTTAAACTATATAATAATTGAAGCAAAACAATTTCCTATTGGTGGATGTCCTACCTCTCACATCACTTTGTGTGCATAATATAGAAATAGAGGTCTATGGTTGAATAATGCACACAGTGGTACAACTTTCTTTAAAGCAAAATTGGATAAGTTTTATTATCCAAAGTGCCCCAGCAAGGAGCAGCATTACTTTCTAATTTGCAGTTAGTCTCTGAAAATCTTAAAGAAGAGCAGTTTCACTGGTGAGAAAGAATGTGTCATAACTCAGAATGAGAGATTTCGTTTCTCAGCACCTTTTCGCTTCAGAAAAATTCCTTCCATGACTTTCCAGTAGTTGTTCTGATTTGAATAGTTCATGCCATGGAACCTCCCTCTGGCCATGAATAGGACATCCATTACTGCTCACCTGTCACCGAGAAGAAGACTGTAGTAGAATTGTGCTTGAAATGGACTCTCTCTCTCCCAAAACATCTCATCACACAGAACAGTCCAGTCCAGTCCAGTCATCCAAGAAACCTACTCTCCATCATCTCCAAAAGTATTGACCTCCTGAAAAGATGAGCACAGTAATCAGTGAGACAAGTCCTGTGTTTTCTACTGTTAAAAGCTCCTATTATAGGCACATCTCTCTTCTAATGCTACTGTAATCTGCTAAAGCCTTTTTTTATTGAACTGAAGCAAGCATCATAGGGAATTCTGAGCTACAAAGTGGTGTGATAGCAATATTAGTCTACTTTTAAAGGTACAAAGTGAAATTGCTTATTGCAACAAGTGTTCCCCATGGAAAGCAGGATAAGTCAGCCATGTATAAGTGGTATCACCCTATGGTGCCAAGTTCAGACTTGTTTTCCCAGAGCTCAGAAAGTCTGGAAGGCATTCTGAGCAGGTGCAAATATGTCTGCTGTAATGTCAGCTAACCCTGTTCTCAGGCAGTAGAAAGCTTTAGAAGGCTTTAGTCTTAAGGAGAAGGCAGGAAGGACTGTGTGGCTGCCTTATCCTACTGCCAAAGAATCCACTAATTTAAACACAGCATAAATAAATCCAAAAATTAAGTCAACCAATATTAATC
Source organism: Geotrypetes seraphini (assembly GCF_902459505.1). Taxonomy (NCBI): domain Eukaryota; kingdom Metazoa; phylum Chordata; class Amphibia; order Gymnophiona; family Dermophiidae; genus Geotrypetes; species Geotrypetes seraphini. Next base: position 31,659,589 of record NC_047098.1, read on the forward strand.
CCATAAATACTTATCTTGCAAGGCAAATGCCTGACAATTAATATTGCTCCTATCATATATTAGACAGTTGAGAATCATCCAATAAATAATATCACTTTTATTAATAACATCATCAATCATTAAAATACAAATCAACCAAGAACACAAATATATACATAACAATACAAACAAACAAAACAATGTGCAACAAAATCAGATCAACGAGAGTCAAATCATGAAAAAGACAGAGGAATCCACAATAAATAATATATCTTTTTCATGATTTGACTCTCGTTGATCTGATTTTGTTGCACATTGTTTTCTGTTTGTTTGTATTGTTATGTGTATGTTTGTGTTCTTGTTTGATTTGTATTTTAATGATTGATGATGTTATTAATAAAAGTGATATTATTTATTGGATGATTCTCAACTGTCTAATATATGATAGGAGCAATATTAATTGTCAGGCATTTGCCTTGCAAGATAAGTATTTTTGGGATTAATATTGGTTGACTTAATTTCTGGATTTATTTATGCTGTGTTTAAATTAGTGGATTCTTTGGTAGTAGATTTTTGTTGCTGAATCCTTTATGTTTTGTTGAATATAATTTCTCTCAGAATTTTTTTTGGTTTGTCTTATCCTACTGTCCATAAAGAACTATTATAAATATGCAACTTTACTTTCACTGTGGAAAAACTGTCTGTGTCAACCTGAAAAACAGTGAATGTGCTAGTTTGAGCATAGGAGTGCTGACAGGACACTTTGGGGACCCTTTAGTAAAGCTCAGAAGTGTACTAAATACTGTGCAATCTATTTTATACTTATGGCCACTTGGCATTTAGGCCCGGATTCTGTATAGGATACCTAGTCTCAGAAACCTCCTAAGCGGCTTTTGAGAATCGCACACGGGCATCCTATGGAAAATCGCACCTAAGCCCACCTAAGAACCCGATCCTCTAACTGATGTCGTCACAAGCGCCGGCTAGATATCATTCCATGTCAAGTGATCAGATTCTTGGAAAGTGCCCTGCATGACCATCACGGATTTTGATGAAACTTCATATGCAGAGTCCACCATGTCTCAAACGAACTTTGGTAAAGTTTTAGTTTCGCCTGTGGAATATTTGTGGAGATATAGCCATTTGTTTGACCCCATACCACAATGAAATACAGTACGACAATGACATTCTGACAACTTTGAGACACAATATCTCCCGAGCTGTGTTTCCAAAAAAACTGAAACTTAGCTACCCTGCACAACTTTTTATTTTTTTATTTATAACCTTTTAAATTTAATCAAGCATACATAACTTGAAAAAGATCAGAAACAATCAAGCAAGCAAACAAAAAGAAATCACCTAATTATACAATCAGATGTAATGGAAACATTAATTAATATTTAGTCCACAATTATAGGGATCAAGAAAGGAAATTTTCACAATTAGAAATATAACTCTTACTAAAGTAACGGCCTAAGTAACCCTAACTACAGCCGGATGGTAGGTCATTTATCATTGGACTAAGATTCCAACCTTTCTTTTGGTCCAATAAAATCTAAAAGCTGTTTGGGCTCAAAAAAAAGAAAATTCTTACTCTGATAGGCAATATAACATTTTGCTGGAAATTTAACCAAAAAAGTAGCCCCAAGAGCTAGGACTCTTGGCCTTAGGGCCAAGAATTCTTTTCTTCGCTTCTGGGTTTTCTGAGCCAAATCTGGAAAAATTCTCACATTAGAGCCCAAAAACTTATCATTAATATGTCGGAAATACAAACAAAGAATATATTCCCTATCACTTTCCAAAGCCAATGTCAGCAACAAAGTAGTTCTGTCAGTTACCACCTCAAGGGAACTTTCTAGAAATAAAGACAAATTCATGTCCAAATTTTCTTTCGGATCTTCAACAGCTGTAGATTCTCCTTGAGGTTTCTTTAAGGTCAGATAATAAGCCCTCACAATTGGAGGTAAATTTTCCAATGGAATGGAAAGAACCTCTTGAAAATATTTTCTCGCCATCTCAACAGGTGAAATGACGGGACATTTAGGAAAATTCAAAAGTCTTAAATTATTCTTCCTCAAAGAATTTTCAAAGTTCTCCAACTTACGGGAAATAAATGATCTTTCTTTAACCATTTCCATTTGTACAGTTTTAATTTCCTTTAAATTTTCTTCTTGTTCCTCCAATTTTTTAGTTAAGTCAGACAGACACACTCCTTGCTGTTCTACTTTGGAGTAAATAGTCCCATAGTCAGATTTGATAACAGAAAGACTCAACTTAAGGTTGGCGTCCATGATAGATATGGCCTGCCAGAGCGCCTCCATATCTATTTTCTGCGGTCTTTTTAATTCCCCAAAACAGATGGCATTCTCTCCCGGAGCACCTCTCACCTCTCCTTCCAAAGTGCTGGGAGATAGCTGACATATTCCACCTGCACCTTCCTCCTGAATCTCCCGTGCTGGTGTCCCTCCTTCACTGGAGCACAGCCCTTCCTCTTCGGGCAGCTGAACTCCTGTGTCTCCCTGCATCTGTGTACTTCCGGGTTGGGGAGGGACCGACCTCTGCTCCGGGCTCAGTATCGCCCGTGCAGCTCCTGCGCCGAGTTCCCCCGATGAATCCGGGCTCACCCCCGAGGTAGGAAGGGTTCCTTCAGATGGACGGGAAAAAGCAGTCGTTATCGTGGTTTGAACCAGACGCTGTGGGGTCCCAAGCGCTGGAGGGTTAGGGCGAGAGATCCCTTTTCTTTTCCCCATTTCGTTAGGGGAAAGAAAATATACAGCGCTGTTCACTATCGATTCGGAGCACTACTCCCGTTCAGGCGTCCGTCTTCGCCGCCATCTTGATCCCCCGCTACCCTGCACAACTTTTTGAGCTCTGTTCATTGCTACCAATAACAATTTTTGCCGAGCACTGATTGAATGCCTGAATTACAGTAAACTTGGCCGAAAAAATTAGTGCTCCAAAAAAAGTCAAAGTTTGACATTACTTAGCTCCCACAATAATTGAGTAATAAATGCGAAATTTGGCGCATGTCTCAGTACAACGTTGTTTTCAAAAGTACAATTTCAACCTCCAAGCTCTTTCCATTAGTTTACAAATTAAGTGTAAAGTTGCTAATTTGTGTAAAAAGGCCAAAAATAGGGTATTTTCAGCCTGCTTTTACAGAAAAATACCTTTTAGAAACTTTTTCAAATCAGTCTCATTAGAAAGAGCATATTTCAAACCCCCTAGAAAAGTGGACTTCATTTTTCAACGCAGGTTAACAATGGCTGAAAAAGGGGGACAAAGTTGTGAGACGTTGCCACGGCAACAACCTCTATTTCACCATAGTTCTGTCATTTTTAAAGTTACAGTTTTGTATTGACGTAGTATTACTACTACTCTATTGCGTTGGTCCATGGTGACATTGTCACTACCAGTTCAAGAGTTTGAACTGGCAACCCCATCGCCATAGGGGTCACGCCCGATAGCTGTGCAATACCAGCCACGGTGGGCCACTTCGTCCAGGTTCCCAAGCCTCGCATTTGGTTTCTTTGTCAATGTTCCAAAGCCTTTTGTTGGTATCTTTCTGGTTCCAAAGCCAATGATTAGGGTGTCTTATCCTAGGTTCCCAAGCCTAAATTGGGTATCTTATATGGTTCCCAAGCCGAAGTGAAGTCCACTTTGATTTTAACTGCCAGCAATCTTTATAACATTCTGTTAAATTTTTGAGCCACTTTCTTCAATGCAGTTTCTGGAAATTGATATTGGCGGCCGGATGATGTAACTGAAGGGGCACAAAGCATGCAGATGAGGTGTTGCTCTGGAACCCAACAAACGTCTTGCCTTTCTGGCCAATAAAACGAATGAGCTGGACCGTGAGGATGCATAAATTTTATCAATGCATCATTTTGTTCAATTGAGACTTCAACAACGTTGCCTATCCACCATTGATTATCGTAAGTACAGGCAACGTAGCAACCAGGAAAGATTTTGGACACTTTCAAATTTGGAATGGCAGTATCAGAAATTTTGGCAACAAAATTTATTGTGTCATTTGAAACTTTGCTGACACGAACCGAGTTTGAGTCAACTGGTACAAATTGGTGGTGCTCTCTGGTACCGGCTACTGTGCTGCTTTCATGCCATCTTTCTTCTTGAAACTTTTTGCTTTCTTCAATTTCTTCTTTTGGAACATAAATGTATTTAACTCCGTGTATATTTTGGTCACAAAAGTTAAATAGATCCTTTGGTGTCAATATTTGATCCGTTGATGGTCTTTGGAGGCTAGCCCAGGCAGCCAGTCGTTTAGTTGTTCCACCAACTCCATCGCAGGGTGATTTTCCGTGGCTAGTTCCAAAAAAATTCCATTCAGCCTCAATGTTGAAATCATTTCTCTGATTGCACAAATTCACAAAGTTCTTGTAGTTTTTATATTGTGCAGCTGAGCCGTCACTGAAGTAGTATATTTTGGTAATGTTTGTTTGAGTTACCAAAAATTCGATCAACTTTTGAATAAACACGTGTACAGATATCGTATCATGTTGCATATGATCAGAAATAATGCAACAGTTTACAACTTGCAATGTGCCCACTTCATTGAGGTAATATGCAACAAAAGGATGTACCGTAGCTTGTGAATTTTCCCAGTGAAAGCCTTGGGCGGCACCCTGTACAACAAATGAGTAATTTTCAGCGAAATCCATCAAAACGATCATTTCCATTTCTTTTAAGCCTGTCTTCAACATCTTCAAATATTCACTTTGATGTTTTGAAATGAAATGGTGGCTTGTCAACTTCCAAATCTTGCTTGCAAGTCTTTCAATAAAGTTGTCCATGGTTAGTACGCTTGTTTCTAATGTTTCACGGTCAGCGTGAACCCATTGCTTAAATTCTATTGATTCTTCTGGATCTAAATCCTTGAATATTTCTTCCAGGTATGCTGTTAGTGCTTCTTCACCAGGGCAGTTTTGACATCGTTGTAGCATACAGTCCTTGACATTTAGGTCGCACACAGTTTTTTCCATAAGAACTTTGTAGTTCTTTTTGACATTGGCGCCTTGTAGCATGAGCTTTACATTTTGATGTATCGTGCAGACACACACAGAGTGTGCACCTGATGCACCAACGGTTACACACCACTTTGGCCTGAGCTCACATAATTTGGAAAAACCAATTTCAGTTCCGTATTTGTTACAGTACGCCACGTACAGCTCTTTTAAATTACACAACAGCAGCCGCTTTTGCTTTTGTACTTTTAAACCATTGAGGCGGACTGAAATGCAATCTTTTTTGCCAGGACATATTCTGCTGAATTCATCGTCTTCGTAAAAATCTTGAACTCTATTTGCAATTTCTTTTGGAAGGGACTTGCCAATTTTTGCATCAGGTATAGAACAAATGCCTTTCTCTTTCTTTACTTTTTGGGCTGTTCTGACCATGCGCTCTGAAACGCCAAACTTCATTGCTGTTTCCTTTATTGACCAACTTTTTGGGGCCATCGTCAATAATTGAACTTTCATTGACCTGTTGGATATTGCAATTTTCATTTTCATTTCTTCAATGAGGTCAGTGTAATCTTCACATAACTTGCATTCTACAGACTGACGAGACGGCCCAACTTCTTCAGCTGAAACTCCAGCAGCACATGTAATCTTCTTGGCTATCACATTCTGCACAGGTTCAATTTTTCGTATCACATAGCCGGCTTTATCTCTACTAGATAACCTTCGAATTTTCAATGGAGAGGTTCCTAAAGCAGTCAAGCTTTGATCAACTGCATTGGAGATGCTGATATCAAAATCGTCTGAAGATGAAGATGCTGCAGTAGCTTCACTCATTGAAACATATTGGGCTTTGCACCTACTGCAAAGTTTCTGACCTGGCTTGATATTTATTTTTACCACTTTTCTAAAATCATTAGACATGGCAAGATCGACTTTTAACAATCCACTTTGAACAATGTGATTTTTCTTTTCAAATGGATTACAACACGATGTTTGCTTTAATTCGTATTTGTCGAGATACTTTGCTTTGTGGTGGAGGCAGATTTGGTCTTTATCCATCAGTTCAACTTCAAAGCGCCGAGTGATAAGCAATTTTTCATCGGTTGACAAATTATGTAAAAAAATGAGCCCACATTTTTTAGAATAAAATGTGCCGTCATGACACTTTGACAACAATTTTTGCCCAATGGCACAGTCTGGCAGAAAAGGATTATTATTAGTCGATTCGTTGGCATCCATTTTAAACTGAATTAATAATAATGTGGATCTGAAAAAGAAAACAAGTTGTAATTTGTGATCTGCATGCAACAAAATTATCACCTCAATTTCTAGTTAGGAATAATCATTAATTAAGAACACTATAAATGTACCCAAAGCTTGAGTAAAAATAAACAGGGAAAAACAGTGTGAAAAGTGACATAATTGTAAGTTGAAATGTAGGCCGTTGCCATGGTGACATCTCCCAACTTTGTCCCCCTTTTTCGGGCATTGTTAACCTGCGTTGAAAAATGAAGCCCACTTTTCTAGGGGGTTTGAAATATGCTCTTTCTAATGAGACTGATTTGAAAGAGTTTCTGAAAGGTATTTTTCTGTAAAAGCAGGCTGAAAATACCCTATTTTTGGCCTTTTTACATAAATTAGCAACTTTACACTTAATTTGTAAACTAATGGAAAGAGCTTGGAGGTTGAAATTGTACTTTTGAAAACAACGTTGTACTGAGACATTATGCGCCAAATTTTGCATTTATTACTCAATTATTGTGGGAGCTAAGTAATGTCAAACTTTGACTTTTTTTGGAGCACTAATTTTTTTGGCCAAGTTTACTGTAATTCAGCCATTCACTCAGTGCTCGACAAAAATTATTATTGGTAGCACTGAATAGAGCTCCAAAAGTTGTGCAGGGTAGCTAAGTTTCAGTTTTTTTGGAAACATAGCTCGTGAGATATTGTGTCTCAAAGTTGTCAGAATGTCACTGTCGTACTGTATGTCATTGCAGTATGGGATCAAACAAATGGCTATATCTCCACGAATATTCCACAGGCGAAACTAAAACTTTACCAAAGTTCATTTGATACATGTGGGACTTTGTGCATAAAGTTTTATCAAAATCCGTGATGGTCATGCAGGAAGCCCTTGATCACTTGACATAGAATAACCCCACGTGGCAAGGGATCGCCCTGGTGCAATAAGCTTAGCGGCAACTCATCCCCACCCCCGCGAAGACTACCTGTAGGAGGGATGCCCAATCCCTCCTGCCGGAACCCCCTTCCAACCCTCCCAAACATTGTGCAGCAGGAGGGATGCTCAGTCCCTCCTGCCCGGCACCTGCGAACCCTCCCCCGAACATCGCCAGCAGGAGTGGTGCCCAGTCCCTCCTGTCGGAACATCCTCCTACCCTCCCCCTGTACATCGCTGGCAGGAGGGATGCCCAGTCCCTCCTGCCAGAACCCTCCCACCCCTACTGAACATAGCAGGCATCCCCCCCACCCTCCACGGACCCTTAGCATCTCATTCTTAAGTCAGATTTGTCCTCAAATATTAGAATACTTAGTCAGTTTTTGGTAGGACATGTCTTCAAACATTAGGGGACTGCAAAGAGAGGCTGGGAAGCTCTGTACCCAATGTGTGAAACAAAACATGTATGTAGTGCCCTCAGAGATATCTTGATCTGGCTTCTTGTTGGAAAATGTATATTCTAATGAGAAAACAGGTTGTGAAGAGTATAGAAGCTATTTTGCTGGAGAATGAATATTTAACAAATCTAGATCATCCTAGTAGGTCATTGATGAAAATTGCCTTGAAGTGCAAAGCTTGAGGAGTTCTTTCATGAATTTTTGCAAGAGTTCTATCATGATGGGGTGAGGGTCAGAAATTGTGAAAGTGGATGCCTTAGCAGCATTTTGATGCCAAAAAACAGCCCATGAAATCAGAAAAGGGGATTTTGGAGGTGGGGGGGACCCTAAATCTAGCCAAAATATTATATGGCCTTATTCACTGTGCTATACTGGTACTATAGCCTGCTTCAGCTCTCACTGCAGTTGAATAGTAAAAACCCTTGTCTCAAACAAGTAAATCCTCAGTACAGGACCCTTCAATCTTCGGGCAGCCAGTTGGGCCAATGCCTGACTGAAACTCAGACCCCCACCAACCCATACGCTGCAATGTGGGGAGGAAAAACACAGTCAGCAACCATCATGGAACCAAACAGCCTGCACTCAATCATCTGATAAATCAGGGGTGAGCCTTGCTCCCAGGGGAACGATCCCTAAACTCCTTGACTGTTAGTGCAGGTTAGCTAGACAGGTTCCTTTACGGTTGCCCTGTCAGCAGAAAACGGCTTGTCAAAGGGTCTATGTTCTCTCCCAGGCAAAGCTGCCCCAGAACCATTGAGGACCTCTTAACTACTGCAAGCCTCAAAGTCAGATTAAAAAAAAGCCCCAAAATAATAAAACCTTATCAGAGCAGATCAGAAAGACACCTTCCAGCTCGCTTTCAGAAGGAAAAACTGAAGAGAAACAGTACAGCCCACTAAGGAAGGAGGCGCAGGTGATTTTTTCTCGAACACCTTGTGATTGGGGAGGGGGGAAGACTTAACCCACTCATCAGGGCTTGTATGCCCTGTGTAACAGAAATGGTTTTGACACTAGTGATTGCTAGGTAAGGTAGGGGAGTAGCTATGTATGTGGAATAACAATATACTGTAGGTAGGTTTGTCTTTGGGGATGGTCGGATGGGAAGAAAGAAAGATTGTGTGTGTTCACTTGCCCACTTTATAATTAATGATATGAAAGAATTGCATGCAAAACAATTACAGTTGGGCAAGGGGATTACGAGATTTGACACTCTGGTGGTAGCCAGCTTTGGGCTATTTTGAAGCAAACATTAATATGCAGGAAATTTGCAACTCTAGCAAAAACAAGCAGAGAGAGAGAATCGCTAGTCATGTTAGGATGGGGAGAAGGAAAGCTGGACCAGTTCTACAAGGTGGAGGGTAAAATTAAAACTCAGGGTGTGGAATCTTCAGCCCTCTGAGCAATAGAGCTAAGATTTAGAATCAATAAGAGGAATTCTGCACATAATTTTTTAAATCTCTATTTATGATTAATAATCATATAGGCAGTGGAATGTTGTAGGCCCTACCAATATTTTCAACAACAGAAAAAATGAGAGACCAAGTACTAAAAAATAAGGGTTCCAAATTACATGAACACATATACTACAAATAAACCCTTTACTGAAAACCAAATAATTAATCTATAAATTATGTATAATAAATGTAAATATATATACTTAATAAATATATTTCAATCTTTATTAGTCTTATAAACCTCAAAAATATATTAAAAGCTATACATATAAACATGATCTGACAAACATAGTCAAACAACAACCAAAAAAAGTATGTAATAGTATTTGTGCAAAAACAAGCAAACAAAAAAAGATTGCTCTGTTCAAGTTAATGAGATGTATTGTACTTATCTTAAAGCAATCCAAAAGCATAAGAGTGAAATCTTCGAGCGAGAGTCATAAGTAAGATCCAAAATGGCAGATGAAACTTCTGAGTTCACAGTTCAGGATTCAAGATTCAAAGTGCAAAGTGCAGAGTCACATGCAAAAGAATCTATGTGCAACCAGAGCAAAACATTGTAGCAAACGAAACAGTGTAAAGTGCAGAGCTGATGCTGGTAAACCCTCCACATTAAGTAGTGAATAAGGTCCTCCACAAAGGCATAAAACAGGACAAAACAGCACTTCTTTTCTTCTTCTCTCCTCCTTAACACAGGCAGTGTTTCGAGACTTTCTTTTTCAAAAGGAAGAATGTCATCAATATTTTACCTAACACACAGCATAAGCAAGTACAGCTTGGTGGTGGCGATGGAAATTGTTTTGTTTGGCTTTTTCAGCCAAAACAATGTTTCCTAGTCTTGGTAATAACTTTTCTGTACTGTTCCTATTACTGTTTTATACGGATAAATGAAATATCAGAATTTATAATTGTTTTGCGTGCAATTGTTACTCAGCATTAATTATATAGTTAATGAGAGACATTTTTAAGACTGGTTAATCCAGTCCTAATTTTTATCATTTTGCATGCCCAGTCATAATATTACTTTCCTAAAGGAAAACCAGTCAACAATTCCACATACACAGTACATGACCCCCCTCCCCCCAAAAACAAGTTCAATATGCCATGAGGTTAAGAAAAAAAGAAAACCTGTCAAAATTTGTAGTTTAGATTAATGGCAGTAACAATCGAGGCCTCTTGTTGTGAATCCTTCAGGCACAAAGCAACTACAAGCTTTGCTGGGCTTCCAGCACGTGAGAAAGACGCCGGAAGTGACGTAAGCGCGACAGCTCTTTCCGTCTGTTTCCCGTCTGTGCCGCCTCCATCTTTAAACCGGAGAGGAGAGAGCTGCGGGCCGGAGTTTGTGTACTCGGTGAGTTAGTGTGATTTGGGTTCTGTGGGCCGGTCTTTCCTTTTTATCTCTTGGAATTATAGAGCAGTGAGTTGAGATGGCTGCCCTGATTGTGAACTGCCATGGAAAGACTGTTTCACAATCGTGTAGCTCGGACTACCGCCCTCCTCTCTGGGGGATGCGATTCGTTTATATTTCCTATTCTGGGCCCTAATTTGGGACCCCGATCCTGCTTCTGCATGCCGGAAGAGAAAAATCTTCGATATAAGCGCTTACAGTATTTCTAAAGACGCCTTCTGTTGTGACCCCTTTCGACTCTGCTATTGCTTGCCTTTGCGTAAAAACCTGAATTGTTTGTTTAGTTTCCCCGAGTAGGATGTACCCGGATATCTGCAAAATCTGAGTTTTAATTAACTGGGACTATCAGTAATTTTCTGCTTGTAGTGTGGCGAACTATTAAATATTAAGTTGACTTAATTTATTTTGTATTTTGAGTATTCTTTTTATTTCACCTTTTTCCTTCAGTCATTGTTAACGTGACCATTTATTTTTTTTTACTCAAAACGGGACAGGACCCTGGACCCCACCCCCGGGTACCTTTTTTAAATCCCGGTGGCTGCCTCCTGTCCTGATGTCTTCTGGCAACAGCAAAGTGGTGCATAAGGCAGATGCGAGCTTTTCGCATGCCTGCCTGGTCCCACACTGCTCACTGAATGGCTGCCGTCAATTCTCGTGGAACTCGTGAGAACTGACGGCAGCCGTTCAGTGAGTGGCGCGAGACCAGGCAGGTATGCGAAAAGCTCGTGCCTGCCTACTGCGCTGCTCAGTTGCTGCTGGAAGACATCAGGACAGAAGGCAGCCTCCGGGATTAAAAAAAGGTACCGGGGTGGGGGGGGGGACTGTATTCGCTACGGTACTTGTTTCTTCAGTGGCCCCTGAAAACGGGACATTTTGGCATCCCAAAGCAGTGCTTGGGGACAACGGGACAGGCTACCTAAAAACAGGATGGTCCCCTTCAAAATGGGACATATGGTCATGTTAGTCATTGTTGACATCATCTCTTCTAATTGTTTCAAATTTAGAGCTTTCATTTATAATTGTCAGGATGTCCCAGTTTTCTTTTCCCATGAACCTATATATGAAATTATAAATATAGGTACTTCAGCGATATTGGATCTGATCCTCACAAATGGAGAGAGTATCTCTAATGTTCGAGTGGGTGCTCACCTGGGAAGTAGTGATCATCAAACAGTTTGGTTTGATATAACGGCTGAAGTGGAGAGTGGCTACACTTTACTTAAAGTCCTAGATTTCAAACATACGGACTTTAATGCAATGGGAGAGTACCTGAAGAAAGAGCTGTTAGGATGGGAGGACATAAGAGAAGTGGAAAGACAGTGGTCTAAGCTGAAAGGAGCGATAAAAATGGCTTCAGACCTTTATGTGAAGAAAATCAATAAAAACAAGAGAAAAAGGAAGCTGATATGGTTCTCCAAACTAGTGGCGGAGAAAATAAAGGCGAAAGAGTTGGCGTTCGTGAAATATAAAAAAACCCAAGAAGAGGAGTGCAGAAAGGACTACAGGGTGAAATTGAAAGAAGCCAAGAGAGAGATACCTCTGGCGAAAGCGCAGGCGGAAGAACAAATGGCTAAAAATGTAAAAAAGGGAGACAAAATTTTTTTCAGATATATTAGTGAAAGGAGGAAGATGAAAAATGGAATTGCTAAACTAAAAGATGCTGGGAACCGATATTTGGAGAGTGATGAGGAAAAAGCAAATGTGCTAAACAAATACTTCTGTTCTGTGTTCACAGAAGAAAATCTTAAAGAAGGACCGAGATTGTCTGACAAAGTTACACAAGAAAATGGAGTAGATTCTGCGCCGTTCACGGAGGAGAGTGTTTATGAGCAACTTGAAAAACTGAAGGTGGACAAAGCGATGGGACCAGACGGGATCCATCCCAGGATACTAAGGGAGCTCAGAGAGGTTCTGGCGAGTCCTATTAAAGACTTGTTTAACAAATCTCTGGAGACGGGAGTGATTCCTGGGGATTGGAGGAGAACGGATGTGGTCCTTATTCATAAAAGTGGTCACAGGGAGGAAGCAGGAAACTACAGGCCGGTGAGCCTCACTTCAGTTGTTGGAAAAATAATGGAAGTGTTGCTGAAAGAAAGGATAGTGTACTTCCTTGAATCTAGTGGGTTACAGGATCTGAGGCAACATGACTTTACAAAAGGTAAATCGTGCCAAACAAACCTGATTGAATTTTTTGATTGGGTGACCAGAGAGCTGGATCGAGGACATATGCTAGATGTAATTTACTTAGATTTCAGCAAAGCCTTTGATACAGTTCCTCATAGGAGGCTGTTGAACAAACTTGAAGGGCTGAAGTTAGGACTCAAAAGTGGTGAACTGGGTTAGAAACTGGCTGTCGGACAGACGCCAGAGGGTGGTGGTTAATGGAAGTCGCTCGGAGGAAGGAAAGGTGAGTAGTGGAGTCCCTCAGGGTTCGGTGCTAGGGCCAATCCTGTTCAATATGTTTGTAAGTGACATTGCTGAAGGGTTAGATGGAAAAGTGTGCCTTTTTGCAGATGATACCAAGATTTGTAATAGTAGACACCGAAGAGGGAGTGGAAAATATGAAAAAGGATCTGCAAAAGTTAGAGGAATGATCTAATGCCTGGCAATTAAAATTCAATGCAAAGAAATGCAGAGTAATTCATTTGGGGATTAATAAATTGGGAGGCACTGTATAATATGAGAGGAGAGAAGCTGATATGCACGGACGGGGAGAGGGACCTTGGGGTGATAGTGTCCGAAGATCTAAAGGCAAAAAAACAGTGTGACAAGGCAGTGGCTGCTGCTAGAAGGATGCTGGGCTGTATAAAGAGAGGCGTAGCCAGTAGAAGGAAGAAGGTGTTGATGCCCCTGTACAGGTCATTGGTAAGTCCCCACTTGGAGTATTATGTTCAGTTTCGGAGACCGTATCTGGCGAAGGAAGTAAGAAGACTTGAAGCAGTCCAGAGGAGCGTGACGAAAATGATAGGAGGCTTGCGCCAGAAGACATATGAGGAGAGACTGGAAGCCCTGAATATGTATACCCTAGAGGAAAGGAGAGACAGGGGATATATGATTCAGACATTCAAATACTTGAAGGGTATTAACGTAGAACATAATCTTTTCCAGAGAAAGGAAAATGGAAAAACCAGAGGACATAATTTGAGGTTGAGGGGTGGTAGATTCAAAGGCAATGTTAGGAAATTCTACTTTATAGAGAGGGTGGTGGATGCCTAGAATGCGCTTCTGAGAGAGGTGGTGGAGAGTAAAACTGACTGAGTTCAAAGAAGCGTGGGATGAACACAGAGGATCTAGAATCAGAAAATAATATTAAAAATTGAACTAAGGCCAGTACTGGGCTGACTTGCACGGTTTGTCTGTATATGGCCATTTGGTGGAGTATGGGCTGGGGAGGGCTTCAATGGCTGGGAGGGTGTAGATGGGCTGGAGTAGGTTTTAACGGAGATTTCGGCAGTAGGAACCCAAGCACAGTACCAGGTAGAGCTTTGAATTCTTGCCCAGAAATAGCTAAGAAGAAAAAATTTAAATTGAATCAGGTTGGGCAGACTGGATGGACCATTTGGGCCTTTATCTGCCGTCATCTACTATGTTATGTTACTATGTTATTTGTAAGTAACTTTCAAGTATACAAAAGCAAGCTTTAGATATTCTATAGTGTGTGTACAAGTGATGTTGAAATAAAGAATGGGGAAGGGGTAAAACAAGGACCTTGCGGATCTAAATCCGCACATCCTTAAAAATCTGAGGTCCGTGCCACATTTAGTCTCAGCATAGGTTATGGTTCTGACAGGCCTCTATGACAATTTAGCTCTGACGGATCCTAATGCTTTTCCCTCCCTATGCTGAGACTAAAAGTTGCACGGACTTCAGGGCAAAAGTTTTGCCACTTTTAGTCTCAGCATAGGGAGGGAGAAGCATTAGGATCCGTCAGAGCTAAAGTCTCTTGGAGGTCTGTCGGAGCCATAACCTATGCTGAGACTAAAAGTGGCGGGGTGCTGGGTTAGTCTATTTTGTATTCTGGTTCTACTTCGTTGTTATTCCATGGTTGCCTGTACTTTGTAGGTTGCTTTTCTGTTTGAAAATAAAAATTGATTACACATAAAAAGTGACCCGGACCTCAGATTTTTAAGGACGTGCGAGGTTCGTATGGTCCAGGTTTTACCCCTTCCCTAAAGAATATGTAGCTTGTGTGATGTTGGATTCTCTTAAGCTTCAAAACATATAGCCTCAATTAGAATTAGTATATATTCTTTTATGACCTCAGCAGTACAAACTGTGAGAAAGTTTTCATTCACAGTATAATTTGCACTAAAGTCTTCATCGGTCAGAATTTTCTATCAAATCTTATTAATTTATTCATTTTTATTTATTTTTTCAAAATAAGTTAAGAAAAAATACTCATCTCTTTATCAGAGCATAGCAGGGGTTCTTCACCAGGTGCATGGCCACATTATGAACAGTGTGTGGTTGTGCATTCTGTACCTTAGAAGGAACACTGGTAGGGGCAGTTGACCCTTTTATTAACTTGGAGCAGAGTTAGGCAGCAAGAATCTTAAAATCCACAAGTTCTGAGTTACATTACAAATCCGACTTAAGAACAGCTTTAAAAACATAATTCGTTCTTAACTTGGGGACTGCCTGTACATAAGTACTTTGTTAGTGTGCAGCAGCAGTTGCCAAGAAAGCAATTGAAGGAAGGGATTATTAGGAAAGAATGGAGAACAAAATTGAATATTATCATGCCTTTCTGTCTCCCTTTGGTTTGACTGCACCTTGAATATTATGTGCAGTTCTGTTTGTTGCATCTAAAAAAAATCCCAAAACAATCGGGTATAGAAAGGGTGATGAAAATAATAATAATAAAAGAGGATGGAACAACTTCCTTATGAGGAATGACTAAAGAGAGTAGGGCTTTTCAGCTTGAAAAAAAAAGACATCCTGAGCAGGGCTATGTAGTTAGTACATAAAACCTTGGACTCTGAATCCAGTAACCCAAAACTTGCTTCCTACTCCTTTATTTTGATATCTATGTAGGAAATGAATAATGTACTAATTATATATATTCTGTATCGATTTCAAGCATTCAACATATAAGGCATTTCATCACTGCCAATGTGAATCAGACGGCGGCTACTTTTTAGAAATCTAACCTGTTAAAGCTGGGTTCAAAAGGCTGTAGCTATGCCATTGTGGATTTTTAATTATGTTTATTAAAAAATTACAGACACTCAGGAACCTTTAAATCTAAATGAATAACATAACTTAATTGAAAACTGTGAAGTTATAGTTTTATCAAAAAGACTAAAATAGAATATAAAAGAAAATCAGCATCATATTTTGTTACTAATTAAAAAAACGTACAGCCTAACAATTTAGAGCATGGTTTGAATATTTAAATAAAAAAAACATCTGGAGGGGCATAATCGAAAGGGACGTCTAAGTCCATTTACGTCCATCTCGCAAGTCGTCCAAAGTTAAAAAGAGCCTAAGACACATTTTCGAAAGATACATCCAACTTTTTTTTACTTTTAAAAATCGTCTAATTATACGTCCTGCCGATCTGATCGTCCAAGCCACTAAATCGTCCATCTTTATACCACATTTCTGACCAAGTCCAAAATGCCTAGAATAAGCCCTGTTGGACGTGGGAGGGGTCTGCAAAGTGATGGACTGCACACCCAGACATACCACCTAAATAGTGGGGTACCTTACAGGACACCGCTGTGAACTTCACAAAAAGAGTGCCATGGCTTCTCCTCACTACAGCTCCCTTATAGGTGATTGTGGGCCCCCCCAAACCACCTCCAGAATCCCTTAAACCCACTTATCTACCACCCCAATAGCCCGTATGCCTGCAGGAGCCACTTATATGCCAGTAAAAAAGGGTTTTGGGGGTGTATAGGGCAGTGCACATGTTTCAGTATAAATGCAGTGATTACAGGGGCTTATGGGCATGGGTCCTCTCTATGGGTCCCTAACCCACCCCCAAGACGACTTCAGCTGCCTCTGTGCTGGACGACTAAGCTTTCCTATGCCAGGTGGCCAGGTGATGATGGTATGGAGACTGAAATTTAAAGTTGTGAATAAAATATTTATGGGGGTGGGGGTGTGTGTTATGCGTTTGCAGTGCTTATCTGGTGATTTTAGGTGGGTTTTTGTGACTTAGACCATATTTTACATGGTCTAAGTCAGTGTTTTTCAACCGCTGTTCCGCGGCACACTAGTGTGCCGCGAGATGTTGCCTGGTGTGCCGCAGGGCCGCCGGGCCCGGATCTGACAGGGGGCCCGAGGCAGGGGTGCCAGTAGCTCGCCAAGGCAAAGTGAGTCGATCACCCAGGACTCACTTTGTCTTGGCGATCTAATCTATCGAGCCGATAAGTCTTCTTCTCCCCGACGTCAATTCTGCAGTCGGAGAGGAAGTTCGGGCCAGCCAATCGCTGCCTGGCTGGGCGGAACTTCCTCTCCGATTGCAGAATTGACGTCACGGAGAGCATGCGTCGGCGTCGGCTTTGGGGCCTGTTATTCATTGGTGGGTCCTGTTCCCCGATGGCAGTGGCAGTGGCTTGGGGAACGGCAGGGAGAAAAAAAGAAAGGGGGCAGGCAGGGAAACAGAAGGAAAGAAGAGAAACAGAAAAAAAGAAAGAAAGGTCAGGGAGAGAGGAAGAAAAAGTTGGGGGAGGGAATGAGGTGTGGAGGAGAGAAAGCATACAGGCTGATAGAAGGGAAGAAAGATTGGATGCACAGTCAGAAGAAGAAAGTGCAACCAGAAATCACCAGACAAGGTAGGAAAAATGATTTTATTTTAAATTTAGCAAAGTGGAGGCAGTATTACCACAGTTTTCAAAGGAATTTGCCCAAATAACTTAATAGTTAACTGGGTAAATTCCCAGAGATGAAAACTTCCCTTCACTTACTATGCACAGTTCTGAATTTATATCTGCTGTCTATATTTTACAATATGGTCACCTTTTACTAAACCGCAATAGTGGTTTTTAGCGCAGGGAGCCTATGAGCGTCAAGAGCAGCGCTGGACATTCAGCGCAGCTCCCTGCGCTAAAAACTGCTATTGTGGTTTAATAAAAAGGATGGAGGGTATATTTGTCTATTTTTGTATGCTATAAAAACCAAATACAGAGAGAGACTGAGAGCTGTTGACGAAGAGCTACGTGTGTGTCTTTCTTCGATTCCAGCCAGAATATCAGCTTTGTGTTCAGCCAAACAGGCCCAGGTTTCGCACTGAATAAAGTATTTTATAATTTTTATTTCGTAATAAAGTAATTATAAAATACTTTCTTTGTGTTTATTTGATTCCTATTCAAGAGAATTACTTTATATATAGTCAATATAGGTAGAGAGTTAAATTTTTTAACATTTTCTAATGGTGGTGTGCCTCGTGATTTTTTTCATGAAACAAGTGTGCCTTTGCCCAAAAAAGGTTGAAAAACACTGGTCTAAGTCACAACGTCCAAGTTCCGTCTAGGCTCTATTGTTAAACTTTCGGTTATACATGCTGTACGACTAAGTCTAAGCCGGCCCACATCCCGCCCTCTACACGCCTCCCGAAACGCTCCGTTTAGCTTTGGATGTTCAGCGGCACTATGAAGGCCTAGGTCGTTTTTAAATACGTCCAAAACCCAGTTTTATTATCGGCGCTTGGACGTTTTTGAGAAATGACTTAGACCAGTTTTTGGACGTTTTTCTCTTTCGATTATGAGCCCCATATTGTTCTAAGGAACAGAATTGCTTGTACCAAATCTTTTAAAATAGAAACCCTTAAATCTGATTTGACTATTATTTTCAGTGCCAAACAGTCACTCAACACTGACTTGGGTGGGTGGCATTGCTGTTAAAGTTCTAGTTACATCACTGATAACTTTTGGATAAACAAGGATGACTTATGGTTAGTTTTGATGAGCAGCCATACTTTTCAATTTCCTTTAATTATTTAAAAATCTTTTTCTCGAGCTTCTTTAATATGACATCAACTGGTTGTTTTCCTGTGATTAAGCTACTTCACTTTACTTTAGAACAGGGATGTCAAAGTCCCTCCTCGAGGGCCGCAATCCAGTTGGGTTTTCAGGATTTCCTCAATAAATATGCATGAGATCTATTAGCATACAATGAAACAGTGCATGCAAATAGATCTCATGTATATTTATTGGGGAAATCCTGAAAGCCCGACTGGATTGTGGCCTTCGAGGAGGGACTTTTGGCATCCCTGCTTTAGAATGTTCATTCCATTCTATCCAAGTAGACTTCAAAGTCTAATTCTTCATTTGAAGAAGATGATGTACCAATGCTTATTTGTTCATCCAGTGGTTCAGGTGTTTCAGGTTATACTTGTAACCTTTCATGTGAACTGCTACTTCATAGTGCCTGTTTTCCTCTAGCAACTTGATCAGTGCTTAACAAAACTCGGTTCATTGGGTCAATGTAAACAGCAACTAACAGGATTTGATTATCCAGCAAGATACCCTCTCTTTTCTTCATTGAAGATACAATGCCATCAGTAATTAATCCTCCTTACCTTACATTTCATTACATCACCATTTATATACTACATAACTTAATATAGTTCAATGCGGTTCACAGCTTTAAGAATCTGAGACAATCTCAGGAACTACACAAAACAAATTACCGTTTTTTTCTCTCCATAAGATGCATCTGACCATAAGATGCACCCTAGATTTAGAGGAGGAAAACAAGAAAAAAAAACATTCAGAACCAAAATTTTCCCTGCCAGCTCTGCATCCAACCCCACACTCCTTGCCAGGCTCTGCACTCTGTCCCCCTTCCCTGCCAGGCTCTGTACCCTGTCCCTCCTCTAGTGGTAGGACGGGCAGGGACAGGGCATAGGGCAGGCAGGGACAGGGCACAGATGTCAAGGCGGATGACTTTTTAAAATATGCAATGTCACCTCAGTAACAACTATAGAAAAATAGACAAATATAGTGCAAAATATAGACAGATATAAATTCTTAACTGACACACTTTGATCACTAAATTGAAAATAAAATCATTTTTCTTACCTTTATTTTGTCTGGTGATTTCTTTCTTTCTTCCCTTCCTCAGGCCCAACAATTGTCCCTTCCTCCCTCCCTCCTATATTCCCCTCACTGCCTTCTAGCCTTTGTCTTCTTCCCCTCTCCCCCAAGCCTGCCCGCCCGCTGGATTTACTTACCTCCCGCTGCTGCTGCTGTGAGGACATGTCGCCAAAGCAGCAGCAGGAGGGGGGCGGACTCCTGGCTCAGCAGCGTGGCATCCGGAACAGCAAATTCCTGGCTCAGTACCGCGTCACCCGGAAGGGCCAGGCGAGTGCAGTGATTGCATGCCGCAGGCCCAGAAGTCTTACCCCTGACGTCAATTCTGACGTCGGCAAGAAGGTCCGGACCTTCTCCCAAACGTCAGAATTGACATTGGGGGTAAGGCTTCGGGGCCGGCCACGTGCAATTGCTGCACCCGCCTGGCCTTTCCCTTCTTATTTCAGCAGTGAGCAACCAACAGCGGCAGGCAAGGGGCGGTCGGCGGTCCTGGAAGGTAACGGGGGTGGGAGTGGGATTTGGGTATTTGCTCCATAGGACACACCCTTTTTTCCACCCACTTTTTTGGGTGGAAAAAGTGCATCTTATGGAGCAAAAAGTAATATCATGATTATGTATTACAGAAATTTATCTAATAAGTAGGTTTCCTGAAATGTTTGTACGATATAGCATTAGCTATTAGCCAACTAAATTCCTTGTCTCTGATCGCAGCCTGGTACGAGAATAGTCTATTGAAAAATTTTTTGGATCGACATTCCTTTACAAAAGGAAACGTGAAATAAGATAGAAAGCATTGGGACTGTTTTGATATTACCAATTCAAAATTTGCTGTAAGACCAAACAGCACCTTGTTTAAGATGTACATCAAGCTTTTCCACTCCAAAAAGAATTTACCAAGTATTAAATCCTCAGATAAGAACATAAGAATTGCCGCTGCTGGGTCAGGCCAGCGGTCCATCTTGCCCAGCAGTCCACTCCCACGGGGACCCTTAACAGACTAGCCTTACCTGCGTACGTTCTGGTTCAGCAGGAACTTGTCTAACTTTGTCTTGAATCCCTGGAGGGAGTTTTCCCCTATAACAGCTTCCGGAAGAGCGTTCCAGTTTGGAATCTATCCCCTTTTAACTTTAGAGAGTGCCCTCTCATTCTCTCTACCTTGGAGAGGGTGAACAACATGTCTCTATCGACTAAGACTATTCCCTTCATTATCTTGACTGTTTTAATCATGTCCCCTCTCAGTCTCCTCTTTTCAAGGGAGAACAGGCCTAGTTTCTCTAACCTCTCTCTGTACAGCAACTCCTCCAACCCCTTAACCATCTTAGTCACTCTTCTCTGGACCTTTTTGAGTAGTACCGTGCCCTTCTTCATGTACGGTGAACAATGCTGGACGCAGTATTCCAGGTGGGGGTGTACCATGGTCTGGTACAGCAGCATGATAACCTTCTCCGATCTGTTCATGATCCCTTTCTTAATTATTCCTAGCATTCTGTTCGTCCTTTTCGCTGCCGCCACCGCACATTGCGCGGACGGCTTCATTAATTTGTCGACCAGTATTCCCAAGTTTCTTTCCTGGGGAGGAGGGGGGGTCTCTCCAAGTACTGCACCGGACATCCTATATTCGTGTATAAGATTTTTATTACCGACATGCATCACCTTACACTTATCCATACCTCATCTGCCATGTCACAGCCCATTTCTCGAGTGTGTTTATGTCACGTTGCAGGTCTTCGCAATCCTTCCGCATCTTCACTACTCTGAATAGCTTTGTATCGTCCGCAAATTTAATCACCTTGCTCGTCGTACCAATTTCCAGTTTGTTTATAAATATGTTGAAGAGCAGGGGCTCAAGCATCAAACCCTGCGGCACTCCACTCATGACTCTTTTCCAGTCCGAGTACTGTCCATTTGCGCTAGAGGTCTATAAAATACTGAGTGAAGTGGAACAGATAGACATGAAAAGCTTGTTTAGGGAAAGGGAATGAGATATGATAGACTGCATTTCTGTGGTTACAGTCAACATGGTTTATTATATACAGTACAGATACTTATTTTGTACCCGAGGCTATGGAAGGTTAAGCAACTTACCCAGAGTCACAAGGGGATGCAGTGGGAATCAAACCCACTTTATTCTCAGGCTGCTACACTAACCATAGGCTACTCCTCCACTTTTTCCAAAAACAAGGGCTAGTGGGCATGTAATAAAGCTATTACTGTAATTCAAAACAATGAGAGAAAATGTTTCGTCACTCAACGTGTAACTAAATTGTGGAATTTGTTAGAAACAGAAATGTGATTTATTTATTTAAAACATTTGTATTCCGCTTTTAGCCAAAGTGGCTCACAATTACTATACACAATCTTTGAGTACACTAAAAATCTTAAAATTCACGTCACAGGCAAGAGCAGAAGGAGACAGAGGTCTAAATGTAAACATTATATCATCTTCATTCTGCTAAATGATTAAATATTCCATATAAAATTAGGTATGCTTTTGCAAAAAAATAAGCTTCCAACAATTTTCTAAAATGTAGCAGATTCCCACAAAATCTCAACGTGCCTGTCAAAGCATTCCAAAGAGCAGGTCCAGCAATGGAGAAACAGGATTTCTTTGTTTGCCCTTCCTTCAGTATTCACTATCTCCTCCTTTCCCTAAGAGATTCCACGTGCCTGTTCCACACTTCCTTAAATTCAATCACAGTATTTGTCTCTACCACCTCTACTAGGAGACTATTCCAAGCATCCACCACCCTTTCTGTAAAGTATTTCCTTAGGTTACTCATGAGCCTAGTACCTCATCCCATGCCCTCTTGTTCTGGAGTTTCCTTTCAATTGAAAGAGACTGCCTTATGCGTGTTTATGATTCTAAGCATTTATACTATTTTTTAATAAATATGCAACCTAGGTATTTAAACATCTCCATCGTATTTCCCCTCTCCTGCCTTTCCTCCAAAGTATACATATTGAGATCTTTGAGTCTTTCCATATGCATTACATTACATTGATGTCTTCTATCCCGCCAATACCTTTCAGTTCTAGGCGGTTTACAACAAGAAATTAGCCTGGGCATTTCCAGGGAGATTACAAGGTTGATAGCTATAGTATGTGTCAGGATCTGGGAATGGTCGATATGGTTTGGTTAGATCATTTAACAAATTTCTTGAATAGTATGGTTTTCAGTTCTTTCCTGAATGTTTTGTAGTTGGGCGTCGTGATCAGGAGATTTCAGAGGTGGTGGTCTATTTTTGCTGCTCTGGTGGCTAGTAGACCGTCATATATATTTTTGCTTTGCATGCCTTTGATTGGGGGGTGGCTTGAGTTCTCTCCGGTCTGGATGTGTTTTTCCAGATTAGGCGGTTGTTCAGATAGCTTGGTCCATTTCCATTTAGGGCTTTGAATAGAGTGCAGTAGAATTTGTGTTGTATGCATGCTTGTATTGGGAGCCAGTGTGAGTCTTGGAAAGCTGAAGTAATGTGGTCATATTTTTTCAGCGAGTATATTAGTCTTAGGGCTGTATTTTGGACTGTTTGCAATTGTTTTAGCATGTTGGCGGGGCATGACAGGTAAAGTATGTTACAGTAGTCCAGGAGTCCTAGGATTAGCGCTTGTATTATGAGTTTGAATTGTTCATTGTTAAAGTATTTTCGGACTTGTCTTAAGTTGCACATGGTTGCGAATGCCTTCTGAACCATTTTGCTGATTTGAAGTTGCATGGTGCAGCCTTTGTCTATCATTATTCCCAGCAGTTTTAGGTTGGGTTGTAAGGGATATGTGGTGGAGTTTATTTCTAGGTTTGTTATGGTTGGTGTTTTGTTTCTTTCTAGAAGTAAGAATTTGGTTTTGTCTTGGTTCAGTTTTAATTTGTGGTCTCTCATCCATTTTGACACTGTTTCTAGTGCAATGTGTCGTTTGTTCATTATGTTGGGGGTAGTTTGGTTGAAAGGCAGGAGGATGGTGATTATCGTCTGCGTAGCTGTATGACGTTATACCTTGTTTGTCTAAGCATGTGCCAAGTGTGGCTATGTAAAGGTTGAAGAGTGTTGGTGATAATGGGGAGCCTTGGGGGACTCCGCAAGGGTTGTTCCAGGATTCTGATTGTTCATTATTTGCTTTTACTCTGTATCTTCTTGAGCAGAGGAATCTTTCAAACCAATTGTAGACTTTGCCTGTGATTCCTATTGCCTCCAGTGTTTGTAGTAGGATGTCATGATCTACTAGGTCGAATGCCGCTGTGAGATTGAGTTGTATGAGTAGCATTTTTTTACTTTTGCTTAAGTGTTGTTTGGCTGTGTCTAGGAGAGAGACTAGTAGTGTTTCTGTACTGTAGTTACCTCTGAAGCCTGATTGTGAGGGGTGAAGAATGTTGTGGGTTTCTAAGTATTTGGTGAGAAGTTTTGCTACGAGACCTTCCATTAGTTTGATGTATAGCAGTATTGAGGCTATAGGTCTGTAATTGAATGGCTGATCTGTTGCTTCCTTTGGGTCTTTCAGAATAGGGGTTATGATGATTTTGGCGACTTCTTGTGGAAATTGACCCTCTGTGAGCATGTAACTAATCCACCGCATGAGGTGGGTGCGGAATCTAGTACTGGCGGCTTTTAACAGGTATGGGGGACAGTGCTTGAGGTCGCAGGCTGCATGACTGTATTTTTTGTAGAGTTTGTCTAGGTCATGCCATTGTATGTCTGGGAAATCTGACCAGTTTCTGTCTGCTGCGTAGGCCTCGTTTTCTTTAGGTGGTATCAAGATTTCGTTGAGGTAGTTTGGGGTCCCAGTAAAGGTGTTTCTGGCTATTGATATTTTATTTCTGAAGAATTCAGCCAATTGATTGGCTGTGGGGGGCGGGGTGGTTTTAGTGGCCAGGTAGGGTTTGGTGTCTGTGAGTTCCTTTAGTAGTTTGAAAAGATTTTTGGTTGGATTTCTATGCCTATCTGATTGGTGTAGTATGCCTTTCTTTTAGCTTTTGTTTGGATTGTTTGTTCAGTATTCTCCAAGTTGTTTTTGTGTTCTCGGCTGTTTTTTCTCCATTCTCTTTTAAGACGTCTGCATTGTCTTTTGAGTTGCAGTAGTTCGTTGTCAAACCATTTATCTAAGCATCTACAGATTCTGGTCTTTTTCTACGGTTGTGTCATGTATTCGAGGATGGATGTGCTTGGGGTGCACCAGTGGTAATGAAGTCCTTGGGGTTTCCATCTTGTATCATGGTGTCTACTTTGTTCCAAAATTTAGGTGGATCAATCTTTTTGTGTGCTTTGTATGTTAAGCTTTGGTTATTTTGTTTGGTTTTGCCCTGTGTCCAGTTGATTTTGTAGGTGTATATGTAGTGGTCTGACCAGAGGGTGCGTGACCATGTTCCATTTGTGGTGTGAATTTCTGGTGTGGTGAGTTGTTGGGACATGAAGGCTGCTATGTCAAGTTGGTGTCCCTTCTCATGTGTGGTTTGTGGGTCTAGGATTCTGTAGGATAGGGTTTTGAGGAATGAAAGGAGGTTTTCTGTTTGGTTGGAAGATTTGTCTTCCAGGTGTAAGTTAAGATCGCCTAGGATTAGGCTTCCAGGTATAAGTTAAGATCGCTTAGGATTAGGTTATATGTTGATGTGAGGGAGTTTCTGAGTATAAATTCCTTGAATTCCAATTTTGCTATGTTCCATTTTCCTGGTATTATGTAGCAAAGTAGGCAGGTAAGGGTGCCTTTGAGTGTGGGGCCCGATAATTGGCAGGCAAGTAGATTCATGTATGGGGTGGAGGTTTTGTCCTGTAGCGCTATACAGTCAAACCTCGGTTTGCGAGTAACCCTGTTTGTGAGTGTTTTGCAAGACGAGCAAAACAGTCAGCAAACTTTTGACTCGCAAACTGAGTGTTGACTCGATTTGTGAGCACCCCCCCCCCCGATAACCGGCATCGCTTCCCCCCCCCCCCCCCCCCCGCTCGCAAAGGCCCCCTCGCTCCAACCGGCACCCCCGCCAGTACAACTTAAATTTACCCACCTCCCCGTCTAGCACCAGCACCGGCATCGGAACGCAGGCACAGCTCGTGTGCCTAGAAGATCTTCCGGCTTCCTGCTTCGGGTCATAGACAAAGCGCGTCTTTGTCCCGGCGCGCTTTTTACCTAACACCTCCAGCTTCTGCCTGCCTCCCTGCCTTGAGCATGCATCTGCGCATGCTCAAGAACTTCTATTCTCCATCTCGCCGAGAATCTTGGCGAGAGGGAGAATTAGAAGTCTTTGAGCATGCGCCGATGCATGCTCAAGGCAGGCAGGCAGAAACCGGAGGTGTCAGGTCAAAAGCGCGCCAGGACAAAGGCGCGCTTTGTCTATGACCCGAAGCAGGAAACCGGAAGATTTTCTAGGCACACGAGCTGTGCCTGCGTGCCGGTGCTGGTGCTAGACAGGGAGGTGAGTAAATTTAAGTTATACTGGCGGGGGGGGGGGGGGGGCGGTTGGAGCAAGGGGGCCTTTGCGAGCGGGGGGGGGAGCGATGCCGGTTATCGGGGGTGGGAACGTATCAAAGCGAGTTCCATTATTTCCTATGGGGAAACTCGCTTTGATAAACGAGCATTTTGGATTACGAGCATGCTCCTGGAACGGATTATGCTCGTAATCCAAGGTACCACTGTATTTACAGTATTTTTGGCTAGGGTAATAATAATAATAATTTATTTCTTATATACCGCTATACTGTGAAGTTCGAAGCGGTTTACAATAAAGATACATTTGACAGTACATGGGATAGAAACGGTTTACAATAAAGATACATTTAGTCAGTACATGGGATGCAAGTGGTTTACATTAAAGATTCATTTTGTCAGTACATGGGATACAAGTTACAGTAAAGATATATTTTGTCAGTACATGGGATGCAAGTGGGTTACAATACAAGTGGTTTACTATCAAGGTGCATTTTGTCAGTGTAAGGGATACAGGTGGGTTACCATAAAGATACATTTAGTCAGTACATGGGTTACAATAAAGATATGTTTTGTCAGAACATGGGGTGCAGGTGGGTTACAATAAAGATACATTATGTCAGTACATGAGATTCAAGGTGGAAAGTATAATTAGTTTTGGGCCTTGGAATTAGGGGGCGAGGTGGCAGGGTCATGGCGAGGAAGAGTTGGGTATGGGAATTTAGAATTTGTTAAACAGTCAAGTTTTCAGGGATTTTCTAAAGTCTGCGTATGTAGTGGCCTCAAGTATGGGCTTTCCAAGCCATGTGTTCAGCCTAGCTGCCTGGAATGATAACATTTTATCTAGAAACTTTTTGTATTGGTAAGATTTCAAGGAGGGGTAATTAAATAGGTTTGTTCTACGAGTGCTCTTGTTGGACTCGTTGGGGGAGAACTGGGAGATAGGTAAGCTGGAAGAATCCCAAAGACAGCTTTGTAGCAAAAACAAGCAAACTTGAAGAGGACTCTGGATTCTGCGGGTAACCAGTGGAGTTTCTGATAATAAGAGGAAATGTGTTCCCATTTTTTTAAACCGTGGATTAGTCGGATCGCAGTGTTCTGAATTAATCTCAGCTTGTTGAGGTTCTTTTTATAAGCTCCTAGGTATATGATGTTACAGTAATCTAGGGTGCTTAAGATGGATGATTGTACTAGTAAATGGAAAGACTTTTCATCGAAGAATTTTTTAATAGTGCGAAGTTTCCAGAGGACCGAAATACATTTTTTAAACAGTAGGTTTGTGTGGTTTTCCAGGGTTAGGTGTTTGTCAAGTGTTACCCCCAGAATCTTTATGGTTTGGTCAATTTTGTATTCTCGTCTCTGTAGGTGAATTGAATTTTCTTTTATCTTTTCGTTGGGTGATGCCAGGAAGAATTTGTTTTTTTCTGTGTTGAGTTTCAGTTTGAAGGCCATCATCCAGCGCTCTATTTGATTTAGGATGTTGGTTAAGGAGTTGGAGAATTATGACATTAGGGCAATTAGCGGAATCACTACAGTAATGTCATCTGCGTAGATGTAGAAGGTGAGCCCTAGGCTTTGTAGCAGGTTTCCTAATGAGCTGAGGTAGATATTAAAGAGGGTTGGGGATAGGGGGGAACCATGAGGTAATCCGCAGTTGTTATTCCAGCTATGGGAAAGTTTGTCATCTTTGAATACCTGGTAGGATCTGTTCCTGAGGAATCCCTGGAACCAATTGTGAGCATAGCCTGTGATGCCTGTGGTTTCTAGGCAGTTCAAAAGAATGGTGTGATCTACTAGGTCAAAGGCGCTACTTAGGTCCAGTTGTAGGATCATGGCGCTGGTACCTTGGGCGAGGAGGGCGTAAAGGTGGTTAAGTAGTGAGGCTATTCCTTCTCCTCGTTTTTATGTCTCTACAAACTACTTGTATTTTGTAACCTTGTGGGCAAACGTCCGTTATTCTGGGGTCGGTGTCTGAGGTTAGCCATGTTTTTGTGAGGAAGAGGCATCCTAGTTTTTCTGTTTCTATCCAGTCCTTTATGATCTCAGTTTTGGGCCTAGGGATCTGATGTTCATGTATGCACATTTTATTGATGCAAACTCAGTTTTAATGTTGTGTAATATTTTTGGGTAGATGAGGGTTTCTGCTTGGGGGGTGGGTTTGATCCTGGGATGGTTTTGGGAGGCGTATGCCTTATGATGTAGACCACTGACCATTTTAGTAGTCTTCCTCTGGACTGACTCCATCCTATTTATATCCTTTTGAAGGTGCGGTCTCTAGAATTGTACACAGTATTCTAAATCAGGTCTCATCAGAGTCTTATACTGGGGCATCAATTCCTCCTTTTTCCTACTGGCCATTCCTCTCCCTATTCACCAAAGTATCATCCTAACTTTGTTGTTGCCTTTTCAGCCTGTATGGTCACTGTAAGATCATCACACACTATCACACCGAAGTCCTGCTCCTTTTTCATGCACAAAAGTTCTTCACTCCCTAAACTGTACTGTTCCTTGTTTTTATGCAGCCCAAATGCATGACCTTACATTTCTTAGCATTAAATCTTAGCTGCCAAATTTTATACCATTCCTCAAGCTTCACTAGGTCCTTCCTCATGTTATCCATACCATCAGGGATGTCTACTCTATTGCAGATTTTGGCATCATCCACAAAGAGGCAAATCTTATCAGATAGCCCTTCAGCAATATAATTTACAAAAATGCTAAAAAGAACAAGCCCAAGAACCGAACCTTAAGGCACACCACTGGTAACTCGGAGCAATCTCTATTGATCACTAACTTCTGTGCCTTCCACTCTACCAGTTTCTGACTCAGTCTGTCACTTTGGGGCCCATCCTGAGGGCACTCTGCTTATTTATTAAATGCTTTTGTAAAACACCGTCAAAGGCTTTCCTAAAATCAAAACACACCACATCTAGCACCCTCTCTCTATCCAATTTTCTTGTCACCCAGACAAAGAAATTGATCAGATTTGTCTGACAAGACTTGCCTCTAGTGAATCCATATTGCCTCAGGTCTTGTACTGGGTTCCAGAAACATCACTATTATTTGTTTTAAAAGAATTTACTAACCAGAGAATGTAGTAAAAGCAGTTAGCTTAGGAGGCTTCAAAATAGATTTGGTCAAATTTCTAAAAGAAAAGGCTATAATTCATTATTAAAATGGATTTGGGAAAATTCACTGCTTATTCCTGGGACAAGCAGCAAAAAAATCTCCTGAATTGGAAACAGGATACTGCACTTGATGGGTCTTCAGTCTGTGCCAGTATGAGATATCCTGAAAACTTGACCTGTTGGCAACCCTCAAGGACTGGGAGCGAAAATCAAGGTTTTAAGGTCTAGAGTATGAACTAATCAAGCTAATCTAATCTTCGATTTATATACCGGGTCATCTCCCAACAGAGCTCAACTCGGTTCACAAGTAATTAAAGACCAGAGTGCATAAGAAGAAGAACATGGGAAAAATAAATGTTGTAGTGATTTGGGAAAGTGAGTTTGTTTATGTAGTATTTCTGTGATTCATGGCAGCAGGTTATATTAGAACATAAGAAGTTGCCTCCACTGGGTCAAACCGAGGTCCATCTCGCCCAGCGGTCCGCTCCCGCGGCGGCCCATCAGGTCTGCGACCTGTGAAGTGGTTTCTGACCACTTTTATAACCTACCTCAAATTCTATCTGTACCCCTCTATCCCTTTATCATCCAGGAACCTATCCAAACCCTTCTTGAACCCCTGTACAGAGTTCTGGCCTATCACTTCCTCCGGAAGCGCGTTCCATGTGTCTAACACCCTCTGCGTAAAAAAGAATTTTCTAGCATTTGTTCTAAACCTGTCCCCTTTCAATTTCTCCGAGTGACCCCCTAGTGCTTGTGGCTCCCCTCAGTTTGAAGAATCTATCCTTATTTACTCTCTCTATGCCCTTAAGGATTTTGAAGGTTTCTATCATGTCCCCTCTAAGTCTCCTCTTCTCCAGGGAGAACAGCCCCAGCATTTTTAACCTGTCAGCGTATGGAAAATTTTCCATACCTTTTATCAGCTTAGTCGCCCTCCTCTGCACTCCCTCGAGTACCGCCATGTCCTTCTTGAGGTACGGCGACCAGTATTGAACACAGTACTCCAGGTGCGGGCGCACCATTGCGCGATACAGCGGCATGATGACTTCCTTCGTCCGGGTTGTGATACCCTTTTTGATGATGCCCAGCATTCTGTTTGCTTTCTTTGAGGCTGTCGCACATTGCGCCGATGGTTTCAGTGATGAGTCGACCATCACCCCCAAGTCCCTTTCCAGGTTACTCACCCCTAGCAGTGTTCCCCCCATTTTGTAGTTGAACATCGGGTTCTTTTTCCCTACATGCATGACCTTGCATTTCTCTACGTTAAAACTATTATTTACAGTAGATAACTAGTTGATTCTTAATTTTACTTGGGTAGGCACAGAGGTTCCCTAGTTATAAAAAAAAAAAAAGTAAGAGAAAAGCCAGAGATACTGGGGTCTATGATATTGCATTGGGAATGAAATTTGATACACTATATGCACCTGTGGACCGTAACTGTTATTATATTTTATGCTTCTGTGTTTCCTTAGTTACCAGAGAGAGGGAGTCATGTCCGACTTTGTGGAGAGCGAGGCTGAGGAGTCAGAGGAAGAGTATATTGAGGAAGGAGATGATGGTCCCAGAGTCAGCAAGAAGTTTGTGGAAGATGATGGTGAGAGGCAATTTTGGTACCCTGCAGGTTGTTTTTGAGGGATCATTCTCTGATGATAATTATTTGCTTACTAGCCTTTTCTCAGGCCACAACATAGGCATGTATTTCATATACAGGTTTGAGAGCTTCTGTTTAGAGAGAAAAAAAGAGCAATCACAAAGCACTAATAAAATTTGACATGAGGTATAAAAAAATTAACATTTTCTCATTCTGTTTCCTACATGTGTCTGGTATCTACTTAGATCTCTTACAGCAGTCATTGTCCTCTTTTTAAAAAAAATTAGTTTGGATAGAAAAAAATCACTTGCCAAATACAAGATAATTTGAGAAACTAACAGACAGAAACTAAGAGAAAATATCATTAGTCTTTCTTGATTTCAATCATTAATATGTTTTTAGATGAAGAGGAAGAAGAGGAAAACCTTGATGATCAGGATGAACAGGGGAATCTGAAGGGATTCATTAATGATGATGATGAAGAAGAAGAGGAGGAGGAAGAAGAGGAGGAAGAAGGAGGTAGTGATTCAGAAGGCTCCAAGGATGAAGTTGGTCACAGAAGGAAAAAGCGAAGTAAGTTGGGTTGGGGTTTTTTTTGTTTTTGTTTTTTTCTTGTGTTTTATTATTTCTTATGTATTGTTTATTATATCCTCTAAAAGTAGTAAGCCTCATGTGCAGTTTGGCTTATGTTTTTTCTTGTCTTTAATCTGGTTACAGTCTGTTTTGATTTTATTTTCTTCTTTAGCCTTTGATGATCGATTAGAAGATGATGATTTTGACCTTATTGAGGAGAACCTGGGTGTCAAAGTAAAGAGAGTAAGTGCTTTCACTTTAAGAGATGTATTTCTTAGCAAGAGTTTAGCAAATGAAACCATAATAAAGTATATCTATTGAAGGCAATTTGATTTTAGTTATTAACTTTATATACCACTCAATACAAAAAAAGCCTAAAAGCATTTTACAAGGAAAATTGTTATTAACACAATAAACTAATATAAATCTCAGTAGCATAGAAATAAATTCATAGAACTAATTAATAAAACAATTAATAAAAATTATTTCTTTAGCACTCTCCAGACCAGTAGAGGTTAATCTTTACAAATGGGTATATATCCAATCATGACCAGCAGGTGGAGACTGAAAACAAAACTGTGGGACAGTATATACTATACTCCCTTCTCTATTTCCCTCAGTCTTCTTTCAGTCTCCAGCAGGTGTTGATGTGATCTGTACCCATCTCCCTTGGTAGGGCTGTTGGAATTTGTTTAGGGGGTTTATAGTCCCTGTTTTTGGCCGGACAGAGCTTGGGCGGGCCCTGTTTGGGGGTCCGTCCAACCTCGGGGGTGTCAAACCCGGCGGGTCTCGAGCGGTGTCCCTCTCCCCACTTCCTCCACCTCCCCACATTTTTTTAGAGGAGCCTCAGCAGTAAGCCTTGCCCCCTAAATCAAGCAAGGCATATTGCTTCGAGAGCCTGTGGAGTCTGTTCTGTAAAAAAAAATAAATCCTGAGGTAGTCCTGGTCTGGAGGGTTGTTTCCCTTTAAGAAAACTGTATTTTACTGTATTTTTTCATCTAACCGGCACTTTTTTATAGCTAGGTCGCGTATGGAGCAATGAGCACTTCTAAAGGGAAAAAGTGCTCATTGTGCTCCAGGCGCGAGGCACTCGCGGCCGGCCTGTGCAAGCGGTGTTCAGGCCGGTGCGGTGGAGGAGCTCAGTCGGCAGCGGCTGCAGGCGCCCAGAGCTCCCCGCCGATGGTGCCTCGCAAGTCGGCTGGGAGCAGTGGGGAAGCCCGGTCTTCCCCAACCGCCCACGGAGGGATTCCCCGAGCCGCCGACGGTCGGGTTGTTGGGGATTCCCTCTCAGCTGATATTTTGACAGCTGATGCCGACTTGCCTGTTTTAGCGGCTGGGACTGTTCAGGCTTCTCAGCCGCTACAGGCTATGGAGGGAGCAATTTTGGCGGGAAAGTCGCCATCTTCTCAGTCTGGCCCCTCCATTTTGTCTTCCACCTCAGGTGACCTTCCCCCTGTATTGGAAAAACAGGGGCAGGTTTCTGCCGGGTCTCCTGCTGTGGCAGGGAGTCCCTTGGGACCCTCGGGGGGGGGTTTTCTCCTGATTTTTTTTTTCCTTGTGCAGAGCCTATTTTCAGGCGGCTGGGGGTACCGGATGCGCTCAGGGGGTGTCGGGGAATGGGGTTTCCTCCGCGCTCCCTGCGGCTTTGCCTCTCTCGTCTGTTGTGGCGTCCCCTCCTCCTCCTCCCTTGTCCAAGCGTCCGCGGGTGTCGTGGGACGAGGATTTATGGTCGGAGGAGCGTGTCGGTCTGGATGAGGACCTGGACCTTTCAGAGGATTTCCAGGACCCTCTCGAGGGGGACGGCCGCTGGCGGCGGGTTGTCGGGTTTCCCGTCCTACGGCGACGAGGCGTCCGTGGTGCGCCTTTTTCATAGAGATGAGCTGCCGGACCTGATTCAACAGGTTTCTTCGGTGTTGCGTTTTGAGGATGCGCCGCCGGAGACTCCGCGTGTGGGGGACTCTCTGTTACGGGGGATCCGTTCCGTTTCCCGCTCTTTTCCTATGCATCAGGATATTTGGGATATTATACTGGAACAGTGGAAAACGCCGGAGACGCCGTTTCGTTTGGCGCGCAGCATGGCTCGTTTGTATCCCATCCCAGAAGGGGATCGGGCTACTTTAGCATCGCCAGTTGTTGTCGCGGTGGTCTCGGCGATTTCTAAGCGGCATACCGTGCCTGTTGAGGGCGGTTCTGCCTTGCGGGACTCTGAGGAGCGCAAGTTGGAGAACATCCTTAAGCAAAATTTTCAGGTCTCTGCCTTTGGGGTCCAGGCGGCTATTTGTGGGGGGCTGGTCGCTCGCGCCGTGTTTCGGTGGGCTGAGCATGTCCTGGATTGGGAGTCTGATGACTGGTCTCTGGTGAATCAGGAGGTAGCGAAGATTGAGATGGCTGCCTCATTCCTCTCAGATGCTCTTTATGACTTGGTGCGGATCTCGGCTAAGTCTATGGCCTTTGGCGTGGCCGCGCGGCGTATTTTGTGGTTGCGCGCTTGGACGGCGGATGCTGCGTCCAAAGCTAAGCTTACTAAATTTCCCTTTCGGGGGTCTTTTTTGTTTGGGGAGGAATTGGATAAGTTGATTCAGACTCTGACGGACTCGAAGGTGCCCCGTCTGCCTGAGGACCGTGCCCGCCCTGCGTCTCAGGGTGGCGCTGCCCAGGGGCGTATGCGGGAGTTTCGCAAGTATCGCCCTTGGCGTGGGGCTGCTTCTTTCCAGGCTCCGGGGTTTTCCCGGGGTCGGTTCTTCCAGCGCATGCAGCCCTTTTGGGGGGCCCGTCGGGGGGCAGGGAATCCCTCCGCTGGTTCCCCCGTTTCCCGTCCTGCACAATGACTCCTTGCCGGTGCCCCCTTTGGTTCCGGTGGGGGCCCGGCTGCGCGACTTTTTCCCCAAATGGGCCGAGATCACGTCCGATCAGTGGGTCCTGGAGGTTGTGCGGGACGGTTATGCCCTGGAGTTCGCCCGCTCTCTGCCGGACCTTTTCCTCGCCTCTCCATGTCAGACTCCTTGGAAGACGCAGGCTTTTCGTCAGACCCTTCAGCGCTTGCTAGATCTCAAGGCAGTGGTTCCGGTGCCCCCTCCGGAGTGGGGCACCGGCAGGTACTCCATTTACTTTGTGGTGCCCAAGAAGGAGGGGACCTTTCGGCCCATCCTGGATTTGAAAGGGGTCAACAGGGCTCTCAAGATTCCCTCTTTCCACATGGAAACTCTGCGGTCATTCTGGCGGTTCAGCCGGGGGAGTTTCTCACTTCTCTCGATCTGACGGAGGCCTACTTGCATGTTCCCATTCGGGCCTCTCATCAGCGCTTCCTTCGCTTTGCGATCTTGGGTCGGCACTATCAGTTCTGTGCGCTTCCCTTTGGTCTGGCCACGGCTCCCCGGACGTTCACCAAGGTGGTGGTGGTCTTCGTGGCAGCCTTGCGGTCGGAGGGCATCCTGGTACATCCCTACCTGGACGACTGGTTGATTCGGGCAAAGTCGTTGCAGGAGAGCTCCCGGGTTACGGCTCGGGTGGTGGAGTTTCTCCGGTCGCTGGGCTGGGTGGTCAACCTTTCCAAGAGCCGGTTGGTCCCGGCTCAGCGTCTGGAGTACCTTGGGGTTCTGTTCGACACCTCCTTGGGGAAGGTCTTCCTTCCAGAGGCCCCGGTGAGCAAATTGCAATCTCAGATTCGCCTGCTTTTGGCGTCCCGGTGTCCTCGGGCGCGAGATTTCCTCCAAGTCTTGGGGTCGATGGCGGCGTCCCTGGACGTGGTGAGGTGGGCGTGGGCCAACATGCGTCCTCTCCAGTATGCTCTGCTCCGGAGGTGGTCTCCCCAGAGGCACGGGATGGATGTTCTGGTTCCCCTGCAAGGCATGGCGCGCTGCAGTCTGCGTTGGTGGCTCCGGACCCTCACCTGGTTCAGGGGGTGGGTCTGGATCTTCCGCAGTGGACGGTGCTCCTTACGGATGCGAGTCTCCTCGGTTGGGGGGCTCAGTGTTTGGGTCACTCAGCTCAGGGCACCTGGTCCACGGAGGAGGCCTCCTGGTCGATCAACGTGTTGGAGACCAGAGCGGTCCATCTGGCGCTGTTAGCTTTCCACTCCCTTTTGTTGGGCAAGTCGGTCAGAGTCCTGTCGGACAATGCCACGGCGGTGGCTTATGTCAATCGTCAGGGGGGCACTAAGAGCACTCAGGTGGCGCAGGAGGCGGCTCGGCTCATGGTTTGGGCGGAGTCTCATCTTCTGGACCTTTCGGCCTCTCACATAGCCGGGGTAGAAAATGTTCAGGTGGACTTCCTCAGTCGTCACTTCCTGGATCCAGGAGAGTGGTGTCTCGGCGCCGTGGCGTTTCAGTTGATAGTGCAGGCTTGGGGGCAGCCCCTGATGGACCTGATGGCCACGAGTGGCAACGCCAAAGTGCCCCGCTTCTTCAGTCGTCGCAGGGACGGTCTGGCCGAGGGTCTGGATGCTCTGGTCCAACCGTGGCCAACGGAGGGGCTGTTGTATGTGTTCCCTCCTTGGCCATTAGTGGGCAGAGTACTTCTTCGCATTGTTCACCATCCGGGTCTAGTGGTTCTGGTGGCTCCGGATTGGCCTCGATGTCCGTGGTATGCGGATCTAGTGAGGCACCTGGTGGCGGATCCTCTCCCTCTCCCTCTCTTGGACGATCTTCTGACGCAGGGTCCCATTCCCATGTTCGACCCGTCTCCCTTCTGTCTTACGGCTTGGCTCTTGAAAGGGGTCGCCTTAGTAAGAAGGGATATTCAGATAAGGTGATCTCTACTCTCTTGGGGTCCCGGAGGCTTTCTACCTCTCGGGCTTATGTGCGGGTTTGGCGTCTCTTTGAGGGATGGTGCCGGGCGCGGAGAGTGGTCTCTTTTCGCGCTTCCCTGCCTAACATTCTAGAGTTCTTGCAGGATGGCCTGGATAAAGGCCTGGCTTGGTCTTCTCTCCGGGTTCAACTTGCGGCCCTGTCGGCTTTTCTAGGGTTGGTGACAGGTCAGCGTTTGTCGGCCATTCCTGATGTGATTCGCTTTTTGCGGGTGGCTAAGTTGCTCAGGCCTCCCCTACGGCCCTCTGTTCCCTCTTGGGATCTCAATCTGGTTCTCTCGGTGTTGGTACGTCCACCTTTCGAGCCGTTGGATGGCTGTTCGCTGAAGGACCTTACTATGAAGGCGGTCTTTTTGGTGGCCATTACTTCCGCTAGGCGAGTTTCTGAACTTCAGGCTTTCTCTTGTAGGGCTCCCTTCTTGGAATTTTCGAGGGAGCGGGTTGTCTTGCGGCCTGTTCCTTCCTTTCTGCCGAAAGTAGTTTCTCCTTTTCATGTCAATCAATCGGTGGTCCTCTCGGTCTTGGGTAGTCGGGAGGGCTCTTCTGAGCAACGGCAGCTGCGCAAGTTGGATGTCGGTCGGGTCCTCCGCTCTTATGTGCAGCGGACCCAGGAATTCCGGAAATCCGATCATCTCTTTGTCCTTCTGGCGGGTCCTCGTCGGGGGGCTGGCGCTTCTAAGGCTACTATTGCGCGCTGGATCAAGGAGACGATTGCTTCCGCTTATCTTCTGAGACAGAAGCCTGTTCCGGAGTTTCTCAAGGCTCATTCCACTCGGGGTCAGGCAGCTTCTTGGGCTGAGTCGTCGCTCGTGCCTCCAGTGGATATTTGTAAGGCTGCAGTTTGGTCCTCCTTGCATTCCTTTGTTAGACATTATCGGGTTGATGTGCAGGCTCGTCGGGACGCGGTGTTCGGTGAGCATGTTCTGGTATCGGCCCTTCGGGGGTCCCGCCCGTGAGAGGGACTGCTTTGGTACGTCCCATTTGTAAAGATTAACCTCTACTGGTCTGGAGAGTGCTAAAGAAGGAGAAATTAGGTTCTTACCTGCTAATTTACTTTCTTTTAGCTTCTCCAGACCAGTAGAGGTCCCCACCCTGTCTGTCTGTTGTTGTTGTTGTTGTTGGGGCTGTTTCACGGGCAGTTTTTTGTTTTTTGCTGCGGGTTCTAGTATTTTTCTAGGGCCGGGGAGAATTGAAGAACAGCGGCTGTGGCTCGGCTGGCTTAGCTGGCGAGCTGTGGGGACATTTTCCTTCGGGTATTTCTCCTCTGCATTTTCCAACAGCACTTGGGTATGTTAATTGTTACTCCTGTTCGGAGTATTGTTTTCTTTCTGTTTTCCAGTTCTTGGTTCTGCTTGGCTATTCGGCAGACTGAGGGAAATAGAGAAGGGAGTATAGTATATACTGTCCCACAGTTTTGTTTTCAGTCTCCACCTGCTGGTCATGATTGGATATATACCCATTTGTAAAGATTAACCTCTACTGGTCTGGAGAAGCTAAAAGAAAGTAAATTAGCAGGTAAGAACCTAATATCTCCTTACAGAGCATATCCTAAAATCATATTTATTTATGAGGACACTAATGGGCTCTAAGTCCACTATCTGCAAGGTAGCATCCTTGGTAGACCAGCTGGATGGTAATCTAGGTCAGTGGTTCCCAACCCTGTCCTGGAGGACCACGAAGCCAATCGGGTTTTCAGGATAGCCCTAATGAATATGCATGGAGCAGATTTGTATGCCTCTCACTTCCATTATATGCAAATCTCTCTCATGCATATTCATTAAGGCTAGCCTGAAAGCCCAATTGGCCTGGTGGTCCTGCAGGACAAGGTTGGGAACCACTGGTCTAGGTCATATGAAGTAAATTTAATAAACCTTAGGGATCAGCTGTTCTGGGTTGGCCTTCCTAGTGGTGGTCTAAATACAATACAAATAAAATTGTGCCTGAGTTTTACTCATCAATATTTTATACCTACTCCGAGTCACATATAAACCATGGCTAACTTCTCTTGGATCAGGAGCTTGGAGGACTGTTTGAGGGAGAAGTTGAGCTCCCCTTTATGTTCAGAACTACCTCTCTTGGGTTAAAGTTTAATTTCAGAGGATTGCTCCCTAATTAGCATCTTTGGGATGGGAGTGATGGATATACTCATGTAGAGTTGACTTATACAACCTGTGTTAGTGGCACCAACTGAAATCTTTTTCCTATTGAGATGTTTTGATTGTTGCAAGATGTAACTTTGTCAGCTAGAGCATTACCACTTTTTTGTTAAGTCAGTCTTTAGTTTTTGTTTATATAATTGTTATTCATTTTACAACTTACATCAAGTGTATCTTTTTTTTTTTTCAAATTCTTTATTCATTTTTTCATCTTACATCAAGTGTACAATATTACATCAATTGAATCATACACATCACTTGAAAATCTTTCTATTATCATCTTAAATATATAAATTAACCCTCCCCCACCCACCCTTTCCACAAATATTGTAATCAAAAATATCATACATGTTATATTCATAAATATTGATTAAACCTATAATATAACTATATATCACCCCCCCTCCATCAAGTGTATCAAGAAATAACATTTGAATTGAAAAAACATCACTTGTATTACAATTATTATCATCAACTGACATTCATGAAAGTTAACCTCTCCTCCCATCCCTATCACATCAAAAATATTCATTTATATTATATTATACAATATACATTCTATTAATATATCAAAAATCATCCCTCCCACCCATCCCTATCCCCTCATTTCAATTATCTTATGAAGGGAAAATGTTTACTACTTATTACAAAAGTCTGTTAATGGTCCCCAAACATATCGAAAATTACCAAAATATTCTCTGTGTGGATAACGTTCTTTCCATTTTATAAATATGACATACAGAACTCCACCAAAAACTGTAATTTAATCTACTCGGATTTTTCCAATTGAATGTAATATGATAAATGGCAATTCCAGTCAGAATAAGTAGAAGCTTATTGTTTTTTGAAGAAATCTGACTTTTCGCTTTCATCGACATGCCAAATAAAATAGTATCATATGTCAAGGCTACCGGATTTTCTAACAACCTTTCCATAGCAAAGCAGCAGATGAATCCAGACTAGTGGGTATAGCTCACATCGACCAGCAGGTGGAGATAGAGAACTGATTAACAGTTGGCCTTAAAGCCTGGTGTTCTTTCTGTTGATTCAGTTTTGCTCTATCTCCCAGCAGGGACTGAGCTAGCCCTCTAGCTCTTGGATTCTGGATGCTGCCGGAGATATTGGTGTTCAGTGGACTTCCTCTGTTGAGACTATGTCTCTTCAGTAGGATAGGGGTGCCTGGCTGAGTGGTGCCGGCTTTAGGAGTTACACCTGGGCCCCCCCAGGTCCCTACTCCACCCTCCCCTCCGGGTGATTGAGGGGTTGTTGGTCCTGCAGGGGTCGTCTTTCTTCATTCCAGTAAAAAAAAAAAAAAAAAAAAAAGAATCGACTTCCTGTTCATGCTGAGCTTGGCAATTTGTGCTTTTGCTTGCAGTACACTTACCAGCTGTGTCCTGGCGTCTAGGATCGCGGGAGCAGAGGGGTGAGTGTTTTCCCTGCCTCGGGGCTTGGGTGTCGCGTTCCCGACTGTAGGGGCGGTTGGGGGCGGAGTCGGGAGTCGGCGGCGTTTGCCGCGTGTGAAAAAAAAAAAAAGAAACAGCAGCCGCGCTGAAACGCAGCATGGCAACGGAGGCCGGTCAGAGGTGTTCGCGCTGTGGAGCGCGCAGGGCACCGTCGGGCCTTTGCTCGGCCGAGTGTGAGCTGGCCCTGGCTGAAGGGGCTTTGTTGCAGGCTTGTGAGCTGGCGATTTCCCGGGTAACAGAGGCACGGGACATGTCCCCGGCACGCAAGGGTGAGTCAGAGCTGCGAGGCTCTTCCTTAGCAGGGGGGAGTTCAGCGGCGGTGGGGGAGGCGGGAGCAATGGCGGAAGTCGCGGCCCCGCTCCCCGGCCCGGAGCAGGGCGGTTCAGCGGCCCTTCAGTGGGGTTCTTTTTCGCCGGAATTTGTGATGCTGCTGCACAGGGCATTTTTGTTACAGGGTGCGCAGCCCGCCCCGACGGTGCCAGTGGTCGAGGTGTCCCTTCCGGTGCCCTCAACGTCGGCGGTGGTGCCTGGGGAGACAGGCAAACCTGCTGAGGGCACGGTGGGGTCGCCAGCGAGGGCGCTGGGTGCAAAGAAGCGCAGGCTCGCAACCGTGGAAACCGAGGATATTCTGGCTAGATCCCCTTTTTCTCTTCCAGAATCGTTGGAGGAGGGGGAGGTCCTGGATTGGGATGCAGGGGATCCCCCGGGTCAAGAAGTGGATGACCCGTCCGCTCTACGGTTATTTCATAGGGAAGAATTGTCTTCCTTAATTTCAAAGGCTTTACAGGGGCTGAATATTTCTCAGGCTGATACTGCAGTATCAGGTAATCCCCTGATGGCGGGCACACGGAGACCACCTAAGGCTTTTCCGGTGCATGAAGCCATGCAGGAGCTGATCTCGGCGCAATGGGATACGCCGGAAGCCAGTTTAAGGGTGGCAAAAGCCATGCGGCTCTTGTATCCGGTGGACCCGGCTGAACTGGATAAGTTTAGATTGCCCAGGGTGGATGCTTTGGTGGCCGCGGTAACCAAACGGACTACCTTACCGGTGGAGGGGGGAGTGACGTTGAAGGATGCGCAGGATAGGAAGATTGAATCTTCCTTAAAAATGTCCTTTGAGGTCGCGGCACTGACCTTGCAGGCCGCCATATGCAGTTCTTATGCGGCACGAGCATGTCTGCAGTGGTCGCAAGTGGTGGCAGATAATTTAACGGAGCCTGGAGGTTCTGTCCATGCGGAACTGGCAGATTTGGAGTCCGGCTTGGCTTATTTGGCAGACTCCTTATATGATATTGTTAGGGCGTCTGCGAAGCAGATGTCTCTTTCAGTGGTATCTCGCAGATCCCTATGGCTACGGCATTGGGCGGCCGATGCTGCTTCTAAGCTTCGGCTGGTACGGCTTCCTTTTAAAGGGGGTTTCTTGTTTGGAGAAGATTTAGATAAACTGGTGAAGGATTTTGGGGATACCAAAACTCAGCGTTTACCGGAGGATAGGGCTAGGCCCCCGGTGAGGCCCTCATCGTCGAGACCGCGCTTCAGGGATGTTCGGAGATCCAGGTCTGGTAAGCCTTTCTTCAGATCGGCTGCTGGTTCGTCCTCTGCTTCGAGGCCAAGGTTTCAGCAGAGGGGTTCCTTTCGTACGACGAGACCCTCGTCGGGGCAGTCCACGCGTACCCCAGCCACTCGCACTCCACAATGATGGGGGCGTGGCTCCCTCCGCCTTTCCCTTAGGGGGCCGGCTTTCGGAGTTCCGGGCGGAGTGGGCCACGATCACGTCAGATCAGTGGGTGTTGGACATTGTTCAAGAAGGGTACAAGTTAGAGTTCGCCTCTCCCGTCGTAGATTCTTTCTTGGTGTCCCCGTGCAATGGGGCGGCCAAGGGAGACGCGGTCCGGATGACTCTTCGGGGACTGCTCGAGCTAGGGGCTGTGGTACCGGTGCCCCCGGAAGAAGTAGGCACCGGTATATATTCCCTTTACTTCATTGTGCCAAAGAAGGGAGGATCCTTCAGGCCGGTGCTGGATCTCAAAAGAGTCAACAGATTTCTCAGTGTTCGCCATTTCCGGATGGAGACGGTGCGCTCGGTTATTGCGGCAGTACGACCGGGAGAGTTCCTCACGTCCCTCGATCTCAAGGAGGCATACCTCCATATTCCGATCTGGCCTCCGCATCAGCAGTATCTGCGGTTTGCGATTCTCGGCCAGCATTATCAGTTTCGGGCAATGCCCTTTGGCTTGGCAACGGCCCCCCGCACCTTTTCCAAGGTCATGGTGGTGGTAGCCGCCTTCCTCCGCAAGGAGGGGATTCGGGTACACCCTTACCTAGACGACTGGTTAATCCGCGCCTCGTCCAGCCAGGAGAGTGTGGCGGTTACTCAGCGAGTGATTTCGCTCCTACAGTCGTTGGGGTGGATTGTCAACTTTCCCAAGAGTTTTCTGTCCCCGTCGCAGTCGTTGGTGCATCTGGTGGTGCGGTTCGACACGGCTCTGGGGAAGGTGTTTCTACCCCGAGACCGGGGGGGAGAAATTGCAGGCTCAAATTCGCCTACTTCTCGGGACGGCCAGACCGCGAGTTTGGGATTATGTACAAGTGCTGGGTTCCATGGTGGCGACTCTGGAGGTGGTCCCCTGGGCACGGAGCCACATGAGGCCCTTACAACAGTCTCTGCTCTCTCGCTGGTCCCCAGCTTCTCGGAACTACAATGTGCGTCTCCCATGGAGTCGTCGAGCAGCTCACAGCATGCAGTGGTGGCTCCACGAGTTGCATCTGTGGAAGGGCATGCCGTTGGCCACGCCAGACTGGGTAGTGGTCACCACGGATGCCAGTCTGCGGGGTTGGGGGGCCCAGTGCCTGCAGGCGTCAGTGCAGGGGATGTGGTCCTTCCAGGAGGCCCAGTGGCCCATCAATTTGTTGGAATTAAAGGCGGTCAGGCTGGCGCTGTTGGCTTTTCAGTCACTGATTCAGGACAAGCTGACCAGAGTCTTTTCGGACAGTGTCACGGCGGTCGCCTATGTCAATCGGCAGGGGGGCACGCGGAGTCCGCAGTTAGCAGAAGAGGCGAGAAATTTGTTTCAATGGGCGGAGAGGCATGTGCCGCTTCTCTCGGCGGCATACATTGCAGGTCACGAAAACGTGCAAGCGGACTTTCTCAGCAGAAATCTTCTGGACCCAGGAGAGTGGGAGTTGTCTCCTCGAGAGTTCGGCCGGCTAGTCAGTCGGTGGGGCTTGCCGGAAATGGATCTCATGGCCTCGTCCCGCAATGCGAAGTTGCCTCGGTTCTTCAGCAGACGCAAGGAAGAGGGTTCGGAGGGGGTGGACGCGTTAGCTCTCCTATGGCCTCCGAATTCCCTTCTGTATGTGTTCCCGCCGTGGCCCATGATAGGGCGAGTGTTGCAGCGCATCTCTCGCTTTCGCGGCAGAGTCATCCTGGTGGCTCCGGATTGGCCGCGTCGGCCGTGGTACGCAGATCTGATTCAGCTGTCGGTGGGCGAGCGGGTGACGTTCCAGGTAACGCCGGACTTACTGACGCAGGGTCCGATATGGATAGAAGATCCGGGCCGCTTTGGTCTTACGGCCTGGCTATTGAGCGGTCAAGGCTAAGAAAGAAGGGCTATTCAGAGAGGGTGATCGCCCCTCTGCTTAAGGCCAAGAAGCTTTCGACGTCAGCCTCCTATGCGAGAGTCTGGAGGATTTTTGAGGCATGGTGCGGTCGCCAGGGAGTGGCGCCCTTCAAAGCTTCTCTGCCGGCTATTCTTGCTTTCCTGCAGGAGGGCGTCGAAAAAGGGTTAGCCTATAACTCTTTAAAGGTTCAGGTGGCGGCCATTGCCTGTTACAGGGGCCCAGTGGATCGATCGGCTCTCGCGTCACAGCCGGACGTGGTCCGTTTCCTCAGGGGGGTGAACCATCTCCGCCCGCCGGTCAAGCGTATTTGTCCAACGT
The DNA here is from genome assembly GCF_902459505.1 of Geotrypetes seraphini. Taxonomy (NCBI): domain Eukaryota; kingdom Metazoa; phylum Chordata; class Amphibia; order Gymnophiona; family Dermophiidae; genus Geotrypetes; species Geotrypetes seraphini. The sequence goes on from NC_047098.1 coordinate 31,703,140, forward strand.
GGAATCTTAAGCTCGTCCTTGGGAAGTTGCAGGGGGCACCTTTTGAGCCTCTGTCAGCGGCCACGTTAAAAGATGTCACACTGAAAACCGTTTTTTTGGTGGCAATGGCTTCAGCGAGGCGAGTATCGGAGCTGCAGGCGCTTTCTTGCAGAGAACCCTTTTTGCGTTTTTCGGAGACTGGGGTGTCGGTGCGTACGGTGCCGTCCTTCCTGCCGAAGGTTATTTCTGCCTTTCATGTGAACCAGGAGTTGTTCCTTCCGTCCTTTCGGAGGGAGGATTGGGGGACACGATTTTTGTCTTTACGGCTGCTAGATGTACGCCGTGTGCTTCTCCATTATTTGGAAGTGACGAATGACTTTCGTCGGTCGGACCATCTCTTTGTCGCTTTCGCGGGGAAAAACAAAGGGATGGCGGCGTCTAAGGCGTCCATTGCGCGTTGGGTCAAGGACACTATTGCTTCAGCGTATGTGCTGTCAGGGAAGAAAGTACCGGAGCACCTTCATGCTCATTCCACTCGGGCTTTGGCAACCTCTTGGGCGGAGTCCGGGGGGATGTCTTTAGAGGAGATTTGCCGAGCGGCCACTTGGTCGTCGACAAATACTTTTTCACGGCATTATCGTTTAGATGTGGCGGCCCGTTCAGAGGCGAGTTTTGGCGCGGCAGTGCTGGCAGAGGCGGCATTGGCGTCCCACCCAGTTTGAGTTTGCTTTGCTACATCCCACTAGTCTGGATTCATCTGCTGCTTTGCTATGGAAGGTAAAATTATGGTCTTACCTGTTAATTTTCTTTCCTTTAGAAGCAGCAGATGAATCCAGAGCCCCTCCCCAAAAGGCACTGGTTGTGTGTATGGTGTTTAGTTGATTGGGTTAGTTGGGGCTATGGTTGGTAAGTGTATTATTTCATTGCTGGAAAAAAAAAAATTTTTTTGGTACAAAAGAGAGACATAGGCTAATTTCAAGAAGAGAACGACACAGTTTCTACTGGAATGGAGTTTTGTTGCGGCTCATTCTCCTTTCGGGATGCTTGGGCAGAGTGCATAACTGAATCAACAGAAAGAACACCAGGCTTTAAGGCCAACTGTTAATCAGTTCTCTATCTCCACCTGCTGGTCGATGTGAGCTATACCCACTAGTCTGGATTCATCTGCTGCTTCTAAAGGAAAGAAAATTAACAGGTAAAACCATAATTTTACCATTTATTTGGCCCCAAATTGATTTCCAAAAAGCCAAAATACATGGACAAAAAAATAATAAATGATCTAAAGTCCCAGCTTCGAGATGACAATGCCAACATCTATTAGACTTAGAGCTATCTAATTATGGTTTTTGTTTAAATATATATATATATGTATGATTACACATAGCACACTTAAGTTATGAAATTGTGTGTTAAATGTGTTTGTAGCACTGTTAAGTGTCTAAACCACCTAGTATTAGTCCATTTTCTTTTTTTCTGAAATGCGCTCATTTATGAAATGTAATTTTCTGTTCTGCATGGTGCCAAATAACTTATATATGGCAGCACTAAAAGTATGTTTTAAAAGACTTTGCATTATTTTAAATGGGTGGACTTAGGTGTTAGTTTTGCCATCCAGATCACCCATACAAAGTTACCCTCCTCCATCTAGTATAGATACTTGGGAAGGATAGTCTGTCAGAAAACTTGGTTTCTTGCAATTTTCTTGAATTTTTCCTACTAGTGACTCACCATATGGTAAACAGCATGCAACACAAAACCCAGTTCGGCACATATAAGGGCTATAGGTAGAGCAGTAAACATGTCTTCTGATTGAGTGTGTTTTACATAGCAAAAAAAATTCAGACGTGTACGGAAAATGTCAGAAGATGAGGATGAAGAAGAGGAGGATTACGGAAAGGAAGAACATGAGAAGGAAGCAATTGCTGAGGAGATCTTTCAGGGTGGGGAGGGTGAAGAGGGACCAGAGCCTGTGGAAGCCATCATGATTGCCCCAGATGAAGAAGAGGAGGAGGACGAGGAGGAATCAGGTTTGTCTAACTGAAAGGACCCATTACTTTTAGCACATAACTGATTGACACCAAAAAGATTCAACTCTGTGCTACATACCCTGTCCCCTAGATGAGCTAGATAAATCAAATAGGGGGTGAGACAAGTTGATAGTGAATGTATACTGAAGAAAAGGGATGGGGAAAGTACATTTGAGGGTTAGAAAACATTTTCATGGTGCTTTCATCAGAAAGACCAGAGAAGCGGAGTCTAGAGCAGAATTCCCTTTTGTCATAAGTAGGGGGTAGAACTAATCAGCAGTTTGAGCAAGAGTGTTTGATACTCCAGAGACCTTGAACTTATGCGACTGCACACAATCATTTTTCCTGCCTCCTTCTTTTCCCTACAGATATTGATGACTTCATTGTGGACGATGATGGACAGCCTTTAAAGAAGCCCAAATGGAGGAAGAAATTCCCAGGATTTGTAGATGCGTAAGTGAAGCTGTGGTAGTCTGTTTGAAGTAGTCTCCTGCATAGCTTTTCTGTAGCAAGAGTTCATACAGAGAAAAACATCTGAATCACAGTAAATAGTGACCAGCTATGTGTGTAATCCAGTGGCTTTTCAATACTACATTACTGCACTGGGTCAAGGGTGGCAGATAAGGAGTTAGTATATTCAAGGAAGTCCGACAGTGGAATGGGACTAGTAGTTGAAGAAGAGAGGGTGCTATAGCAATATTAAAATTCTGGATGTGTTGTGTTGCAGTGCTCTGCAAGAGGCCCAGGAGATCTTTGGTGTAGACTATGACTATAGTGAATTTGAGAAATACAATGAGGATGATGAGGAGATGGAGGAAGAGTATGAATATGAGGATGAAGAGACTGAAGGGGAGACAAGAGTCCGACCCAAGAAGACCACCAAGAAGCGTGTCAGCCGGCGCAGTATTTTTGAGATATATGAGCCCAGTGAGCTGGAGAGCAGCCACCTCACAGATCAGGACAATGAGATTCGAATGACAGATCTGCCTGAACGGTTCCAGGTAGGTCAGGTATTCCAGTGCCAGGAAAGGTATTCTTATATTGTGCACATATTACTAAAGAAGAAAATAAGTTTTCTAGTGGAGGAATTTCTCTTTAGAAAAGTGAGTAGTTCCTTTTTTTTTCTCTATATGGCTATTAAGAACATAAGAATTGCCGCTGCTGGGTCAGACCAGTGGTCCATCGTGCCTAGCGGTCTGCTCACGCGGCGGCCCTTAGGTCAAAGACCAGTGCCCTAACTGAGATTAGCCTTACCTATGTATGTTCTGATTCAGCAGGAACTTGTCTAACTTTGTCTTGAATCCCTGGAGGGTGTTTTTCCCTATAACAGCCTCCGGAAGAGCGTTCCAGTTTTCTACCACTCTTTGGGTGAAGAAGAACTTCTTTGTTTTTGTATGGAATTTATCCCCTTTTAACTTTAGAGAGTGCCCTCTCATTCTCTCTACCTTGGAGAGGGTGAACAACCTGTCTTTATCTACTAAGTCTATTCCCTTCATTATCTTGAATGTTTCGATCATGTCCCCTCTCAGTCTCCTCTTTTCAAGAGAGAAGAGGCCCAGTTTCTCTAATCTCTCACTGTATGGCAACTCCTCCAGCCCCTTAACCATTTTAGTTGCTCTTCTCTGGATCCGTTCGAGTAGTATTGTGTCCTTCTTCATGTACGGCAACCAGTGCTGGTCGCAGTATTCTAGGTGAGGGCGTACTATGGCCTTGTACAGCGGCATGATAACCTTCTCCGATCTATTCATGATCCCCTTCTTAATCATTCCTAGCATTCTGTTTGTCCTTTTAGCTGCTGCCACTGCACACTGCGCAGATGGTTTCATTGATTTGTCGACCAGTACTCCCAAGTCTCTTTCCTGGGGGGTCTATCCAAGTACTGCACCGGACATCCTATATTCGTGTATAAGATTTTTGTTACCGATATGCATCACCTTACACATATCCAGGTCAAACCTCATTTGCCATGTCGCGGCCCATTTCTCGAGCGTGTTTATGTCACGTTGCAGGTCTTCACAATCCTGTGTCTTCACTATTCTGAATAACTTCGTATCGTCTGCAAATTTAATCACCTCACTTGTACCAATTTCCAGGTCGTTTATAAATATGTTGAAGAGCACGGGTCCAAGCACCGAACCCTGCGACTCTGCACTCATGACACTTTTCCAGTCCGAGCATTGTCCATTTACCCCCCACTCTCTGTTTCCTATCCGCCAGCCAGTTTTTAATCCACGTGAGTATTTCACCCTCAATTCCATGGCTCGCAAATTCTCAAAGCAGTCGTTTATGTGGAAACTTGTTGAACGCCTTCTGAAAACCTAGATATACAATGTTGACCGGGTCACCCTTGCCTGTTTACTCCCTCAAAGAAGTGCAGCAAGTTTGTCACGCAAGATCTTCCTTTGCTGAAGCCGTGTTGGCTGGTCCTCATCAGATTGTGTCCGTCAAGGTGATCCATGATGCGGTCCTTTATCAGCGCCTCTACCATCTTTCCCAGTACCGAGGTCAGACTCACTGGTCTGTAGTTTCCCGGATCTCCCCTCGAACCTTTCTTGAAGATCTGTGTAACTCGCCACTTTCCAGTCTTCTGGAATCCTTCCTGATTTGATCGACAGATTGGCTATTAGTTGAAGCAGTTCAGCTATAGCCCCTTTCAATTCCTTAATTACCCTCGGATGGATGCCATCCGGTCCTGGGGATTTATCATTTTTAAGCCTATTAATCTGCCTGCATACCTCTTCTAGACTGACCGTCAACCCTGTCAGTTTCTCATCTTCGTTTCCTTTGTATAGCCTGTCGGCTTTTGGTATGTTGTGTATATCCTCTTCGGTAAATACAGATGCAAAAAATGTGTTCAGTTTGTCAGCGATGGCTTTGTCCTCCTGTAGTACTCCCTTTATTACACGGTCATCCAACGACCCTACCGCTTCTTTCGCAGGTCGTTTCCCCTTAATATATCAAAAGAATGGCTTGAAGTTTTTTGCCTCCTTGTGTATGGGTAAACTGGAATATGATAGGCTTTGATCCCTAAGGTGAAAACCATCTTAAAACTTCTTAAAAACCTTTATCAAACAGGTCTGTTTTGTAATTAATAAAGATGATTTAGACAGATTGGGTTTAGGAGTTTCCTCCACATCTTACAGGTATGTGTTTTATTATCAAATAACACATACATAACATAAGAACATAAGAACATAAGCGTTGCCTCTGCCGGGTCAGACCAGGGGTCCATCGTGCCCGGCAGTCCGCTCCCACGGCGGCCCCCCAGGTCCATGACCTGAAAGTGTTCCCCACCTAACCTGAAATATCCATACCCTATTCGCTCAATGTCCTGTACGGTAAACCTCTATCTGTACCCTGTTATCCCCTTCGCTTCCAGGAAGTCATCCAGTCCCTTTTTGAACCCCAGAATTGTACTCTGTCTTATTACCTCTCCGGGAAGCGCGTTCCAGGTGTCCACCACCCTCTGAGTGAAGAAGAACCTCCTTGCATTCGTTATGAATCTGTCTCCTCTCAGTTTTTCTGAATGACCTCTTGTTTTAGTTGTCCCTGCTAGTCTAAAGAATCTGTCCCTCTCCACCTTCTCTATGCCTTTCATGATTTTATAAGTTTCTATCATGTCCCCTCTCAGTCTCCGCTTCTCCAGGGTAAAGAGCCCCAGCCTGTCTAACCGTTCGGCATATGAAAGGTTCTCCATACCCTTTATCATCCTCGTTGCCCTCCTCTGGACCCTTTCGAGTATTGCCATGTCCTTCTTGAGGTATGGCGACCAGTATTGGACGCAGTATTCCAGATGTGGGCGCACCATTGCTCGATACAGTGGCAGGATAACTTCTTTTGTTCTGGTAGTGATACCTTTTTTGATAATGCCCAACATTCTGTTCGCTTTTTTTGAGGCCGCTGCACATTGTGCCGCCGGCTTCATTGTGTTATCTACCAATACCCCCAGATCTTTTTCCTGGCTGCCTTTCCCGAGTACCCTCCCTCCCATCGTATAGCTGTACATGGAGTTCCCCTTCCCTATGTGCAAGACCTTACATTTCTCCACATTGAAGCTCATCTGCCATTTTTTTGCCCACTCACTCAGCTTGTTCAGGTCGCTTTGCAATTCTTTGCATTCCTCAACAGTTCTGGCCCTACTGGAGAGTTTTGTGTCATCCGCGAACTTGATAACTTCGCACTTTGTCCCCGTTTCTAGATCATTAATAAATATATTGAACAGCAATGGTCCCAGCACTGACCCTTGCGGAACACCACTTGTGACCCCTATCCAGTCAGAGTAGTGCCCCTTTACTCCTACCCTCTGTTTCCTGTCCGCCAGCCAATTTTTGATCCATCTGTACACGTCCCCTTCCACCCCGTGACTCCACAGTTTCTTCAGTAATCGTTCATGGGGCACCTTGTCAAAGGCTTTTTGGAAATCTAGATATATAATGTCTACTGGGTCACCTTGGTCCAATTGCTTACTTATCCCCTCAAAGAAATGCAGTAGATTTGTCTGGCATGATCGGCCTTTACAGAAACCATGCTGGCTCGATCTCATCAGATTATTTTTTTCTATATGCTCATTGATACCTTCCCTGATCATTGATTCGACCATCTTCCCTGGAACGGAGGTTAAGCTCACCGGTCTGTAGTTTCCCGGGTCGCCTCTCGATCCTTTTTTGAAGATCGGTGTAACATTCGCTATCTTCCAGTCCTCTGGGATTATCCCTGTTTTCAAGGACAGGTTGCAAATATGCTGCAGTAACTCTGCTGTTTCATCTCTGAGCTCTTTCAGTATTCTCGGGTGGATCCCGTCTGGGCCCGGAGCCTTGTCCGTTCTTAATCTATCTACCTGCCTAAGAACCCGTGAATACCTTTTATAATGGTTTAAGGTATAACCTGAGCAGCTTTATTTCCTTTTGTATAGTAACTTAGGGCTCCTTTTATCAAGCTGCGGTAGAGGTTTAACACGTGGAATTCTGCGCGTTAAACCCCTGCCGCGGTAGTCGCTAACACCTCCATTGACGAGGCGTTAGTTTTTTGGCTTGCCGCAAGGTTACGCGTGATGAAATGTCTGACGCGCTAACTTCCATAGCGCACCTTGATAAAAGGAGCCCTTAGTGTGGATTTGGTTGTTTATGTTTATTAAAAACTTAATATACTGTTATAGCTTACAACAGATCAAAGTGGTTTACAAAAACAATATAAAGTAGAAAAGGAATGCCATAAAAATAGGATAGATACAACTGCAGAAACAACAAGCATTGTAAACATTGTTTTACACTTTTGTCGTTTCTACAGTTGTATCTGTTTAATAAAAAGATTTAAATTAAAAAAAAAATAGGATAGAATAGCAATCACATAATTACAAACAAACTGATTTTGTTGTGTCTGACAGAAGAAATCTTGATAAATTAAATATTAATATATATGAGCATTTAAATTATTTTATTTTCCAAAGACTAATTAAAAAAAAAATTTTTAAACATTTTAAAAACTTTAAAATTAGCTTCCAATTGTATATAGTTTGGCAGTTGATTCCATAGTGAGGGTGTCAAATAAGAATGGGTGGTCTTCCATCTCGTTCTTTTAACAGAAGGAATAATCAATCCATTATTTGAAATGATCTTAGCATCCGAATAGGCACATATAGAATAGTCAATAAATTCAAGTAACCTGGCTGTAAAGTATTTAAGGATTTATGAGTTAGCCTATAGAATTAATTTTAAAATACTTATGTTATCGGAAGCCAATGATATTGCTGAAAAAGAGGAGTATGTAACATGATCATTTCCTTTTATGTCCTAAAAGTTTAATTGCTTTGTTCTGTAATGACTGAAGTCATATTGAAGAAATACCAGCATGCACAATATTACAGTAATCAATTTTGGATGTAAAAAAATGTATTAATGGATGTAGATTCTTATTGTCAAAAAAATGCCAAATGGCTCTTATCAGTCATAAAAATAAAACCCATTTTTTTACTATTTCAGAAATCTGATCATTGAAAGATAAATTTGAATCCACCATAATTTCTAGATACAGTATTTGAATTTATTAATTTTTGGAATTTGTTTCCAAGAAAATTGTGTAACATTTGGTTCGATTCCTTGTCCCACAATTCAGAAGGAAAACATTTCTCAATATTTAAAAGTAGCCTATTAGAATTCAACCATGCATTAATTGAAGAAAGATTTTGCTGTACATTGTTTGTTTAAATTAGTAGGATCTGTTTTAGCTACGAGCAAGATGTCATCCACATAGCAGTAAACAGTTAGCAGTGGCACACACAAAAAAAAATTAAAACTGTAGATAATGAAAAACCCTGTGGGACCCCACAGGGCGAAATAAATGTGGAGGAAATAGTTTGGTTCACAATTAAAGGAAAAGTCCTACCCCTGAGAAAAGATGCAAACCAGGATAATGCTATAGAACCTATGCCAATATCTGCTAATCTAGTGAGTATAATTTGATGATCAACTAGATGAAAAGTGGTGGTCAGATCTAAAGAAATTGCATGAGCTAAATAGTCACTATCTAAAATCTCCAAAACAGCATTAAGAACTGACATAGGTATTGTTTCAGTGCTATGATTGGAAAGAAAACCTGATTGTTTGGGGTGTAGCACTTTTGTTTTATCTATAAAAGATGTAAGCTGTGAGAGAATGACATGTTCAATCTTACTGGATAAACATAAATTAGAGATAAGCCTATAGTTTTGTTTATTTGTAATATCAGATTGAGTAGATTTTAGATTCGGAGTAATAAACGCATGCTTCCATGCTGTTGGAAATATTCCTGATTAAAGTTTTGTGTGTAGTGTCCTTAAACAGTATAGTAAGTATATGTCTGCTTCCCGCAGCTGCGTACTATTCCTGTGAAAAGTGCTGAAGATGACGAGTTAGAAGAAGAATCTGACTGGATCTACAGAAATGCATTTGCAACTCCAACCATTTCTCAACAGGTAATTTTCTCCTGAAGGCTAAAATATTCGATTAATTGCTTTTTTTTTAAGGGGGAGGAGGGCTTTCTAGATTTTATAGCTTTCATTGTTTGGGGACTTGGATTCTAGATTCTTCTGCAGGGTAGATTTGATTTTAATCAAATTGATTTAAATCTAGTCAGAAAGACTTGATTTTAATTCATGGGTTTCCACAAACTCATTCTTGCTTTTTATAATCTTAATATTTACAATTAGGTGAAGGTTTCATTTTTTGAAAAATAATTTCAGATTAGTTTTATAGCTATATAAAAAAAATTACTGATATGGTTATACTATTAGAAATTCATAGATAGATCACCTCACAATAATTTCATATTTATCTCCAGTTTAATAGGTTAATCATTCATATTTGGCAATTTTTATGCTGTACTTTATTGAAAGAAAAATAATCATTACCATAATAACAATTAAAATAGTAGTAGGGCATGGCTTTAGAGCGGACGAAGATGGCTGGGTAATGGAGTAGCTCTGTGAAGGCAAGCTAACTGACAGATAATATAGTCAGGAAAAATTTCAAATTTCGCTCTGAAAAGTGAATTGGAGATTGATTATGGCTTCGGGTAAGCAAAATAAAAATTTGACAGCGGGAAGCGGCTCAGGAAGTGTGAAGCGGTCAAAACTTGATACAGCTTCCCTGCTGTCAGTTCCGTTGCCGCCGGAGGATGTAGAAAATAAAGACATAATGAAGGAAATCCAGGCGGTAAAAGAAATAGTTTTAGAATGTGCTAAAAGTATAAAAGAAGTAAAGGAAGAGATGGTGTGTTTGTCAAATAAACTGCAAGTGATGGAATTGAAAGTGGACCAAATAGAGAAAAGAGTGGAAAAGTGTGAGGAGGAAAGTGTACAGCATAAGGAACACAGTAAAGAAATTGAAGCGCTGAAAAGGGAGCTGGAAGATTTATCTAATAGGGAACGAAGGAGCAATTTAAGGGTGCTTGGGGTCCCGGAGGGAATTGAACAGTCGGATCCGATTGGATTTTTGCTCAATTTTTTGCCAAAGGTGCTCCCGATAAAAAATAAATTTCCGTTGGAAATCGAACGCGCGCACAGGGTCCCAACGAGATTGACAAGCAGCCAGAAAGAACCACGTCCACTGATTTTTAAGCTACTGAGATATCAGCAGGTAGCTGAAATAATTAAATTGGCCAAAGATAATAAAAATTTAAAATGTCAGGACTCTAAGATTTACATCGTTCCTGACTTTGCTAGAGCAACGGCACAAAAGAGGAAGCAGTTATTGGACCTGAGACCACAGCAATTATGCTGGTCACTTATAAGAATAAAACTTTGAATTTTGAATCTGCAGCAAAACTTAAGGAGTTTCTGGAGCAGTGTGAATCACCAATGGCTACTTAAGAGGAGATCTGGATGAAAGTATTTACTTTCTTGGTTGTAATGTTTATTTTTGTTTGAGAAATTCATATGTTTAAAAAAGTTAATGGGATTCTGAAGGAAGGACTGCAGTTGGATTCAAAAACATTCCACATTCCATCTTGTCAGGAGGCAAATGGAATGTAGCCTGTAAGAGTATATGAGATGCAATATTACAGACTTTTTAAAGGACAGTGGTTGAATAGATGGACTGAATTGACTTGCTGATTGGAAAGACAGACTGAGGAAATGTTGGAGGATTATGGAAAACAGTTTGAAGGAGATAAGTTATATATGATACTGAGAATGAGAAAGTATATTCTACAAGCAAGAGGACATTAATTAGAATGGATCTGCAAGCAAGATGTGTGTTGGAATGTGACTTTGTATGCCTTATAATTTTTAATTGAAAAAAAAAAAAAGGGGGAAGTCTGCTGTGATATATGGAATAATGACATTGTAATGGAAAATCCATTAATGCAGCAGAGGATTTATTAAAGATGGTTCTGATATATAGTTGGCCTGGCATTAAAATAAAAATGACAGATAATGTGGTGGTCAATAATAAAGAAACAGGGATTATATATGTATGAGGTGAAGGATTTTTGATTGACACCATAAGTCTGAAATCGTGGCCGCTGCAAATCTTTATGAAAAATAGTTTGAAGAGGAGATTTTATATGGCCCAAAGGATGTGAATGAGAATGTATAAGCAGAAAGTGAGAGGACACTAGTTGGTATGGATCTGCAAGCAAGAGGAGATTTGAAATGTGACTTTATGTGGTATACAGCACCTCATTTCAAGAAGAGGAAGTTTGATATTATGTATGGACTAAGGTTTTGCATTTGCAAATCTGTTAATGTAACAGTGGTTATAATACTGTAGGTTTTGCTAAAAGTTGGACTGACTTTAATATACTTTTTGAAAAGAAAAAGTTAGGAAGCATGATTTCTAATATATATTAAATAATATTTAAAGGTGTTAATTGACTTGAGGGTATGGGGTGTAATCTGCTCTAAAAGGTGGATATGGTTTGGATGATTGTAATTTTAAAAGTTTATTTGATTATTTATTTATTACAAAGATATCTTATTTGTAATGAGTGAGTAGGGAAAAGATGGTTTATGAGAGAAAGGAAAAAAAAAAAAAAAGGAGGAGGTAATCCTTGATAAAGAAGTCTTGTTTGATAAAGTGATTTTCATTTAATATTATAATGATCTGGCTAATGGATTAGAAATTATAAATATAGATTGTGGGGAGTTTATCTATTGCCTAGTCAAGGTGTGCGTTTCAAAGCTGGCATGTAATTTAAGGGAGGGAGGGAAGGGATGGGGTGGGGATTAAGGGTATGGGGAGGGGTACAGGGGAGGGAATGGGGTCTAATAATAATTTTAAAAAGGGGGAAAGAGCATATAATATTGATGTTGGGAATATTTAGGTTTATTGGTTTGATTTGACATAATGACTCTAAAGATTCTTTCACTAAATGTTAATGGTCTCAACCATCCGATAAAAAGGAAAAAAAACATTGCTATATTTAAAAAAACAGAATGCGGATGTCTATTTCATACAAGAGACTCACCTTAATGGAGATGAATCAAAAAAATTAATTGGTAATTGGGTGAAGGATTGTTTTTTTGCACCGGCGGTGGGGAAAAAAGCTGGGGTAGCTATTTTAATAAATAAAAAATGTTCAGCAGGATTTAGTATGGTGGCTGCAGATAAATTAGGAAGGTGGGTACATGTGAACATGAGTATGGGCAATAATACCGTGGCGTTATTTAATGTGTACCGTATTTTCACGCATATAACGTGCGCGTTATACGCGTTTTTACCTACCGCGCATACCCCTCGCGCGTTATATGCGTGAGCGCGGTATACAAAAGTTTTAAAACATAGTTCCCACCCCGCCCCGACGCCCGATTCACCCCCCCAGCAGGACCGCTCGCACCCCCACCCCGAACGACCGCTCGCACGCGCTCCCACCCGCACCCGCATCCACGATCGGAGCAAGAGGGAGCCCAAGCCCTCTTGCCCGGCCGACTCCCCGACATCCGATACATCCCCCCCCCCGGCAGGACCACTCGCACCCCCACCCCGAAGGACCGCCGACTTCCCGACAATATCGGGCCAGAAGGGAGCCCAAACCCTCCTGGCCAGACCGCTCGCACCCCCACCCCGAACGACCGCTCGCACGCGCTCCCACCCGACCCGCATCCACGATCGGAGCAAGAGGGAGCCCAAGCCCTCTTGCCCGGCCGACTCCCCGACGTCCGATACATCCCCCCCCCCGGTAGGATCACTCGCACCCCCACCCCGAAGGACCGCCGACTTCCCGACAATATCGGGCCAGAAGGGAGCCCAAACCCTCCTGGCCACGGCGACCCCCTAACCCCCCCCCGCACTACATTACGGGCAGGAGGGATCCCAGGCCCTCCTGCCCTCGACGCAAACCCCCCTCCCCCCCAACGACCGCCCCCCCCAAGAACCTCCGACCGCCCCCCAGCCGACCCGCGATCCCCCTGGCGATCCCCACGACCCCCCCCCCCCCTTCCCCGTACCTTTGGTAGTTGGCCGGACAGACGGGAGCCAAACCCGCCTGTCCGGCAGGCAGCCAACGAAGGAATGAGGCCGGATTGGCCCATCCATCCTAAAGCTCCGCCTACTGGTGGGGCCTAAGGCGCGTGGGCCAATCAGAATAGGCCCTGGAGCCTTAGGTCCCACCTGGGGGCCCGGCCTGAGGCACATGGGCCCAACCCGACCATGTGCCTCAGGCCGCGCCCCTAGGTGGGACCTAAGGCTCCAGGGCCTATTCTGATTGGCCCACGCGCCTTAGGCCCCACCAGTAGGCGGAGCTTTAGGATGGATGGGCCAATCCGGCCTCATTCCTTCGTTGGCTGCCTGCCGGACAGGCGGGTTTGGATCCCGTCTGTCCGGCCAACTACCAAAGGTACGGGGAAGGGGGGTGGGGGGGTCGTGGGGGTCGCCAGGGGGGTCGCGGGTCGGCTGGGGGGGCGGTCGGAGGTTCTTGGGGGGGTCGGTCGTTGGGGGGGGGGGGGGGTTTGCGTCGAGGGCAGGAGGGCCTGGGATCCCTCCTGCCCGTAATGTAGTGCGGGGTGGGGTTAGGGGGTCGCCGTGGCCAGGAGGGTTTGGGCTCCCTTCTGGCCCAACTACCAAAGGTACGGGGAAGGGGGGTGGGGGGGTCGTGGGGGTCGCCAGGGGGGTCGCGGGTCGGCTGGGGGGCGGTCGGAGGTTCTTGGGGGGGGCGGTCGTTGGGGGGAGGGGGGTTTGCGTCGAGGGCAGGAGGGCCTGGGATCCCTCCTGCCCGTAATGTAGTGCGGGGTGGGGTTAAGGGGTCGCCGTGGCCAGGAGGATTTGGGCTCCCTCCTGGCCCGATATTGTTGGGGAGTCGGCGGTCCTTCTGGGGGGAGGGATGTATCGGACGTCGGGGGGGGGCATCAGGCTTTCAGGATGGGGACAGACCTTCAAGGGGGGACAGTGCACGGAAGTCAGGGGGGGTGAACGGAGAGTCGGGACAGCGCACGGAAAGTCAGGGCGGGCGAAAGGAGCGTCGGGCAGCATGCGCGGTATACCCGTGAGCGCGGTATACCAAAGTTTTTGTACATATCATCGTGATTTCTGCGCGCTATACCCGTGTGCGCGTTTTATACGGGTGCGCGTTATTTGCGTGAAAATACGGTATGTCCCTAATTTGAATCAAATTGAATATTTTAAAACTCTACAACCAATAATTTTACCACTGGCTGCTAATAATTTGATAGTTGCAGGAGATTTTAATGCTGTTATGGACCCTTTATTGGATAAAAAAACCTAGTAAAATTTTAAAATCTTTAGGGTTGGAAAATTTTATAAATTCTTGTAATTTAAAGGATATTTGGAGAATTCTTCATTTTAATGATCGAGATTTTTCGTTTTATTCACATGTTCATAAATCTTTTTCCAGAATTGATTATATTTTTGTTTCTGATGGGCTAATACAAGATGTTACTCAAGCCTCTATAGAACCAATAATTTTATCAGATCATGGTGGAGTGTGGATTAATTTAAATTTTAATGATCCAGATAATGTTAGGCCTGTCTGGAGATTTAATAATGCATTGCTTGCATATCCAAAATTTTGTGAAGAATTTCAATCAAAAATTGATTAATATTTTCAAAATAATATTACAGAGGAAGTGTCTTTAGAAATAATATGGGATGCTTTTAAGGCAACGATGAGAGGGCAGATTATATCATTTTCAGCCTATTCTAAAAAACAACTAAATAAGCAATTTACTGAAGTGGAACAAGAAATAAAAGACTTAGAATCGAAATTGGTTAATAAGTGGGAGAATTCTACGTTACAAGCTTTATTAAAAGCAAAATATAAATACAATGAGATTTCTTCTAAATTGGCTAAAAAAAATATTCTATGTCAGCAAGCTTTGTATTATGGTAGTTCAAATAAGGCGGAAAGGTTATTGGCTAATTATCTTAAAGTGAAAAAAAGAAAGATGAAAATGAATGCAATAAAAGATGAAAAAGGTGATATTCATTCTCAGATTGGTCCTATTTTAAAACAATTTTTAAATTATTATAAAAACCTGTATTCTTCTGAGTCTTATTTAAGTAAAGAAAAAGATAGTGTAGAGTTTTTAAATAATATTGTAGGTCCGAAGATTCCTAATCATATAAAAAGAAGTTTGGAAAATCCAATATCTTTACAAGAATTACAAACAGCATTGAAGTCTCTTAGAGTGGGGACCGCTCCAGGTGGTGATAGTTTTACAGTAGAGTTTTATAAAGCATTTCAAAATACTCTTTTACCCCATTTATTAAATTTATATCAGAATCAACTAAAGAAAGGTTGTATAACAGGCACTATGGCAGAATCATTAACTATTGTTTTGCCGAAGCCAAATAAAGATCCCATGCTGGTTTCAAATTACAGGCCTATTTCTTTGATAAATGTGGATGGTAAATTATTAGCCAAACTTTTGGTTATATGTTTGGCAAAAGCTCTTCCTCAAATAATTGGTATGCATCAAACAGGGTTTGTTGCTCAGAGACACTCTTCTAATAATACCAGATTGGCATTGCAAATGTTATATTTAACAAAAGAAATTGGAGATCCGGCTTTTTCTGTGTCTCTAGATGCAGAGAAAGCTTTTGATCGGGTGGAATGGACATTTATGTATCAGGCCATGGAATGGTTTGGTATTGGTTCGGGATTTATACAAATGATTAAAACACTGTATAGCTCTCCTGTTGCTAGATTATATATCAATAATAATTTTTCTGATTGTTTTAAATTCCAAAGGGGAGTTAGACAGGGATGTCCTCTATCTCCTTTACTTTTTGATATAGTGCTTGAACCCTTATTACTAGCTATTCAACAGGAAGAGGAGATACAGGGTATACCGCATAAGGATAAAGAATATAAAGTTTCTGCATATGCGGATGATATATTACTTTGTTTGAGGAATCCTGAAACAACCATTCCAAATTTATTGGATTTGATAGAAAAATTTGGAAAGTTTTCAGGATATAAAATAAATTGGACTAAATCAGAAGTTCTTCCTTTAAATGTGCATTGCACAAAAGGATTATTTGATTCATTCCCTTTTATATGGAAAGAAGAAGGAATAAAATACTTAGGTATATGGATAAAAAATATACTTGATGAGACAATTATAATGAATGGAAAAAGTTTATTGCAAAAAGTACAGTTATGTGAGCAATGGAATCCTTTACAATTATCTTGATGGGGAAGAGTTCAAACTGTCAAAATGATGATATTGCCTGTGGTTTGCTATCAAATGGGAATGATACCAGTTTTTTTTCAGGGGTCTTTTTATAAAAAATTAAATATTCTTAGTAAATTTATTTGGCTGGGTAAAGCTGTAAGAATTGCTCTAGTGACTTTACAAAAACCAATTGAGGAGGGAGGGGTAAATTTTCCAAATTTTTATAGGTTTCATCAATCCTATATCTTGCGCCAAGGTATGTATTGGGTCCTCCCAGAACTCATGGAGAAGCTTCCAGATTGGTTATGGTTGGAGTGGCAGCTCATGTCTCCTATCAGGCTTCGTCATCTGCTTAGCATTAAAATGCCTAGAATAAGGAAAACCAATAGGATATTAATGGACACATGGACAACATTAAAATATGTTAACAATTTAACTCCTATTACTATTCAAAAATCTACTTGTCAAAACATATGGCTGAACTCCAAGATATGAATAGGCGGTTTTATGATTGTCTGGAAGGATTGGATTGAGGCAGGAATACATACTTTAAATGATGTTATTAATGATGGTAAGCTGCTGGAGTTTTCACAATTGCAACATAAATTTGGTCTTGATAAAAAACAAAGTTATAAATGGTTGCAATTGAAGCAGGCCATTCAGGCAGGGTTCCCTGAATGGAAGTCTTTAAATACTCATTTTACTCTAGAATTCTTATGCTTCCAGGCAGATTTTCTGGGTCACCAGGCCGCGCAGTGGTATAAAACATTATCTGGCTATTTAAATAAAAAACCAAGGACTGTACTTAGAGATATTTGGAGCATTGAGATTAAGCATAAAATTAATGCATCTCAATGGCCACGTATTTGGTCTTGGAGGATAAGATGTACATTGTCTGCGTCTATGAGGCAAATATGTTTTTTCCTGTTGCATAGAGCAGTGTTTTTCAACCGCTGTTCCGCGGCACACTAGTGTGCCGCGAGATGTTGCCTGGTGTGCCGCAGGGCCGCCATCAGGGCAGTACTACCAGTCCTGCATTCAGGGGCCCGGAGCTGACAGGGGGCCCGAGGCAGGGGCGCCAGTAGCTCGCCAAGGCAAAGTGAGTCGATCACCCAGGACTCACTTTGTCTTGGCGATCTAATCTATCGAGCCGATAAGTCTTCTTCTCCCCGACGTCAATTCTGCAGTCGGAGAGGAAGTTCGGGCTAGCCAATCGCTGCCTGGCTGGGCGGAACTTCCTCTCCGATTGCAGAATTGACGTCAGGGAGAGCATGCGTCGGCGTCGGCTTTGGGGCCTGTTATCCGTTGGTGGGTCCTGTTCCCCGATGGCAGTGGCAGTGGCTTGGGGAACGGCAGGGAGAAAGAAAGAAAGGGGGCAGGCAGGGAAACAGAAGGAAAGAAGAGAAACAGAAAAAAAGAAAGAAAGGTCAGGGAGAGAGGAAGAAAAAGTTGGGGGAGGGAATGAGGTGTGGAGGAGAGAAAGCATACAGGCTGATAGAAGGGAAGAAAGATTGGATGCACAGTCAGAAGAAGAAAGTGCAACCAGAAATCACCAGACAAGGTAGGAAAAATGATTTTATTTTAAATTTAGCAAAGTGGAGGCAGTATTACCACAGTTTTCAAAGGAATTTGCCCAAATAACTTAATAGTTAACTGGGTAAATTCCCAGAGATGAAAACTTCCCTTCACTTACTATGCACAGTTCTGAATTTATATCTGCTGTCTATATTTTACAATATGGTCACCTTTTACTAAACCGCAATAGTGGTTTTTAGCGCAGGGAGCCTATGAGCGTCAAGAACAGCGCTGGGCATTCAGCGCAGCTCCCTGCGCTAAAAACTGCTATTGTGGTTTAATAAAAAGGATGGAGGATATATTTGTCTATTTTTGTATGCTATAAAAACCAAATACAGAGAGAGACTGAGAGCTGTTGACGAAGAGCTACGTGTGTGTCTTTCTTCGATTCCAGCCAGAATACCAGCCAAACAGGCCCAGGTTTCGCACTGAATAAAGTATTTTATAATTTTTCACTATTCTGTTTACTTAATATTTCATAATAAAGTAATTATAAAATACTTTCTTTGTGTTTATTTGATTCCTATTCAAGAGAATTACTTTATATATAGTCAATATAGGCACAGAGTTAAATTTTTTAACATTTTCTAATGGTGGTGTGCCTCGTGATTTTTTTCATGAAACAAGTGTGCCTTTGCCCAAAAAAGGTTGAAAAACACTGGCATAGAGCACTCTGGACCCCTGTTCGTTTACAAAAATTGGATTGCTCTAAGTCTAATAGATGTTGGCATTGTCATCTTGAGGCTGGAACCCTAGATCATTTATTATTTTATTGTCCTCTTATTAATAATTTTTGGAAATTGATCTGGGGATAAATAAATTGTATGTTAGAGAATCATGTAGCCCTGTCATATGACACAGTTTTGTTTGGGATGTCTATGAGGGCCAAAAGTCAAATCTCCTCGAATAATAATAAGCTGTTAATGATTTTAACAGGAGTTGCCATCCAACAAATAACATACAATTGGAAAGACTACAGGGGGTTGAATTACTGTTTCTGGTGGAGTTCGGTGTGTCATGTGTATGAAATGGAAAAAACATTGGCAATTAAGAGAGGATATTATAAGAAATTTAAAGATGTGTGGGGACCATTAATTGATTACTTTAATAAATAAATGAATTTATCCCCATTTAGTATGTATAGGGTGGGAGGGTGGATGGGTGGGTTTTATGACATTAGGATGAGTAGTTACAAAAATATTTGGAAAGGGAGGGAGGGGAGGTAATTTATGGTATAAGATGATTGTAAAGTTTCAAGTGAAGAATGTATAGTATGACTTGATTTATTGTACACTTGTTTGTATAATGTAAAAAGGAATAAAGATATAAAAAAAAAAAAAACAATTAAAATAGTTTTATGTAACCATATTATAGCTTATGTATTCTTGTATTTGCTTAAACATCCATGTTAACTAATGTGGTTAAACAAAATATCTTTTAAAAAAACTTAGACTATCAGCCACGTCCACACATGAAAATCTTAAAATCCTGTCTTCAGTAGCTCACTACGGTGTCCTTTTACTAAGGCGTGCTAACTAATTTAGCATACACTAAATGTTAAGGCGCCCATAGAATATAATGGGCACCTTAGCATTTAGTGCGCTAAATTGGTTAACGCGCCTTAGTAAAAGGACCCCTACATCTTCTTGTTTATTCATAATCTAAAAGAACAAGCTTTTCCTGCTTTATCAGGTCCCAAACGATTTCTCAATTTGGAATGAATGAGTTCAAAGAAAGAAATATTCTTTCTGTGCCAGCAGAAGAAGCTATTGCTGTTAAGTGAAATTATTATTTTAACAGTCTCTAATTCCAAGTGCTTAATAAGTGACCTCCAGCAGTTCACTGGTGTGACTTTCTTTTAAACATCATCGGCAAATATATATTTCTTGAATGGTTCCCCCTTAGCTCTGAAGTTTATTATAGTTGGCATTACAGATGGATACCTATGTCATAGCTAACTCCTCTTCTAGTACAATGTTTCTAGTAGTTCTGAACGCTAGGGTTTTGCATCTGAACCCGCAATTTGCATGCAGAAAACTGTCAATAATCTTCTCAGCTCCACCTCCTTCCCAGGGAACTGCTTCTGCCTCTTCAGGTTTTCTGCAAGCAAGTTGCTCAAAAGTGTTTCTACTTTCTCTGTGATTTTATTGTTGGGTATTATTCTGAGTGTTCGATTGAAGGCTCGGTGCTCAGAGGTTCCCGCTTGTTGGGACCTCTGCCTGGGAGAAGATGCAGACTCGTGCTGCTGAAATCTGCTGCTAGCAGGATCAGCCCTTAGGGACACCTAGCTAGCTAACTAGCCTGCTTTTGTATTTTTTTGAAACTCTGGCATTTCATCCCTGGCATTTCATCTCTGGCATTTCAGCTGCTTGCATCCCTGATTTATTCAAGAGCTTGTGTGCAGGCTGTTTGGCTCCTTGTCAGCTCTGCTGGGATTAATAGTGGGCCGGCTGTGTAGTTCCCCCCCCCCTCTCTTTGCAACAAGGTTTTCTGGGGGTTGATGCTCAGTCCAACCTCGGTCCAACTGGCAGCCCAAAGACCAGGTTTGTCCAGCGAATCTGTGAGGCAGATTTCTTCTCCATTTGTTCCAGATGAATTCCTATACTGAAGTAGGCAGGCACTACATGGCACAGTGAGTAAGGCCTATGGGGAAAATTTGGGGTTCTTCAAATATTGAAGGTTTCTGCAGCCAGAACCTAGGTTCCTCTTCTCTAAAACCCTTTTCCTTCCATTTTTTGTCATTCAGGGAAGTCTCCAAGGGCCATTTTTGGCATGATTTTAAACTATTTTTTCCTAAAGTTTCCATCTGCCTCAAAACCCCTCGATTTGCTTAAAATCAACAAGGATGGCCCCCCTAAGGCCTTCCTACCTCTATATCACACCAGGTTTGTGCTGGATGACCGGCCAAGGAGGGAGCCTTGGGCTCAGCCTCTTCCAAGTCCTCCAGGGCTGGGTTTCTCAGGAGGCACGTTCCCAGGAAAAGAGACCCTTTCAGTGCATGGATCAAGCGCAGATGTGTGGGGGTCATGGAGACCTGCCAGGGTCCTCGAGAACCCCAGCACAAGACTTCTCCCTGAATTTTATAAGCCTCATGTGGAATGTCTATTTGAACTGCTTGCCACCACCACCAGAGGTGGTGGCACAGGGGTGCTCCCCTCTGCATGTGCCCCGGCCAGACGAGGACACAGGCTTGGATCAGGCGGTTGTCTGACAGACTGGAAGGATGGAAAGTTTGATTCCATGCCACTGTTATCCCATAATGAAGTTTCACTGGTAGAGTCTGGTTCTTTGCATGAGAGCAGTGGTCAAGAAGTGGCAATGGGTAAGACTCCACGGTGCGCTGGCTTTTCAAAGCCTTTGTGTGCTTGGGCATTTTTTCTGCCTCACTGGGAGAACTGAAGCTGGAAGTTCCCCCAGCTCCCTCATCTCAGTGCTCAGTTATGAGTAACTCTGTGGCTCTGATTGCATGCTTTTCTTCGCATCCAGACATCACAAAGCTGATCACAGACCACTGGGCTAAGGCTTTGGTCAAGTTTTACCCAATGGCTCTGGATTTCCAGCAACTGTTTGTTCAGTCGAAGATGGATTCGCTAGTGGCGCAAGTCACCAAAGAAACCTCCTTGCGTAGTTAAAGAGGTGTGATGTTAAAGGATAATCAGGTCTGGAACGTGGACATAATCCTCAAAAGACAATTTGAAGCTTTGGCTCTAGGGATCAAGGCAGCAGAAGCAGCTTCCCTTATGGAACTTGCTTGCCACACCTGGATGCCCCAAGTCTTAGACTTGGAGGATGACGAGAATCCCCGAATGCTTTTCTCTCGGGTGAATTATGTAGCAGATGCTCTGTATGATATCATCAGAGTTATGAGCAAAGTGTCAGCCTATATTGTCTCCACCTGGTGGATCCTCTTTAGCAAAGGTCTGGATAACCTGATGGCCAATGATAGAAAACAAGAGAGTAGGGTTAAATGGCCATTTTTCTCAATTGAGAAAGGTAAATAGTGGAGGGCTGTAGGGATCTGTATTGGAAAATAATCTGGATCAATGTGGCGGCCAAGCAGGATGCTGTTTTTGGTGCCTCTTTTGGCAGCGGGTTCTTTAGTCCCACCCTGCATTTTTGGAACTACTCTGTGGGATTGTACAAGAATGAAAGATTAGGTTACCTTTGCTAATCTTCTTTCTGTATCGCCTGGTATAATCCTTACAAATGGGTTATATGCCTATGTAGCTGTTTAAGTACTCCATATATCTTTTGTTGATACCAAGTGGACATTATGAATTGGAAACCAAAATATAATTATCTTTGGCTGTCTTAGCTTTGGCATATAGGATACTGAGAATCTAAAAACAGCATCAGATCCTTATAAGAGTAATGAAGTCAGCTTTTTATTGGCAATGAGGTAAGAGGATTGGTCTGTCAGGACTAAAATAATTTGTTTAAATTTCACACTCTGAATTATATAGCCTGTCATACAGACTGTACTTATGTATATTACTGTCATATAATTTGGTTGTTAATGGAATGATGTCAATCTTAACATAATTTATAGTATCCAACATTTCTTTAGCACTCTCCAGACCAGTAGAGGTTAACTTTACGAATGGGTATATATCTAATCATGACCAGCAGGTGGAGACTGAAAACAAAACTTTGGGACAGTATATACTATCCTCCCTTCTCTATTTCCCTCAGTCTTCTTTCAGTCTCCAGCAGGTGTTGAGTGATCTGTACCCATCTCTCTTGGTAGGGCTGTTGGAATTTGTTTAGGGGTTTATTGTCCCTGTTTTTGGCCGGACGGAGCTTGGTCGGGCCCTGTTTGGGGGTTCGTCCGACCTCGGGGGTGTCAAACCCGGCGGGTCACGAGCGGGGTCCCTCCCCCCACTTCCTCCACCTCCCCACATTTTTTTAGAGGAGCCTCAGCAGTAAGCCTTGCCCCCTAAGTCAAGCAAGGCATATTGCTTCGAGAGCCTGTGGAGTCTGTTCTGTAAAAAAAAAAAAAAAAAAAATCCTGAGGTAGTGCTGGTCTGAAGGGTTGTTTCCCTTTAAGAAAACTGTATTTTACTGTATTTTTTCATGTAACCAGCACTTTTTTATAGCTAGGTCGCGTATGGAGCAATTGTGCCCTTCTCCGGGGGAGTAGGCCACAATTTTAGTCCAGCCGCGAGGCACTCGCGGCCGGCCTGAACTCGGCGGTTTGGGTCGGTGAGGTGGTGGAGCTCCGTCGGCAGCGGCTGCAGGCGCCCAGAGCTCCCCGCCGATGGTGCCTCGCGAGTCGGCTTGGAGCAGTGGGGAAGCCCGGTCTTCCACAACCGCCCACGGAGGGATTCCCCGAAGGATTCCCTCTCAGCTGATTTTTTGACAGCTGATGCCGACTTGCCTGTTTTAGCGGCTGAGACTGTTCAGTCTTCTCAGCCGCTACAGGCCATGGAGGGAGCATTTTTGGCGGGAACTTCGCCATTTTCTTTGTCTGGCCCCTCCATTTTGTCTGCAACCTCAGGTGACCTTCCCCCTGTATGGCGAACACAGGGGCAGGTTTCAGCATGGACCCCTGCTGGGGCAGGGAGTCCCTGGGGACACCCAGGGGTTTTTTTTGCCCCCAATTTATTTTCTTTCTTTGTGCGGACTTTTGGGGGTCCCACGTGCGCCTGGGGGGTTTCGGGGGGGGGTTTCCCTCCGCGCCCCCTATGGCTTTGCCTCCCTCTTTTCGTTTGGCGTCCCCTCTTCCTCCTCCCTCATCCAAGCGCCCGCGGGGGGGCTTGGATTGCGAATTGGTGGGCGGAGGAGCGTGTTGGCCTGGTTGAGGACCTGGCTGCTTTGGCGGGCTTCCAGGATCCTCTAGAGGGGACGCCTGTTGGCAGCGGGGCGGCGGGTTTCCCGTCTTCCAGAGCAGATGCGTCCGTGGTGCGCTTTTTATTCAGAGGGATGAGCTTTTAGACCTGTGTAGCAGGTCTCCTTGGTGCGGCATTTTTGCAGTGTCGCCGCCGGAGACCCCGCGTATGGGGGCCCCTCTGCTTCAGGGGGTCTGTCCTGTTTCCCGCTTTTTTCCTGTGCGTCAGGATTTGCGGGATTTTGTGTTGGCGCAGTGGCCTATGGGCGCAGTTTCGTTTGGTGTGCGCCTTGGCTCTTGGGTATCCCGTCCCGGAGGGAGGTGGGGCTACCTTAATTTCGCCAATGGGGAACGCGGTGGTCTCGGCACTTCCTAAGCGGCATACCGTGCCTGTTATGGACGGTTCTGCTCTTAGGGTCTCGGAGGAGCGTGCGTTAGAGACACTTCTTAAGTATGATTTTGATGTTTCTGCCTTTGGGGTCCAGGCGGCTATTTGTGGGGAGCTAGTCGCTCGCGCCGTGTTTCGGTGGGCTGAGCGTGTCCTGGATCGAGAGTCTGATGACTGGTCTCTAGTGGATCAGGAGGTAGCGAAGATTGCGATGGCTGCCTCGTTCCTCTCAGCTGCTCTTTATGACTTGGTGCGGATTTCGGCTAAGTCTATGGCGTGGCCGCGCGGCGTGTTTTGTGGCTGCGCGCTTGGGCGGCGGATTCTGCGTCCAAAGCTAAGTTTACTAAAGTTCCCTTTAGGGGGTCTTTTTGTTTGGAGAGGAATTAGATGAGTTGATTCAGACTCTGACGGACTCGAAGGTGCCCCGTCTGCCTGAGGACCGTGCCCGCCCTGCGTCTGGGTGTGGGGCTGCCCGGGGGCGTTTGCGGGAATTTCGCAAGTAACGCCCGGGGCGTGGGGCTGCTTCTTTCCCGGCTCAGGGTTTTTCCCGGGGTCGGTTCTTCCAGCGCATGCAGCCCTTTCGGGGGGCCCGTCGGGGGGCAGGGAATCCCTCCGCCGGTTCCCCCGCTTCCCGTCCTGCGCAATGACTCCTTGCCGGCGCCCCCTTTGGTTCCGGTGGGGGCCCGGCTGCGCAATTTTTTCCCCAAATGGGCCGAGATCGCGTCCGATCAGTGGGTCCTTGAGGTGGTGCGGGACGGTTACGCTCTGGAGTTTACCCGCTCTCTGCCGGACCTTTTCCTCGCTTCTCCATGTCAGACTCCATGGAAGACGCAGGTTTTTCGTCAGACTCTTCAGCGTTTGCTAGATCTCGAGGCAGTGGTGCCGGTGCCCCCTACGGAGTGGGGCACCGGCAGGTACTCCATTTATTTTGTGGTGGCCATAAAGGAGGGGACCTTTCGGCCCATCCTGGATTTGAAAGGGGTCAACAGAGCTCTCAAGATTCCGTCTTTACGCATGGAAACGCTGCGGTCGGTCTTTCTGGCGGTTCAGCCGGGGGAGTTTCTTACGTCTCT
Organism: Geotrypetes seraphini; assembly: GCF_902459505.1. Taxonomy (NCBI): domain Eukaryota; kingdom Metazoa; phylum Chordata; class Amphibia; order Gymnophiona; family Dermophiidae; genus Geotrypetes; species Geotrypetes seraphini. Next base: position 31,728,116 of record NC_047098.1, read on the forward strand.
CGATCTGACGGAGGCCTACTTGCAGGTTCCAATTCGGGCCTCTCATCAGCGCTTCCTTCGCTTTGCGATCTTGGGGCGGCACTTTCAGTTCTGTGCGCTTCCCTTTGGTCTGGCCACGGCTCCTCGGACGCTCACCACGGTAATGGTGGTCGTCGCGGCAGCCTTGCGGTCGGTGGGCATCCTGGTTCACCCCTACCTGGACGACTGGTTGATTCGGGCAAAGTCGTTGCAGGAGAGCTCCCGGGTTACGGCTCGGGTGGTGGTGTTTCTCCGGTCGCTGGGCTG